>NC_072020.1:32757159-33067159 GCF_027791375.1 Indicator indicator
GTCCTCATAATTACCTTACTGGACTAAATATTACCTTCTTAACATGGAATACCGAAGTTCTTCACATAAATACTTAACATAGTGCATATAATGTATCTTCAAATAGCAGGACAATGCAAGTAAAGCAGAAATACTAAAATGATACCCTGGAGATACTGAAGGTGAGGCTGGAGGAGGCCCTGGGCAGCCTGATCTAGTTGGGGATGTCCCTGCTGACTGCGGGGAGGTCAGACTGGATGAGCTCTGGAGGTCCCTTCTGGCCTGGACAATTCTATGATTCTATTTCTGTGAAGAATGCTCAACTTAAAACTGCACAAATGAGTACATACAATTTGCAGTAAGCAAAAATATGCTGTTGGACCTTACAGAGCTTGTGTATACACATGCATATGCATACAAGAATTTCAATTAGAAATGCTGACATTTTCCTTACAGTCCAAACTTTCAGTACTTTTCCACTGATTGGAAGTGGAAAGTACATTCTGAAAAAACAAACATAGTTAACAAGAATCTCAGTGAGTTCTCCTAGGGCTTTGTAAGCTAAGTGTGATGCATACTCTTTAGGTTATGTTTCCCTTTGAAAAGAATCACAGAATCACAGAATCATCAAGTCATAGAATCATAGAATCCAGAATCAGTCAGGGTTGGAAGGGACCACAAGGATCATCCAGTTCCAACCCCCCTGCCATGGCCAGGGACACCTCACACTACATCAGGCTGGCCAGAGCCTCATCCAGCCTGGCCTTAAACACCTCCAGGGATGGGACCTCAACCACCTCCCTGGACAACCCATTCCAGGCTCTCACCACTCTCATGGGGAAGAACTTCTTCCTCACATCCAGCCTGAATCTCCCCACTTCCAGCTTTATGCCATTCCCCCTAGTCCTGTCACTCCCTGACATCCTAAAAAGTCCCTCCCCAGCTTTCTTGTAGTCCCCTTCAGATACTGGAAGGCCACAAGAAGGTCACCTCGGAGCCTTCTTTTCTCCAGACTGAACAGCCTCAACTCTCTCAGTCTGTCCTCATAGGAGAGGAGCTCCAGCCCTCTGCTCATCCTCATGGCCCTTCTCTGGACACCTTCCAGCATGTCCATATCCCTCTTGTAATAGAGGCTCCAGAACTGGATGCAGTACTCCAGGTGGGGTCTCAGCAGAGTGGAGCAGAGGGGGAGAATCCCCTCCCTTGCCCTGCTGGCCACACTTCTCCTGATGCAGCCCAGGCTCTGGTTGGCTTTCTGGGCTGCAAGTGCACATTGACAGCTCCTGCTGAGCTTCTCATCCACCAGCACCCCCAAGTCCCTCTCCTCAGGGCTGCTCTCCAGCCAGTCCCTGCCCAGCCTGGATTTGTGCTTGGGATTGCCTCGACCCAGCTCCAGGACCCTGCACTTGGTCTTGTTGAACCCCATGAGGCTGGCTTGTGCCCACCTCTCCAGCCTGTCCAGGTCCCTCTGCAAGTTCTATTACATCGAAGAAGTTCTATTACATGGAAGTTTTCACTTCTAAACACAACTGATATGCTTATATAAATTACACATTATTCCAAGTTGGTCACCAGTATTTAGCGTTTATATTTCAACTTTTAAAACAGCAAAGCAGATGTCCAACTTTGTCAACATCCATTTTGGCTAACAATTGCTAACCTTCCTTAATTCAACAGTTTCAAAGCAAATTTGAATCCAGCACATGTACTTTTTTTATTTTTTAATTCACCAAAGTCTGGTTTTGCTCTGATAGTAAAAAACCAGCCAGGTATTTCCACTTCTGTTTCACTGCTCCAGCCAGTGGAAATTTTGTCACAGCTGAGCTGAGCTCAGATTGATCGAATCTGTAACACAACATAGCATCTGAGCACACCTTAATGTGTACACTGAAAACTGATTGTTCCATTTCTGTGCCAGGTTATGGATCTGACCCTGATGGAGTCAGAGCAGAAAAAACAAACCAACAGCTATGAAACAGAAAACCCTCTGCAGGACTAGGTTTGGAATACATGACCTAATTTAAAGTAGAAATCTCATTGATTTCAGTCTCAAGGCCCAAAGGCAAAAGTCCAGCACTGTTGCCAGTGAAGTCAATGGCAATGGGTGCGGTATGAGTTGGTTGTGTTTTATGTCAGGCTTACAAGAGAAAGACACTGAGCGAGGTGTCAGCCCTATCGCTGTCAATTAGACTTTTGCCACTCACCAAGTGAGGACCAGGATTGCATTTTTTACATCTGCGAAACTAAAGCCAAGTGATTGCTGACTCTCTTTCCTCCTGCACTGGCACTGATTGCAAGTGATTTTTTTTTTTTTCAGAATTCTTTTCTTGCTCTTAGAAGTTTTGCTATCTGTGTTTCTACAACTCGTTTTTACCTTTTTTCCTAGTGTTTATTTTTCTCTCTAAATGTTTTCTTCTTTCTTTTATATAGCACAGCTTCTTTTCTCAATGCCTCTCACTCCAAGCAGTGTGATACACAGGGAACACAGATAGGTTTACAGCTCAAGGCTATAAAGAAACTGAATGACTTTGGGAAAACAACCTCTCTGTATTTCATTGTTCAAAGGGAAATAAAATAAGACATTATTTAAATATATCAAATTGATGTGAGAATTCAATGTAGCTTTTGTTTAGTTAAGGAAGTAGCAGTTAGCTACTGGTACAAACAATATCTATTACTGTCAAATCCTCTGTAGGTAATTTCTCTCCATAGATATCACAAGACCACAGGATGTTAGGGGTTGGAAGGGACCTCCAGAGATCATCAAGTCCAACCCCCCTGCCAGAGCAGGACCAGAGAATCCAGTGCAAGTCACACAGGAATGCATCCAGATGGGGCTGGAAAGTCTCCAGAGAAGGAGACTCCACAACCTCTTTGGGCAGCCTCTTCCTGTGCTCTGTGACCCTCCCAGTGAAGAAGTTCCTCCTCCTGTTGAGGTGGAACCTCCTGTGCTGCAGTTTCTATCCATTGCCCCTTGTCCTATCTCAGGCTGCAACTGAGCAGAGCCTGTCCCCTCCCTCTTGACCCCCAGCCCTCAGATATTGAGAAACATTTATGAAATCCCCTCTCAGTCTTCTTCAGACTAACCAGCCCCAGGGCTCTCAGCCTCTCCTCCCCAGGCAGTGCTCCAGTCCCTTCAGCATCCACGCAGCCCTCCTCCAGCAGATCCCTGTCCCTCTTGAACTGGGGAGCCCAGAACTGGATGCAATATTCTAGGTGGGGCTTCACCAGGGCAGAGTAGAGTAGGAAGAGAACCTCCCTCAAAGTGCTGGACACACTCTTGTTTCCTTAATATCTTGTTCATTTCTACACCAGTGATAAAGTTAGACCAAAACTCTTTTCTAAGAATCCCTCAGTAGGCATTAGAGATGAATAAAGCTACATCTGTAATTCTGAAGCCAGTCTCTGCTTCCCAGAACCCTGCCATTAATTCCACTATTAAAATCCATGCCATCATGAAACAACATGGCCTAGACCAACACATGGAAGCACATTCAGTAATGTGCCTTAATAGTTAAATATTACTATTTAAATATTCACTAGTTAAATATTTATTTACTATTTAAATATTTACTATGTAAGTATTCACTTAATATTTAAATATTTACTATTTAAGTATTTAATATTTAAATATTACATAGTCATGGGAGGATAATCAGAGCTTAACATTTGGTGATTTTTTAGTAATTGTGTAGCATCTTTATAATCTGTCCCTTTTATAAAGAATATGGGGGTTTGGGGAGGGAAAAAATTAGATTTTTTTTTAAGAGGTATCATGTAAGGATTTCAGGTTCCTGAAAATTCTTTTGTGCCATTAAAAAATGAGAAATATGCTGTAAATTCTTCTCCAGTCATGAATGTGTCCTGTGATTAATGACTTAGATTTGTGTGCTTATGGCACTTAAGCATATTGCTACCTTTAATACAACATTCTTTCAAAGAGCAAAAATGCCAGTAATAGCCATTCCATTACTCCTTCCTTGTTTCATGCTGACATTCTTCAGGAAGAAGGAAAATGAAACCTCTTAAGTTTCAGAAGGATCTTGAAACCTTTTCTTAGAGGTTACAATTCACAGAAATTTCTAGTTATCTGAAAGCTAAAAACAAGGTCAGAGAGATGCAGTGATACCCTCTCAATTCTGACAGCTATGATGGGATTGTAGGTTCCAGGCATAAGTAGCTTTTTATTGTCATTCCAATTCTACAGTTTTCAAATAATGTGGAAACATTATTCAAGCTCTAAGGGTGCACTTTACCCCCATGCCATCACCTCACACCTCAGACATCAATTTAAAGCATCACATCACAGGATGATGTCTGAGTAGGAGAAATAGGAATTAGAGAGGTAGAGTCTCCTACAAAGGCAAGCTGAGACTGTTCAGCCTGGAGAAGAGAAGGTTCCAGGGAGACCTTAGAGCAGCCTTCCAGTACCTAAATGAGGCCTACAAGAAAGCAGGTGAGGGATGGTTTACACAGGTATGTAGCAATGGTTTTAAACTAGAGAGCAGCAGATTTGGTTTGGATATTAGGAACAAGTTCTTTACTATGGGGCGGTGGAACACTGGAACAGGTTGCCTGGGGAGGTGGTGGAGGCTCCTTCCCTGGAGATATTCAAGGTCAGGCTTGAGGGGACTCTGAGCAATTTGAGGATATCCCTGCTGACTGCAGTACAGTTGGACTAGACGACCTTTACAGGTCCCTTCCAACCCAGTGCATTCTGTGATTATGTGATTCCATCAATAGCAACAAAAGAAAATTATCAACACCTTTGGAGCCACTAACATTAAAAACTTTCTTCTTTCACACCTAAGAAAAAAGAAAGCAGAAGAAGCTCTGAGAAAAGCCTTTCCAGATAGAAAAGTGTCAGCACAGTAAGCCAGCCCAGACTGACATTCCAAGCTATGTCTTCTCTTCTCACCAAATCTTTCAGAAGCAACTCCTGTCCAGTGTGTTCCTACAACTAGAAAGAGAATATATACTGGAAAATGATAACCCACAAGGAGCACAAAACAAACCTTACTAAACTGCAACCCCTTTTAACTTTGGAGGCAAGAGGTGATTGCCCACCACCCCGAGGGGGCTGAGACTAATTTTGTATCAAACGCCAGAGGGGTGGAGTGTGGCAGTGCACCCAAAACCCCTTCTTCCCCCCAGCAAAGATGGGGTGGGGGGAAACAGAGAGGCTGGGATGAAGGGAGCCAGAGGAGACACCTCCCCCTCCCAGGCCTGTGGATATGTGGGTTTCACATGGGCCCTACCCCCAAGCCATGTGTCCTGCCAGGCACATACCCTGTGCAAAGTCAAGTCTGGGCATATTTTGGGCATGTTTGGGCATGTTTAAGTAGAGAACTGGTAGTTATCAGTTCCAGCCTTTTTCTGGTGACAATTCAGACCAAAATTAGCTGGCTGGATAAAATAGGTGAGCTGCAGAGCACGAAGCTCTTTCTCTTGGGCTTTTGCCCTCCATACACATAGATTACAAGCATCAGCAGCAGTTTCAGGAGGATTTTCTGATAAAAAGAGACAAAAGAGAAATTCCCACAATCCACCAGCAGCATTGTGAGTAATTGATATATTCCTCAGGTCTCCTGAAACTTCTTTCCTTTTGTTAGCAGGGGTAACACACTGCCTTTGGCTCCATCTTTTCCCAAATACTGTTCTCAAACCATTTGTAACCGTTCCTGCTGTGAAGACAGCCTCTCAACCGACTGCCAAACCTTTTATAACCTTTATAACTTTTGTATGTAGTTATGTGGGAGGTGGAGCCAAGTTAATGAATAAGTTATATTTTTATTAATTTCTCACCTCATCACCCCTCACTTGTAACAATTTGAATCGTAAATTGCAATGCAAAAGTTTTAAGATATCAGGTTTTTAGGATACCAGGTAGTGACAGGACTAGGGGGAATGGAACAAAGCTGGAAGTGGGGAGATTCAGACTGGATGTGAGGAAGAAGTTCTTCACCATGAGAGTGGTGAGAGCCTGGAATGGGTTGTCCAGGGAGGTGGTTGAGGCCCCATCCCTGGAGGTGTTTAAGGCCAGGCTGGATGAGGCTCTGGCCAGCCTGATCTAGTGTGAGGTGTCCCTGGGCGTGGCAGGGGAGTTGGAATTAGATGATCCTTGTGGACCCTTCCAACCCTGACTGATTCTATGATTCTGTGAGTCTATGATCTTAAGTTAAGCCCCAAGTAAAGAAAGCTTAGTCCTGACTACTTGGTATGCCAGGGAAACAGAGAGAACCTCAGGCAGCTTGTATTAATTTGGGCTTAAATTAACAAGGTGGGAATTATAAAAATATAGTTATTTTTATTTTCCTGAAAACCCAAAACCCCGCTCCAAAATTACGTACAAAACTGATAAAAAAAAATAAATTTTTTTTACAGGTTCTTTTCAGTGGTGAATTCTTCCCAAATGCTTATGGCAATTTTAGTGCAATTTGGAGGATTTCAGAGAATGGAAAAGGCTAAGCCACAAATAGCTTCAGCCCACTTATAAATCAAAAGGCTAGCCAGGAAACTGCTAGGGAAGTATGGGAATGCTGATTTTTATTCACGAGATCGGAGGAGGAATTTGAAGACCGTCCCTAGCTCGCTCTCTCTCGCTGACAGGCTCCAGAAACTGCTGGGTTTGGATACAATTCTGTAGGTGACCTGGCTCAGATCCAAGAGGGGGGGACCCACCAGGAATCAAAAGTGTTCATTGACACAGCTGCCGCGAGGGAAGCTCCTGCAGTGCAAGGAAAAGCCACAGGATCTGTCCCAGGCAGGCAGGATCATGGCAGGATCTCTCCCAGGCAGGCAGGATCACAGCAGGATCGCTGGCAGGCAGGATCGGTCTCAGGCAGGCAGGATCACGGCAGGATTGCTCCCAGGCAGGATCGGTCTCAGGCAGGAGGATCACAGCAGGGTCGCTGGCAGGCAGGATCGCTCCCATGCAGGCAGGATCGGTGCCCGGCAGGCAGGGTCACAGCAGGCAGGCCGGGGAGAAGCCAGTCCCGGTTCCTCCAAGGAAGGCAGGGCGAGCAGAGTCCAAAAATGAGTGCCCGAAATGGCCGAGCCGAAAATGAGCCGGCTCCAGGAAAACGGGCGAGAGCCGCGGAAAGCGAGAGCCCTGACGGCTCCCTGCTCACCCTGTTTAAGGTATTCCTAGACGATTGTCCGGGCCAAAACGCGAAGTCCTCCCTTATCACATTTCCAAATCCCAGCAGACTTCTCCCCCCACCAGCAAATACCGGTGGGGCCTTTGCCGGGCAGGGACAATATGTGAAATTCCCTGTCCCCAGGAGGAGGGGAAGGCCATTTAACACCTTTGTCTTCCCCATTCAAACCTCCGCTGATAGATAACGAGGGAAGGGGGGGTACACACACCCTGCAACACCGCTAAAGTAGCAATGTTTCCTTTATAGGGGTAGGAATACACTGCACAGGAATTGCCACATTCCACTCTGCTGGCGTTTGACACAAAATGAGTCTCGGCCCCCTCGGAGTGGTGGGCAATCACCACTTGCCTCCAAAGTACACCCCAATGTAAATCCTGAAATCACTGGAAGTGTGCCTGCTTGTGTTAGGTTGAAAAGAGGGACAGGGATCTACTGGAGAGAGTCCAACAGAGGGCTACAAGGATGATTGAGGGAATGGAGCACTGTCTGGTGAGGAGAGGCTGAGAGCCCTGGGACTGGTTAGTCTGGAGAAGAGAAGACTGAGAGGGGATCTGATCAATGGGGATTTAATAAATGTCCACAAATATCTGAGGGCTGGGGGTCAAGAGGAAGGGAATAGGCTCTGCTCAGTGGCACCCTGGGATAGGACAAGGGGCAATGGATAGAAACTCCAGCACAGGAGGTTCCACCACAACATGAGGAGGAACTTCTTCACTGTGAGGGTCCCAGAGCACTGGAACAGGCTGCCCAGAGAGGTTGTGGAGTCTCCTTCTCTGGAGACTTTCCAGCCCCATCTGGATGCATTTCTGTGTGCCCTGTGCTGGATTCTCTGGTCCTGCTCTGGCAGGGGGGTTGGATTCGATGATATCCGGAGGTCTCTTCCAACCCCTAACATCCTGTGAGCCTGTGAAAAAAATTAAGGTAATATGCCTTAAAGTTTTTATTATCAGCTGCATGAAATACACCATTTGAGAACAAACAAAACATCACCCTTTGCTTTCATCTCTAGGGAGGTTGAATTAAACAGTCTTTATAAATTGTTGAATGGAGAAAAAAAAACCAAAACCCTGAAGAGTAAAATCACAACAACAGTATGGGACATGAAAGCATTCTTACAAGGGACTTGTTCTTAAAGGCAATCAGAATATTATTGAGTGGTGATAGAAGTAGCAGCAAGTCAAGTAGGTACACGTCAGTGTACCCACTGCCTGGGTAGTCCTCAGTCTTCTACTCACTGAATTAGTGATTTTTTTGATGACAGTTTTTCAGTCTTTGTTGCAAAACTGCCCCTGCACTGGCACATCTTCATGTCTTCTTCATCCTTACAGATGAAAAAGCACATTCTCAGGTAAGGTGTTAAGTGTAGGGAAGACAACCTCAGCTTCAAAGGACAGGTAATGAAGCTGCTTGCCAAGCTCTGGTAAAGCAGTTATTTGATAAGCTGGATGTGAGATTCAGAGGGACAGAAGAAAGGACACAGTCACTAGAAGGATAGAATTTAGTGCTTACAGAGGAACTTAGAAGCAGATCACAGCTATAAATCAGACTAATGTTTCATTTCATTTTGAAAGGGAGTCATTAGAAAATTCTTTGAGGCATAAGAATATCTGCCTGTTGGGCTTCTTGACTGGTCTAGGGAAGGAAGATCTGAGTTTAATGGACAGTTTTGTAAAGATCCAGACATCAAGTTAAAAATAGGCAATGTACTATGCAGAAAATTAACATAATTTCTGACACCCTTGGGTTTTGCCCTGCAAGTGCTTACTCACTTTAAAAAAAAAAAAAATCCTAATGTCTCCAAACCCCACTCACTTACTTACTTTCTAATTAGAGTATTATTACTTACATGAGTAAGCATTTGCAGAATAAGTGCTTCTGCAAGCAGCCTGAGAGAGGCCAGCAAATGAATGAGCACTGGAATGGAATGATCCATTTAGCTACCCAGGAAGCCTCTGTATACCCAAGTGCTGCCCTGCAGGCAGTAAATTACCTTTCTATGAGTAAGCAGGACTTGCATTCAGCAAATGCTCTTACATGGGAACTACATTTGTTTGTGCAATTACCGTAAAACAAAGCAAATAAATAAGCAAGCAGGAAGTCAGGAGTGTGGGACAGCACTTTGCAGAGCAGAAAGTCTTGGGTAGTTAAATGTAAGTAAAGCTGCAGATTCAACTGCAGTTTGGATTTGTGAGCTGCCAAGAAGCCCCCACATAAAGGCTGGGGTGGGCTGTATCAAGTGGCTCGACAAGAGAAGGAAGGCTGCAGCCTCTTCTCCTTCTGATAAACCTGTATCTGTTTTAAAAGTCCTATGTCTTTTTCATGCTTGAAGCTAATTTGAATTAAAAGTATAAAAAGGAAAAAAGTATAAAAGTATAAAATATCCTTCTGGATTGATCATCAAGAAAATAAAGAAGGCTAGTTAAAAATCCAGCATTTACTACCAGATAGCCACATATGCTGAGGCCTCTGTTATCAAAGATATCCACACAGCATCACAGATCACAGGATGTTAGGGGTTGGAAGGGACCTCCAGATATCATCGAGTCCAACCCCCCTGCCAGAGCAGGACCAGAGAATCCAGCACAGGTCACACAGGAATGCATCCAGAAAGGGCTTGAAAACCTCCAGAGAAGGAGACTCCACAACCTCTTTGGGTAGCCTGTTCCAGTGCTCTGGGACCCCCACAGTGAAGAAGTTCCTCCTCATGTTGAAGTGGAACCTCCTGTGCTGGAGTTTCCATCCTTTGCCCCTTATCCTATCCCAGGGTGCCACTGAGCAGAGCCTGTCCCCTCCCTCTTAGCCCCCAGCATAGTTATGGCAAAGATGAGTCAAGGACAAAGGGGAGCCTGCACTTGTGGGACAAAGCAGCTGGAGGACAGGGGACACTGGAAAGCATGTAAAATATGTCTAAAGACAGCCATGTCTATATTTAGCAGACTGAATTGAGACATCTGTAACCTGAAGTTATTCCATTGCAGCTGCCTGACGTACTAAATCTCTCTGTCAAAGTCAGCCTGATCAAGCCCTGTGAACTGGGAAGGGCAAGCACGTGGCTGCCCATTCACAACCTTGTTTAGAAATGGGCACTAGCTACAGAACAGGCAGATTCAAGTGAAGTGGACAAGACCAGATGTTTTCCTCTGCCTGAGTGCAGGCATGCTGTCAGCTTGGTGTACAGGTAGTTGATGTTAATTCTTCTTTCCACACACACACATAAACTTCTGTTGTGTTCAATAGCTTCCAATGCTTTTCAACAAGTGCAAACCATCTTCTGCTCAGGTCTTGGATGTAAAAGCAATACATTTTCAATCCCACATGGGTTTCAACTCAAAATCCTATAATCTGGTGTTTCACAGAATCACAGAATGGTTGATGTTTGAGAGAGACTCTGGAAGTCATGCTCCTCAAACCCCTGCTCAAGCAGGGCCACCTCGAGCATGTAGCACAGGACCCAGTCCAGACAGCTTTTGAGCATCTCCAGTCCCCAAGCCTGGAGACAACCTGTGCTCAGTCACACTCACAGGGAAAAGTGTTTCCTGATGCTCAAAGATAATCTCCTGCGTTTCAGATTGTGCCCACTGCCTCTGGTCCTGTGTGGTGGGTTGAAAATTCCTCCCTCCAACATCAACTTTGCCAGAGCAGCTCAGTTGGAATCAAATGAAAGCTGTATTTACAAGCAAAACTACAACCTGCAGTGGAATGCAATGAGTGTGTACAAAATATCCAGGATTTACAATACTTACAATTAACAAACAGCACAAGGAGCCCCCTGGCCAAAAGACCAGGGGAGCTGCAACAGATTCTCCCTTCCCTGCCTCCCCCTTACCTCCCTGTACAAAAGGGACAAAAGACAGAAGCAGAGATATTAGACTTAGCCCAAACAATGCAGCCAAGGTCAAGCAGAAGCAAGTTAGTCTCTCCCAGAGAGAATAAGTAAGAGAGAGAAATTGTTTTGGGAACCAAATCTTATGGTAGATATCTCTCCAATTGGATTGTTTAGAATTATCTTCATTTTCCTTTTTACATCCAATAGTGATTTATTTGCATTTTACTACTTTCTGTTCCAGAGCTGTGAAAAGTTTTAAAGGCCTATCCTAAAACTACCACATCCTGTCTGCCAGCCCTGCTGAAAAGAGCCTGGCTTTATCCTCTTTGCACCCTATCTTCAGCTATTTACATGCATTGATAAGATCCCCCTTCAAACTTTTTCTTCTTCAGGCTCAACAGTAACAGCTGTCTCAGCCTTTGCTCATAGCAGTGAAGCTCCAGTTCCTTCCTTATTCATCTTACTCATGTCTCACTGGATTTTCTCCAGCAGCTCTCTATCTCTTTCTTGTACTGGGGAGCCCAGAACTGGACCCAGCACTGCAAATGTGGTTTCATTGGTACTGAGAAGTAGGGTGCCTTTGCTATACTTAAAGATGCCCTAAAATATATACCTAGTAGAAAGGAACTTCCCCACCACCACCACCACCATAATTTACAGCTCTGTAGATGGGAAATTTTTCAGTACTCTGTGTAAACTAACCAGATAATGAAGTAATGTGTTCTTCAATTGAGGTATACAAGGGCATTTATCACCAGATCATGGCAAAATGCCCCAAAGCAGAAAGTAATATGCCTTAGATGAACCCTCACACACAATGGTAACATATGAACAAAATATTCAGTTCAGCTTAAGTTCTAATTTCCTGTTGCAGCCAGGGAAGAATGATAGTCACATTAAGAGAGAGCTGCTGAATTCATTATGGTGATTACTCAAAAAAAAAATGCATGAAAACTCTCCAAGTACACTGCACTGAGTGCCCAAGTTTAGATACAAAATGAAGAATTTCAGAAGCCAGATGCAGGAAGAGTCCCACTTTGAAGCTGGTTTTCTTTTCTGTATATCAGTTAAAAAAGTGACTTGTGAATTCAAGCAAGCAGTAGGAGACAGTGAGTTTCAGATCTGCTCTAGAATAGAGCATTCCAGAGCTTTTTTATTTTCCAGTTCCTCACATGGAACTCTCTCCATATATGCCTGAAGAAACAGGCCACAAGGAAGGCATGGACCTGATGGAGCAGGTCCAGAGGAGGGCCACAAAAATGATCAAGGGGCTGGAACAACTCTCTGGCAAGGACAGGCTGAGGGAGCTGGAGTTGTTCAGCCTGGAGAAGAGAAGACTCTGGGGAGACCTAATTGCCACTTCCAGTACCTGAAGGGGACCTACAAGAAGGCTGGAAAGGCCTGCAGTGATAGAATGGAGGCAATGGTTTTAAATTAGAGAAGAGTAGATTTAGGTTGGATGTTAGGAGGAAGTTCTTTGTCATGAGGGTTTTGGAACACTGGAACAGTGATGAGGCAGAGGCCCCATCCTTGGAGAGGTTCAAAGTCAGGCTTGACAGGGCTCTGGGAGACCTGATCTAATGGAGGGGAGTTGGACTAAGATGACCTTTGGAGGTCCCAAGCCATCCTATCCTATGCCATCTCTTTCAGTGCTGTATGATGTTTGATACAGATAATAGGCACCTGCCTGTCTATTCTTGAGGAAGCAGTGTAAGAGTCATTTAAGAGGAAAGTCCTAAATGTGATCCCACAGGAGTTTATCTCAGCCCTTTTGTGCTATGCAAAGCTCAGACATTGATTTTACATCTGAAAACCAAGTATTATTTGCCCTCTGTGGAAAACACATGACATTTCAAACACCAGATCAGCTTTTATTGAGACCAATTCGTACTGAGGAAGCTTTTCACAAATTCAATCAATATTTATCCCATGACTTAGTAAGCAGTGCTTACAAGTAACAGGTGGGCTGGGAGTGCTTCAGCAAATTGCTGTCTGCTATTTACTGCCTGCTATACAAATGAAGGTTCACCAAGGTTTGAAGAGAACCCTAGATGTCACATCTAACCTGAGAGCCAAAGCTGTCATGACCTACAGAGCTAAGGAGGTGTGTGATTGCCTTTCTGCTTGCCCTTCAAGCTATGCCCATATCCCCCAAACTTGAAATAATGCAGCCCATGAATTCAGGCCATCCTGCAGGCATCAGTGATGTAGTCATCCCACAGAGCTTCTGCATGAACAGAAGGACAAATATGCAAGTTCCAACTTAGAATCATAGAATCATAAAATTTCTGAGGTTGGAATAGACCTTGAAGGTCATCAAGTCCAAACATTAACTGACAAATCCAACACTAAACCATGTCCCACCATGCCACATTTACGCAATTTTTTTGAACACCTCAAGGGATGGTGACTCCACCACTTCCCTGGGCAGCATATTCGAATGCTTGACTACTCCTTCAGAAATGAAATCTTTAATAATATCCAATCTTAACCTCCCCTGATGCAACCTGAAGCCACTTCCAGAAGGTCCCCTGTTAGCCAGGGCTACTGAAGAGTGATTGGAAGTTGTTTGATGGGTGAAGCTTGATGTCACTGCACATTTCAAAGTCCAGAGGCAGCTGTGTATGCTGCAAGCTTATGTAGTCCTTGAAAACCTTAAACTCCCTGAAATGACACTTGTGGAGTTGTAAGAGCAAAAAAGATCCATGTTTATTTTTGGTTTTGACATAAGATTTCTCATTCTGTGATGGGAGCAAGACTACAACAGCAAAGCTTTTCATCCAAAATTCTTAATTCACAGAATCACAGTATCACAGAACATCAGGGGAGGGAAGGGACCTCCAGAGATCATCAGGTCCAACTCCCTGCCAGAGCAGCATCACCCAGGGGAGTCTGCACAGGAATGCAGCCAGGTGGGGTTTGAAAGCCTCCAGAGAAGGAGACTCCACAACTCCCCTGGGCAGTCTGTTCCAGGGCTCTGTCACCCTCACTGGAAAGAAGTTTCTCCTCATGTTGAAGTGAAATCTTCTCTGTTCCAGCTTGTACCTCTTGTTCCTTGGCTTATTACTGTGCACCACCAAAAAGAGCTTGGCCCATTCCACTTGACACCCACCCCTCAGCTATTGATAGACATTGATCAGATCCCCTCTCAGTCTTCTCTTCTCCAGACTAAACAGCCCCAGGGCTCTCAGTCTCTCTTCACAGGGGAGATGCTCAAGTCCCCTAAGCATCCTTGTGGCTCTCATCATTATTCTGCTCATGCAGTTGTCAGCAAACAGCCACACTTGTCCAAAACCTCTGACTGCTTTTCCACTTTGTTGAGCAGAGTATCTTAATGAGCAGCTAGCAGACTGTCTTTTTTGATAAAACATGAACCAGAAGACTGGGAGGCATTTTTGAAGAAAATTCATGTGATTAACATACCAAATCCTCTATGAGCTCAGAGAAATCAATGGATTCAAACTGGATCTGGATTTGTCACAGTGCTCTCTATCATTTGCAGCGATAATAACATGCTTGCAAACCTGGCTTCAGTTCCCCAGCTGATATCAATGGTGTCAATATATTCCTGAGGATTAATTATCTACCACAAATGGAAAAAATTAAAATATAGTTGCCAATATATGAAGGTACTCAGTAAATGGTTTCATTCTTCAGTGTTGTATAACTAGCCTACTTTGTTCATCTATGTCACCACAGCTTGCTTCTCAAGGAATACAGATGGAAAACAGCCACATTCTACACCTCTGCTCCACTCTGCTGAGACCCCACATGGAGTTCTGGAGTCCCTATTACAAGAAGGATCTGGAGGTGCTGGAAGGTGTCCAGAAAAAGGCCACGAGGATGAGCAGAGGGCTGGAGCTGCTCTGCTATGGAGACAGACTGAGAGAGTTGGGGTTGTGCAGTCTGGAGAAGAGAAGGCTCCCAGGAGACCTTCTTGTGGCCTTCCAGGATCTGCAGGGGGCTACAAGAAGGCTGGGGAGGGACTTTTTAGGGTGTCAGGGAGTGATAGGACTGGGGGAATGGATCAAAACTAGAAATGGGGAGATTCAGATTGGATGTTAGGAAGAAATTCTTCCCCATGAGGGTGGTGAGACACTGGAAGAGGTTGCCCAGGGAGGTGGTGGAAGCCTCATCCCTGGAGGTTTTTGCAGCCAGGCTGGATGTGGCTATGAGCAACCTGCTGTGGTGTGAGGTGTCCCTGCCCATGGCAGGGGGGTTGGAACTGACTGATCCTTGAGGTCCCTTCCAACCCTGACAATTCTATGATTCTATCTCTATAAATACAGGAAATACTACAACTTCAGAAAAAGAAAACAGATCTATTAAGAACACTTTTCAGATGACTTTCAGCAGGCCTTGGGGGCTGCTCAGTCCAGCAAAAATGAACAGGTCAGGTTTTATTGAAAATCACTGCCTGGCTAAAATGGGGTTTTGACATATGAGCCACCTGCTATTTAATAACAGCAGCACAAGACTTTCTTGTTAGTTTGTTTGCTTTATAGGCACAAAATTGTGTTCCACAGATCATTGCAAAAAATGAACAAAGGTTTAATACCAACTGGTTATTTTTAAGGCTGTTCCCTCTCCCTGTCATCCTAATCTTCATTAATGGAAAACTTTTACAACAAAGATTTCCCTTTCCTTCTATTTTGGCTCCAGGGAACATCTACAGAAGGATACAACTAAATCTACAGTATGAGGGTATCAAAACTGCAGAATGTGAGCAATATTACTGGGGAGGCTGCTGAAAGACCAGGCACAAATCTCACTGGGGGGAAATGACAGGTACATTAACTTTACATTAATAGAGACCGTTTTTAAACCCAGAAAAGCCACAGCACAGCAGAAATGCAGGTGGCAGAGATCCACAGGCTCAAAGGTCACCATTTCAATGTATGTGGCACCTGGTAATCTGTATTCCATCCCTACAGTCCCTTGGAGCCCACTGGTCAGTGGCAAGGCACAGTTAATGGCAGGGAGGTCTGCACTGTTTCAGTGCAGCACATAACATTTCTCATGACTTCTGTCCACTAGACACTGAGCTATCATAGAATCACAGAATCAGAATGGTCCAGGCTGGAAGGGACCTCCAAAGCTCATCCAGTCTGACCTCCCTGCACTCAGCAGGGACATCCCCAACTAGATCAGGCTGCCCAGGGCCTCCTCCAGCCTCACCTTCAATATCTCCAGGGAAGGAGCCTCAACCACCTCCCTGGCCAGCCTGTTCCAGTGTTCCACCACCCTCACAGTAAAGAACTTCTTCCTAACATCCAATCTCAATCTGCTCTGCTCTAGTTTGAAGCCATTGTCCCTCATCCTGTCCCTGCAGGCCTTTGCAAACAGTCTCTCTCCAGCCTTCCTGGAGACCCCTTCAGGTACTGCCAGGCTGCTATTAGGTCTCCCCAGAGCCTCCTCTTCTCCAGGCTGAACACCCCCAGCTCCCTCAGCCTGGCCTCAGAGCAGAGCTGCTCCAACCCCCTGATCATTCTCATGGCCCTCCTCTGGACCCTCTCCATCAGCTCCATGTCCTTCCTCTATTGAGGGCTCCAGAGCTGTACACAGCACTCCAGGTGAGGTCTCCCCAGAGCAGAGCAAAGTGGCAGAATCACCTCTCTGGCTCTGCTGGCAATGCTGCTTTGGATGCAGCCCAGGCTGGGATTTGCCTTCTGTGCTGCAAGCTCACACTGCCTGCTCCTGTCCAGCTTCTCATCCAGCAGCACCCCCAAGTCCTTTTCCTCAGGGCTGCTTTCTATCCCCTCCTCCCCCAGTCTGTATTGCCAGTGAGGATTGTTCCATCCCAGGTGCAGAACCCTGCCCTTGCTCTTGTTGAACCTCATGAGGCTCACCTGGGCACCACCTCTGCAGCCTGTCCAGGTCCCTCTGGATACCATCCTGTCCCTCTAGTGTATCAACAGCACCACTCAGCTTGGTGTCATCTGCACTCTGCTGATGGTGCACTGGATCCTACTGTCTATAGCTGTGATAAAAACACTAAACAGCACAGGCCAAAGTTGGTATAGGAAACCCTTGACCCACCATTCAAAGCATTTTCCTCTTGGCTGGACCAAAAGTGTTGGTCTCAACTTTATGGCAGCAGTGCTGGCTTCAGACTGCAAGGAAAGAAAGAATGCACCTGATGGGATTGAGATGTGGTGGGGCAATATATCAATGTATTTGATAATGGAGAGTGCAGAGGGAGTCAGGAAACTCAAAGTGGATGTTCCCATTCCTACATTTTGTTTTCTAAAGATTGTGGAAAGCATGTTTCAAATCTGTGTGAATGTGATGAGTAGCTGTGGTACACTCATAGGACGGAGCATCATAGTTTTGAGTAAACTGGGCGATGGGTAGCTTTGCTTCTCCAGCTGCTATTCAGATCAGTTTTTGTTCTTAGAAGAATAATACACTAACAAAGAAATATATTGTCTGCTTTCCCCAATTTTGTTTTTATTTTTTTTTAATTTCCAAGCCATCAAACATACTAATTACTTTATAAAATGTTTCTTTGTAATTCACACTTCTGTACGTATACACATAGTCCGTGAAATGAAGTCACAGGATCACAGATTCAGCCAGGTTGGAAGAGACCTCCAAGATCATCAAGTCCAACCAATCACCCAATCTTATATAATCAACCAGACCATGGCACTAAGTGCCTCATCCAGGCTTTTCTTAAACACCTCCAGGGATGCTGACCCCACCACCTCCCTGGGCAGCACATTCCAATGGCAATTTACTTTTTCTGTGAAGAACTTTCTAAGATCCAGCCTAAATTTCTCCTGCACAGCTCTTGTTCTTGTCCTCTTGTTCTGGTGCTGCTTGCCTGGGAGAAGAGACCAAACCCCACCTGGCTACAACCTCCCTTCAAGTAGTTTTAGAGAGCAATAAGATCTCCCCTGAGCCTCCTCTTCTCCAGGCTAAACACCTCCAGCTCCCTCAGCCTCTCCTCAGTATTGAAGTCAGTGTTGAAGTGGATAATCTGACAGTGAAAGAGAAGGCTGCTATAGCTCAAGAAAGAAATACAACGAAAAGCAATGAATACAGGTTTTTCCACATTAGTCTGCTTTACTAGCATAGATATGAGTTGTGCTCCCAGACTGACATACATTCATCCATCTGCCCTTCAGAACATAAGTGACACTCATTCATTTATTTGCCCTTTAGAACAGGAGTGACACTCACTCATCCATCTGCTCTTCAGAACACACATATTAGACAACATCTTTATTCTGCTTGTCTGAAAGGGTCATCTCAGCCTCCTCAGTACCTACATTATTGTGAATCAGACACAGTGCAGTCACCACCCATAACCCTGCTTTATAAAAAACATTGGGGTTTTTTCATTGTGAGGGAGATGCCCTTCAGATGTATCAAATTGCACAAAATTAAATTGTTAGGCTTCATCAGAAGAGAAATGATCTCATCTATTGCTCCCCTGGTCCAGGGGAGCTGAATGTAGTTGTAGACCCTTGCAAGGAGGTGCCATTGGGTGACAAATGAAGGCACAAATCCTGTTGCCGTATAGCAACAAGATTCCAGAAATGCAGAGAGCAGAGAATCTCAGAAGTCCTCCCAGAGTTCCTTTATTGCTGCATTGTAGAATCCCCAACATTGCAGAGTCTCAGAGTCCCACTTAGAGCAGAAGTCCTGGAAGCCCTTAGCAGATGAAGCAGCTAACAGAAGTAGAAGTCCTGAGCATATCTCTAGCAGCATCCCTACCCTGAAGCCTTAGCTGAATTCCTAACCCACATCCCTAGAGAAGCCCTCACCCCCTAATCTGTTCCTAAATCCCCAACCCCAGTAACTCTTGCTCAGAGTGGCTGTTTCTCTACTCTTTGTTATCAATCCCTTAACCAGCAAAACCCAACCACATAGATAAACTAAAATCTTTTCCCAAGAGGTGCCAGTGCATCAAGGATGTCATTCCTGATGACATTAGACTGAGAGGAGAGATTAATGCTTATAAACATCTGAAGAGCAAGTGTCAAGAAGGGGCTGGTCTCTTTACAGTGTTGTCCTGTGATAGGACAAGGGATGACAGACATAAACTGAAACAAACCTTAACATGAGGAAGAACATCTTTACTGTAAGCATGGGCGAACACTAGAACAGTCTGTCCACAGGAGTGTCTCCTTCTCTAGAGAGTTTCAAGACCTGCATATGTTCCTGTGTGACCTGCCCCAGGCTGGGATCGATAATCCTGTCTCCTGTCACCAAGGAGAAGAGGCGGGCCCCCTCCTCACTCCAACTGCCCTTCAGGTAGTCAGTCTGAGCCTGGCAAAAGCATATTCTTTTACTAACACCTGGGTTTGGTTAATCCACTTTTTGTCTCTCTTTTCTGTGTGGCATTAATGTTGCACTTTCTCTTGATTTGAGAAAGAAGGATGCAAACCAAGATTTTTCTACTGGAAACATCTATTTTATTATGTTCAAACACTAAGGAACATTTCATATAGATTTCAAAGGTCATCGACATTGCTACTCTTCTATTAGGAGTCCACCACGAACTTCTTCCTCACATCCAATCTCAATCTGTTCTGCTCTAGTTTGAAGCCATTGTCCCTCATCCTGTCCCTGCAGGCCTTTGCAAACAGTCTCTCTCCAGCCTTCCTGGAGCCCCCTTCAGGTACTGCCAGGCTGCTATTAGGTCTCCCCAGAGCCTCCTCTTCTCCAGGCTGAACACCCCCAGCTCCCTCAGCCTGGCCTCAGAGCAGAGCTGCTCCAACCCCCTGATCATTCTCATGGCCTCCTCTGGACCCTCTCCATCAGCTCCATGTCCTTCCTCTATTGAGGGCTCCAGAGCTGTACACAGCACTCCAGGTGAGGTCTCCCCAGAGCAGAGCAAAGTGGCAGAATCACCTCTCTGGCTCTGCTGGCAATGCTGCTTTGGATGCAGCCCAGGCTGGGATTTGCCTTCTGTGCTGCAAGCTCACACTGCCTGCTCCTGTCCAGCTTCTCATCCATCAGCACCCCCAAGTCCTTTTCCTCAGGGCTGCTTTCTATCACCTCCTCCCCCACTCTGTATTGATGGTGAGGATTATGATATTCATCACCAAATAACTGAAGAGAACTTACATGATTACAGAAGAAAATATTTTGAATAGTCATAGACTAAAACAAGGATAAAAAAGGTGTAACCAAATGTCATGAATTAAAGATTGTGTTTACATGAAGCCAGACTGCTGTCTTATTTTTGGATCTGATGTGAGCACCATCCTCAAGTCAAGCACTTTCGATGTGCCTGTGTCTGGCAGTTTAACTGCTGGCAGATTCCACTGAACTCTCTCTTCCTTATCTTTCTTTAATACCTCTCATGAGAAAATCTGTCTGAGTTGTTTGGAACATACTATAGCCAAGGCCGATGATTAAAACATGACACGATGTTTTTGGATCTCAGAAAGCCTTTGATGAAAGTCTGATACCACAAGTCCCTGTCACCCAAAAGGTGCTGCATTGCACTGTGGCTGACATTGTGGACAGGGCCAATGAAGGCACAGGCAGGCTGACACTGTTCATAAGTAAATCTGCCTAGGGGAAAACAACCAATAATGCCTAGGAGGAGAGGCAGTTGATTTAATTGAGTCCTTGGAATTATCTTCCTGTCTTCATGCCTTGTCCTTCCTTCCCTTCGTTTCTGTACACAAATCTTTTTAAACCAGATCTCAGAGAAAGCTTATTGCCTCTTCTCACCTACAAGCTACCTTTTTTCTTAACAGCAATCTGATTTGTTCAGCTTCTTAGGGAAAAATCAGAAGGAATGAGGCACTAGTAATGTCTAATCAAAGCAGACAGTGGTATACAGAATAAGGACCAATAAATACAGATTTCATTAGGAATGTAATTATTGAAGACAGTATCACAGGTTTACAGGATGTTAGGGGTTGGAAGGGACCTCCAGAGATCACTGAGTCCAACCCCCCTGCCAGAGCAGGACCATAGAATCCAGCACAGGTCACACAGGAATGCATCCAGTGGGACTGGAAAGTCTCCAGAGAAGGAGACTCCACAACCTCTCTGGGCAGCCTGTTCCAGTGCTCTGGGACCCTCCCAGTGCTGTAGTGCACCTCCTGTGCTGTAGTTTCTATCCATTACCCCTTGTCCTATCTCAGGCTGCAAGTGAGCAGAGCCTGTCCCCTCCCTCTTGACCCCCAGCCCTCAGATACTCAGAAATATTTATTGAACCCCCTCTCAGTCTTGTCCTCTCCAGACTAAACACCCCCAGGGCTCTCAGCCTCTCTTCATCAGGCAGTGCTCCAGTCCCTCAATCTTCCTTGTAGCTCTCCCTTGGACTCTCTCCAGCAGATCCCTGTCCTTATTGAACTGGAGGGCCCAGACCTGGATGCAATATTCCAGGTGAGGTCTCAGTAAGACCTAGACCTATTTTACAGCAAAACAACACTAGCACATACATGATAAAAGTTAAACAAAAAGGAATATAATTAAAGGTAGAAAGACAAGAGAATTTCAAATAAAGAATAGTAGCACAAACAAATAAAGGGTAAAAAAGGAAATAAATTAAGTATTTTAGCATAAATAATTTGAATTGGGTTTGTTTTGTTTTTACCTTCAGGATAGATCTCTCTTCCTTTTAAAGTCAAAGTCTCCCAAGTTAATTTGTCTCATCTTTTACCATCTAAATCAACTTTATGCTGCTAATTGATGTGATGAGGAGTGATATCTGACAACCTCCCAGCAAAAAGAACTGTATGGACTGTAATTACAGCATCTGGTTACTTCAAATAAACGTCAAGACAATGCAAGCAGTCTGTTCCCAAGACGTTCATTAGTTTCCACATAAGAAAAATGACTCATGATGGATTTGAAGACACGTGATGTGGCTGGCAGAGTGGGGAAAGCAAAGTCACATCCTCCAGCTGTGGAAAACACACAACTAACTCACACCCCCTGCATTCGGCTGTGAAGAAGACCCTGCAGTAAGCTGTGCCATACACTTCAACTTCTGAGCTGGAAACAGAGAGCAATGATGATATTGTAATTTATATATATATGAGATGAGGAGAGGAGAGGAGAGGAGAGGAGAGGAGAGGAGAGGAGAGGAGAGGAGAGGAGAGGAGAGGAGAGGAGAGGAGAGGAGAGGAGAGGAGAGGAGAGGAGAGGAGAGGAGAGGAGAGGAGAGGAGAGGAGAGGAGAGGAGAGGAGAGGAGAGGAGAGGAGAGGAGAGGAGAGGAGAGGAGAGGAGAGGAGAGGAGAGGAGAGGAGAGGAGAGGAGAGGAGAGGAGAGGAGAGGAGAGGAGAGGAGAGGAGAGGAGAGGGGAGGGGAGGAGAGGGGAGGAGAGGGGAGGAGAGGGGAGGAGAGGGGAGGAGAGGGGAGGAGAGGGGAGGAGGGGAGGGGAGGGGAGGGGAGGAGAGGGGAGGAGAGGGGAGGGGAGGGGAGGGGAGGAGAGGGGAGGAGAGGGGAGGAGAGGAGAGGAGAGGAGAGGGGAGGAGAGGAGAGGATGAAAGGGAAGAAAAGAAAGGAGAAGAAAATAAAAGAGAAGAAAATAAAAGAAGAAAAGAAAAGAAAAGAAAAGAAAAGAAAAGAAAAGAAAAGAAAAGAAAAGAAAAGAAAAGAAAAGAAAAGAAAAGAAAAGAAAAGAAAAGAAAAGAAAAGAAAAGAAAAGAAAAGAAAAGAAAAGAAAAGAAAAGAAAAGAAAAGAAAAGAAAAGAAAAAAGAAATCACGAAAAGAGAAATCACAAAAATCCAACATCTATATCACATATTTATATGAGGGAAGATCTCACTCCTGTGCTCAAAACCTCCGTTTGTATTAGTAGAGCAAAGCTGCAGTTGTGCCACATCGGATGCCCATCTAGCTCAGATGCCCATCTAGCTCAGACAACATGCCAAAGCTCAGGCCAAGGTAGGATCAAAGATCAGCACATGACAATTGATGCCATTTTGTGCAAGCATAGGGATTACATCAATCACCAAGAAGTATCCCAGCTAGATAATCTAAAAATGATAATGAAGGCTGATGTGATGGAATTGCCTCATACAAGTGTATTGTTTTGGTGAGGCCCATCCCCTGAATAAACATTCTCAAGAGGAATTCCAGTCAACTAATGCCACAGCAAGAAAGAGATTGTAAAAAAAGACACACTTGGAGCACAAGTCTGGAGAGGAGAAGGCTCCCAGGAGACCTTCTGGTGGCCTTCTAGGATCTGAAGGGGGCTACAAGAAAGCTGGGGAGGGACTTTATAGGGTGTCAGGTAGTGATCCAAGCTAGAGGAAGGGAGGTTTAGATTAGACATTGGGAAGAAGTTCTTCCTCATGAGGTGAGTGGTGAGACACTGGCACAGGTTGCCCAGGGAGGTGGTGGAAGCCTCATCCCTGGAGGGTTTTAAGGCCAGGCTGGATGTGGCTGTGAGCAACCTGCTGTAGTGTGAGGTGTCCCTGCCCATGGCAGGGGGGTTGGAACTGGATGATCCTTGACTGGATGACTCTTCCAACCCTGACAATTCTGTGATTCTATGAATGGAGGCAGACACCAGACAGATTATTCTTCAGTATTTCTTCTCATCTTGAAAACATTTCAGACATTTTGGCATTTCTTTCTCAGTGTTAATTTTGCTTCTCTGCTTAGACATATCCTGAACACTTTCTTTTCTCTGACATGCATCCTGTTACTGCTCTGGCTGCCTCCTCATGAGCTTTGGAATTAGCATCAGGAAGGTTTAATTATTCATTCGAACTTACCCACTTATATTGATGCTACTGCTGATGACAAACTCTAAGAAGGGTTCTTCAGCAATACTTAAAAGGATTTAAGAGGTGTGCAGTGGGCTTGATTGTTAGCTGCTATGTATTCACACAGCTTCTAGTTCTGTGATGTTGCATAAAACTATGAAAATGGTATCATTATGGATACCTGTGCAAGGAGGCTGAAGCTCAATAGCTGCATACTCACAGCAGTACAAATCCTTGATAGGAAAAATCCTGTGCTGCTTCTGAGGTCGTTCATACAGCTCTACAGACAGCCAGCTTTGGGAAGAAATTATATTAAATACAGAAGATATTTTCATAATTTCAAGTCCAATTAAATGTAAAACCTTGAGGATCTGAAGTTTCTAAAGGAGTTTCTAAATAATAGATTACAATATGGAAAAGTTACACAGAATGTTAGGGGATGGAAGGGACCTCAAAAGAGCATCCAGTCTAAACCTCTGCCAGAGCAGGATCACCTACAGCAGGTCATACAGGAACACATCCAGGCAGCTCATGAATATCTCCAGAGAGAGAGATTCCACAACCCCCCTGGGCAGCCTGTTACAGTGTTCTGTCCCACTCACAGGGAAGAAAATTTCCTCCTGTTCCCATGGAACTTCCTCTGCCTCAGCTTCCACCACTGCCCCTTGTGCTGGCATTGGGCATCACCCAGCAGAGCCTGGCTCCAGCCTCTGGGCACTCCCCCTGCACATCTTTAGCAACAGCAATGAGGTCACCTCTCAGGCTCCTCCTCTCCAAGCTAAATAGATCCAGATATTGGAGTTTAAAAAGATTGATGTATACAGAGGTTTGTGTATTAAAAAAAATCTATAAAAAGTTGATGGTATAAAAAGATTTTAACCAAATGAATTATGAAATATTTATTTATTTATAATTTTTACAAAAATTAATTTGGTGTTTTAAACTTCCATTCAAAATTGCCTCTTCTTGGCAGTTCCTAGTCTTGGCATTTCTCCAGCTGTCAAATATTACTAAACCGAATCTTTGGCTAAGTTTCTGCTCCTTATATTTAATAAATGGCTGAAGAACTAATCAGATTGCCAGAGATTCTGGAAGAAGGCATTAGTTTCAAATAAAAAAACCCAACAACACACATTTTAAGCCTTTTATAGTAATAGTAATAGTAGTAATAATAATAATAATAATAATAATAATAATAATAATAATAATAATAATAATAATAATAATAGCACTGGCCTATGAGGAGAGGCTTAGAGCCCTGAGGCTGTTTAGTCTGGAGAAGAGAAGACTGAGAGGGGATCTGATCAATGGGATTTAATACATTATTATTATTATCATCACTGTCATTGTTTTTGTTGTTGTTACTGCACTTTTGGTATGCTAGGGAAGAAATAGTTTGATTAGCAAATAAGAGCTCCAGAAGGGTTATGTGCCAGGGCACAGCTGAGTAGCATGAACAAGGAGTACCTGTGGCACATTGTCTTTTCATGAAGCTCAGCCCAAGCATGTTACCTTCTACAGCAGCCCTTTAATTTCATTCTTTCTGTGCAATCATTTCATATACTGCATGGTTTAGTCCTAAGGGACACCTGAGACATAATAGGAAAAAAAAAAGTCAAGGCATAAATAATGTAAACTACTGTAGCACTCACGGATTTTCCCCAGAGCTCATCAACCCCTCTCCCTACAGCATGTCCAGGCTTCTGTGTAATAACTCTGCAGAAATCTTAGCATCCCCAACATGTGATAAGTGCTCCTCCACTCATGCAACTAAAAGAGTGTGTAGATTGAAATGGCATGTGGAAGGTGAATGCCAGTCATAGGGGGTGACTGCAGCTCCATGATGGGCACACTTTTTGTTAGCTGACAGAAGAAGGCTGCACGTCTCCTGTGTACCTCCCCGTGAAACACTGCATTCCTCTGCTTAAAATGTCAGACACTCCTGCAGCACAGGATTCAAGCAGAAACTTGCAGCTGCAATGAGAGGAGGTAGGCATTTCCTTCCACTTTCTTATTTCTCAGTAGCTAAATCCAGTTCTTTGGTGTTAGGACTTTGGAGGAATTAGCATCTCATCTGCAATAGAGGCACATTCATTAACAACCACACAGTTTAAAGTTAAAGCATTGAAATCAGTGGAGGTAGGATGGGTTTGTGTAATTCAGTTTACAAACAGAATCTAGTCCTGAGGTTGTTTACTATACTATTTTTATACTGTGACCTATTTTAGTAGTCATCTTTGGAGAGAAAGGTTTAAGTAAAGATCACGGTAAAAAAAAAAATATCTGTGTCTCATTTACATACTTCCCACATTAGTTCATTTATTAAACAGTTGTATATAAGGTTATATAGGTTAGGAGTTGCCCTGCTGGAAAGCAGCTCCATGGAGAAAGACCTTGGAGTGCTGATGAACAGCAAATTCTGCATGGGACAGCAATGTGCCCTTGTGGCCAAGAGAGCCAATGGCATCCTGGGGTGCAACAAGAAAAGTGTGGCCAGCAGGGCTAGGGAGGTTCTTCTCCCCCTCTACTCTGCCCTGCTGAGACCACAGCTGCAATCCTGTGTCCAGTTTGGGGCTCCCCAGTTCAAGAGAGACAGAGACCTGCTGCAGAGAGTCCAAGGGAGAGCCAGGAGGATGCTTAGGGGACTTGAGCATCTCCCCTGTGAAGAGAGACTGAGAGCCCTGGGGCTGTTTAGTGTGGAGAAGAGAAGGCTGAGAGGGGACCTGATCAATGTCTATCAATAGCTGAGGGGTGGGTGTCAAGTGGAGGGGGCCAGGCTCTTTTTGGTGGTGCACAGTAATAAGCCAAGGAACAAGAGGTACAAGCTGGAAGAGAGAAGATTTCACCTCAACATGAGGAGAAACTTCTTTGCAGTGAGGGTGACAGAGCCCTGGAGCAGCTGCCCAGAGAGGTTGTGGAGTCTCCTTCTCACCTGGCTGCATTCCTGTGCAGACTCCCCTGGGTGATGTTGCTCTGGCAGAGGGGTTGGACTGAATGATCTCTGGAGGTCCCTTCCAACCTCTAATGTGCTGTGATACTGTGATATTAAACACACATAAATAAGTATTGTAAGAATGAATAGAAAAATGGTCTGAAAATACTTAAAATTTAACTAAAAATTCATTCAATTTCAGGTGAAGCTTTCAGAAGGGGTTCAGATTTTTTTTGTTGTTGCATTCCGAGTGAAGCTTGCTTTATTTACATGACTGTCCTCTATCTTAACCCCTCCTTTCTATTTTATTTGTAAGGTGAGAGAGAGACTTCAGGTAACTTAGAATATATACATATTCACATGAGGCATTACACAGAACCCGTCAGGAATATATCAAAACATATTGAATAAACTGTTAAAAAAAAAATCAAAGCATAATCCACATAAAAAGGAGTACCTGCAGAAAAATCTGGTTCCTTGTATGTGAGAAAACCAAAAGCATAAAAAATAATTTAAAAGAAACTACAATTACAATGCTGTTATAAATATTTCCTAATAAAAAAATAAGTTAAGTTAAATTAAATTAAATGCAAATTTACTTCAATATTCAATACAATCTGCATAATCAAGAGGGAAATCAAATAGGCTTGCTTGCCCTGAAAATGCAGGTTGCCTTCACACGTTGTGATAGGTTGCAGGAAAACAAAGCAAACCCAAACATGTGCATTTCAATCCTATTTTAAATAACATCTGTGAATAATCTCTGGACTTCTCCATCCACCTCAGACATAAATCTGATTTTTTTTTCCAAAACAGCTCAGGCCATATCAGCAACATCTCCAGGTCTGTTTCACCTACCTGCTGCAGTTTGGCTCCAATTGACCCTGCTCAAGACTTTCCTCAGGTCTGTTAGCACTGCCCTATGGGGAGAGGCTGAGAGCCCTGGGGCTGTTTAGTCTGGAGAGGAGAAGACTGAGAGGGGATTTAATAAATGTTTATCAATATCTGAGGGCTGGGGGTCAAGAGGGAGGGGACAGGCTCTGCTCACTTGCACCCTGGGATAGGACAATGGGCAATGGATAGAAACTCCAGCACAGGAGGTTCCACCACAACATGAGGAGGCACTTCTTCACTGTGAGGGTCCCAGAGCACTGGAACAGGCTGCCCAGAGAGGTTGTGGAGTCTCCTTCTCTGGAGACTTTCCAGCCCCATCTGGATGCATTCCTGTGTGACCTGTGCTGGATTCTCTGGTCCTGCTCTGGCAGGGGGGTTGGACTCAACGATCTCTGGAGCTCCCTTCAAACCCCTAACATCCTCTGATCCTGTGAGCCTGTGTTAGCAGCACTGCCTTTCAGCACCTAGTTCTGATCAAGCTACCTTTTCCAAAAGCAAATGCAAACAAAGATATTTGGGGGTTTATGCCAACATTTATCCCATCTTCCTCCTCCCTACAAGCTATGCTTGTATCCGATTTGGTCATGAGCCCTTTTGTGCCTCACATGTACACATCCTGCTTGGTTCTTTCCTGTTGTGCCTGCCACACTCTTCTCCAGAAAAAAAAAAAAAAAGTGAGCAGATAAAAATCTTATTGATATGCTCATTTTGCACATCACTGCATTCATTTTCTTCCTGAGATTAAAACATTTATCAGAGTTTGTTAAAGCCAGCTGTATTTGACTGAGTTATATTTAGAAGTAAGGAGTGTGATCCAGACACCATTCTCGAAAGTACATCTGCTGGTTCTTTTAAAGGGCTTTTAAATATATATGCTTTTCACATTTTAAACAGTTTTCAGCTTATTCTTCCATATACCAGCATATATAATGGCCAAGGAATGTTTACAATGTGCTTGCTCAATCTTGAAAGCATCTCATGCTTCTCCACTCTCTCTCTGGCTTTGTAATATGCTCTAAATATTGTATAGGATTTTCACAAGTTTGAAGGAGAGCTCTTTTTAAACCTTTTGCACAAAAACACTACAGATCATTTAAAGCTTTCTTTCTCATTCTAAACTCATCATAAAAATTGCTCTTTTCACAGAATCACAGAATGTTAGGGGCTGGAAGGGACCTCAAAAGTTCACCCTGTCCAACCCCCCTGCCAGAGCAGGGTCACTTAGTGCAGATCACACAGGAACACAGCCAGGTGGCTTTGAAAGACTCCAGAGAAGAAGACTCCACAACCTCTCTGAGTAGGCTGCTCCAGGGCTTCAGGAACCTCACAATGAAAAAATTCTTCCTCCTGTTTTCATAGAACTTCCTATGCCTCAGCTTCCACCACTGCCCCTTGTGCTGGCATTGGGCATCACCCAGCAGAGCCTGGCTCCAGCCTCTGGGCACTCACCCTGCACATCTTTAGCAACAGCAATGAGGTCACCTCTCAGGCTCCTCCTCTCCAAGCTAAAGAGACCTTTCTAAGAGGTTTCTGCATTAAAATAAGATATGTATAGTCAGATTTTATTTATTATTGGAAAACAATGGAATTAAAATTTACAGAATATTGCTCAGGTTTGTTTTTTCAAAAAAATATTCTTTCAGTATAACAACAACAACAACAAGAGATCAGTAATGCATATCTTTAAATTTCTGAAGGGTTCCTTTATAAAATAAACAACTGAAAGATTTCTTTCTGAGAATGGGAAGCGAGGATTATCACGATGTGATGAATTGATTTAAATGATATTTATTCAAGGTCCTTGCTGAAAACACAAATGCAACCCACAGGCAATGGCTGTTCTTGCAGACTGCCCCCTGGTCACTGGGTTTTGAAAGGGATGGTTGGAGAGGGCATTAATTTATCTTTTTTTTGGTGAACCCACTGAACATAATTGATTGAACAGATGTAAGCCAAATATTTATCTGTTTATAACTTCTCTCCTTTGTTGCTAATGAGAAAGGATTGCGAAAAAGAATCAAATTGGTGCTCAAGATACTTGTGGTGTGTGTAGGGGATGTCTTCTTTACCCTAGCTCTAGTCATGAAGAAAAATATAAAAGCCTCAATTCAGGCTCAGTCTCATCCCTTTTATAATCACTACTCTCTAATATGGTTTAATTGCCTGTGAAGATGCAAACAGGCCTAAAATCCATAATAATTAGCTTAAGATAACTGGCTGAGGTTCAGGCAAATATCTGATATCAGCATTTCTTGTTACTTTGCACAGTGAAAGCAGAAAATTAGGAGGGGTAATCTGTGAATGCAGTGGAAAGGAAAACGTAGGTTTGTTTACTAAGAATTTCTATTTTCAACGTATCTTCCAGCTCTTCCTGTATGTTGTGGAGCATATCCATAAGGATATGCAACCCGTATTCAGCATCTACATGGTGAAATTCATATTTGCAGGCCAGGTGTAAGCCAAAATTGGCAAGTTAAAAAAAGGAAAATACTGAGAAAGAAAAAAGAAAGAGACAGGAGGAAGAGGTGGAGAAAACTTCAGCATTGTTGGCTGAAGCATCCAACTTGTATTCCATTGTTGTGGGTTAATTATTTTGCCAATGCCTGTAAAATTAATACCAAAACTGGTTCTACTGAAATGAATGGTAACATTTCCAGCACATTGAAGGGTTGGATTTCACTCATAACCCTAAAATAGTCACTTTTTATATATTAAGTTGTAGGATTCTTCAAAAGAATAAAACTATACTCACCAGTGAAATGCTCTTCAGTTTGTCTGCCTCCCATTTGAAGGACAGACTAAAGATTGTGGGGCTGGTTTTCAAAAGGCTATGCAAGAGAGGCTGGCAATGAGCTCTTAGTTCTGCCCAGGTTTCTCTTAATCTACACATTTCCAAATCTGTGAAGCACATGCAAAATTTTGGTTTCTCTGAATATTCTGAATCCCAGTTCAGGATGCATCAGCTGGGCTTCTGTCAACATAATTGGCTACAGCAGTTGGAGTTTTAGAAGAGCTTAGCTTCAGCTGTGCCACCGAAACAAATAAGATTATCAGAACAAGCTCTGCATACAAAATGCTGCCTGCCTTGAGAAATTTGTGCACAAGTGTTGTGGTTGGAGCTGCTTGATCCTGGCCTCTTCACATTTCATAAACCATTCAATGCTCCACTCTTTTCCTGACATGTTTTTCTTCGATATTTTACTTATTTTAAAGCACTTAAAATGCAACTGAAAACTAAATGTAGTATTTAATTGTGTATTAAAGCCAAACTTCCCATTCAGCCTGAAATCAGTGTATGCTTTGGGGCTCTGTTTAGTTTTGTGGAAAAGAAAAATAAATGTCCACTTTCCTTTGTGATTGTCCCTTTAACACTCTTGTTTTGCTTCCTCAAGAAAATTCAACTTTAAAAGGGAGAAAGAAGAGCTACAGTTACAGATCTGTCCTTCTGCCCCAGATTGCTTGGCCAGTGAAGAAATGTTGGTAGGGAAACCACTTTTTCTCAATTGCTCTTTGAGGATGCTATTCCTGAACCTTTATCAGTGCCTTTTTCTTTTTCAACTATTATTTTAAAGGTTTTGCTGTTATTGTGGCCCATGATAGCAGCATGCAATAAATTAGTGCAGTAGCATAAAATCTGCCAGGTCTTCATAATTATATATTACATTATAGGACAGAGGAAAAGATGGAGCTTAATGCATGTTAGGTAGGGGTAAGAGTGATAAACAATGCAAGTAAGTAGAAAGAAAATTAAGCCCTAAATAGCTGCAAGTAACTTGCACTCTGCTGGGTGAAATCACATTCCTCCTGAGGTGTTCCTGCCAGCTTTGCCACCAACTGCATGAGTCTAAGTCTAACTGCCTGTCTCTAAATCCTACAAGGAATTCCTCAGCCAAAATCCACAGTCAGTCCCATCACAGAAATTATGAGACAAATCATGTCTTGCCCAATGATGCAAATACCAGTTCAGCTCTTACAACTATCCTAATGCTAAGGATACTCAAAGGAGTATTCTAATCAAAGGAGTAACAATACTTGCTGCCTCAGTGCAGCAAGGTGCTAAGAGGTATTAAAGGGAAGTACTCATCATGGCTAAGTTAACACAGTTTCAGTGAAACAGAACTGACCACCATGGAGGTCACTTGAAGGGACCCAAACTAGTCCTGAGTTACCTGGGGAAATCAAAAAAGCAGCAGAAGCCTGAATCCACCCCCCAACAGCCCCAACAAGCACCTCAGTCTTTCCCCTATGTAAACCACAGAATCACAGAATTAACCAGGTTGGAAAAGACCTCAGAGATCATCAAGTCCAACCTATTACCCAACATCATCTAATCAACTAAACCGTGGCACTGAGTGCCTCATCCAGGCTCTTCTTAAACACTTCCAGGGACAGTGACTCCACCACCTCCCTGGGCAACATATCCCATTGGCAAATCTCTCTTTCTGGGAAAAATTTCTTCCTCACATTTAGCCCAAACCTCCCCTGGTGCAGCTTGAGACTGTGTCCTCTTGTTCTGCTGCTGGTTGCCTGGGAGAAGAGACCAACCCCCACCTGGCTACAATCTCCTTTCAGGTAGTTGTAGACAGCAATGAGGTCTCCCCTGAGCCTCCTCTTCTCCAGGCTAAACACCCCCAGCTCCCTCAGCCTCTCCTCACAGGGCTGTGCTCCAGACCCCCCCCAGCTTCGTTGCCCTTCTCTGGACACATCCCAGCACCTCAACATCTCTCTTGAATCGAGGAGCCCAGAAATGGACACAGCACTCAAGGTGTGGCCTGAGCAGAGCTGAGTACAGGGGAAGAATAACCTCCCTTGTCCTGCTGGCCACACTAATCCTGATGCAGGCCAGGATGCCATTGGCCTTCTTGGCCCTCTGGGCACACTGCTGGCTCATGTTCAGCTGCTGTCCACCAGTCCCCCCAGGTCCCCTTCTGCCTGGCTGCTCTCCAGCCACTCTGTCCCCAGCCTGTAGCACTGCATGGGGTTGGTGTGGCCAAAGTGAAACCTTCTCCTTTTCTCAGCATTCACTGATGAGGTAGAATGTATCTAGAAGATATCTGCACTGTGGATAATCCACTACTGGATGAGGAGGAAAAAGGCTGTTATAAATTCCTTGATACACAGGCTCCTTCAGTAGTTCAACAGTAGTATACTTACAAAAACACCTATAAACCTCCAGGAATGTACAGCAGAAGACAAAATGCAAATGAGTCAAAATACAGGGAGTCAAAAGTATAGTAGAGCACAAGCTCAGCCTCTCCAACAATTTCTTTGCCAGGGTTTATTAGGTGTCTATTCTGGCTACTTTTCAGCCATCCATTCCCTCTCTTTTTCCCACTCTCTCTGCTGTGACTGTTCTCATTGTTTAAGAGCTGAGAAGAATTTCAACTAGAGGAATTACACATCAAACAATCTCAACACATTCAAAACAGTGATGGGACCCACAGTAAATTACACGTTGCAAAGCCTCATCAGCTGAAGCGATCGCTCCATTTCTTCAGGCCATTTGAAAAGAGCCAAGAAAGTTGATGCTATTTCCATCATGTATATAAATAACATGTATCTCATATTTATATAAATGTGTAAGATGGGGGAACAATTCTGCAAGTGCTCATTGGAGTTTTTATCCTGAATTCATATATGCAGCGATGGCACAATGGAGAAAATGATTGTGCCCAACCCCTCGTGAGTCTTCTCCCCTCAATGATTTCAATGAGTCTCTACTTTTTGAATGACTTTTTACTGAAGCAAGGGCTTGTGATGCTAAGTGCAGTGCTTACAGAGAATACTGTTTAAAGAAAATGCTCCTGAAGATGCAGCCATCTAAAGACAAGATCATTGCACTGTGAAGAGTAGGAAGGGGGAGGGGAGGAGGGAAGAAAGAAGAGTGAAAAGTTTGAGAAGATTTTAGTATTTTGTTTGAAGGTTACTTTAATTTAAATTCTACACATAAGCACTGTAAAACTGAAAACCTTGTTTGATAGGTTCCAGAGATGTTATCAAAGACAAGGAGCATTTGTCAGTAAAGTCTTTCAATTCTGCAGAAAGAGATACAGGGACCTGCTGGAGAGAGTCCAAGGGAGAGCCAGGAGGATGCTTAGGGGACTTGAGCATCTCCCCTGTGAAGAGAGACTGAGAGCCCTGGGGCTGTTTAGTGTGGAGAAGAGAAGGCTGAGAGGGGATCTGATCAATGTCTATCAATAGCTGAGGGGTGGGTGTCAAGTGGAGGGGGCCAGGCTCTTTTTGGTGGTGCACAGTAATAAGCCAAGGAACAAGAGGTACAAGCTGGAACAGAGAAGATTTCACTTCAGCATGAGGAGAAACTTCTTTATAGTGAGGGTGACAGAGCCCTGGATCAGGCTGCCCAGAGAGGTTGTGGAGTCTCCTTCTCTGGAAACTTTTAAAACCTTCCTGGATGCATTCCTGTGCAGACTCCCCTGGGTGATGCTGCTCTGGCAGGAGAGTTGGATCTCTGGAGGTCCTTTCCAACCTATAATGTTCTGTGATTCTATGATATAAAAGATACAAAAGATATTTTTCTTTTCATGTATATTACTAAAACTGCCAAAAGTAAGTATTTTTGCAAGAAAATGCAATTAATCATAAAAATATGTAAGAGAAGATTATACAGCACATATTATGTATACTGGTATATGGCAATGCTTCACACTGCAAGTGGACAACGTTTCTAAAATCCAATGAAGGAGAAAACAACAAGCCACCCAGCCAAGGCACTGAAGCACCATACAGAAAAGAAGTTTACTTTGTTAATGAAAGCTTTATCACCACAAAAATCTTACCTGCCTGGTATAATGTTAAATGTTATCGGGGACAATTCATCACAAGATGACTTTATACCCAAAATTGGTTACAGAACCCTGAAGGACAGGAAAATAGCACAACAGAGGAAGGGTATGAGTATGGATTTCATCTGTGAGGACTCTGGAAGTGAAAAATTAATAAAAAGCTATATTCATTCATTCACAGAGTAAAAAGGACAAACACTCTGCTGATGGTTGAGAAGGGTGGCTAGAATTCCAAATACTACATTTAATTTGTTTATTATTCAGTCTGTGGAATAAATAATAGCAATTAGAAGCAAATAGTATCTATGAACAAGTGTATTTAAGAAAATTATGTGTCACCCAGTGAAACTCTGGAATTATAAAGAGTTACAATTGACCATTTTACTTGCCATAGCTAACTGAAGTGCCATTATGCAACACCACGTCATGCAGGTCAGTGTTACAGCATCACAGGAGATTAGGGGTTGGAAGGGACCTCCGAAGATCATCGAGTCCAACCCCCCTGCCAGAGCAGGACCAGAGAATCCAGCACAGGTCACACAGGAATGCATCCAGATGGGGCTGGAAAGTCTCCAGAGAAGGAGACTGCACAACCTCTCTGGGCAGCCTGTTCCAGTGCTCTGGGACCCTCACAGTGAAGAAGTTCCTCCTCATGTTGAGGTGGAACCTCCTGTGCTGAAGTTTCTATCCATTGCCCCTTGTCCTATGCCAGGGTGCAAGTGAGCAGAGCCTGTCCCCTCCCTCTTCACCCCCAGCCCTCAGATATCGAGAAACGTTTATGAAATCCTCTTTCAGTCTTCTCCTCTCCAGACTAAACAGCCCCAGGGCTCTCAGCCTCTCCTCACCAGGCAGTGCTCCAATCCCTTCAGCATCCTTGTAGGCCTCCCTTGGACTCTCTCTAGCAGATCCCTCTCCCTCTTGAACTGTGGAGCCCAGAACTGAATGCAATCTTCCAGGTGAAGTCTCACTAAGGCAGAGTAGAGGGGGAGGAGAACCTCCCTGGATCTGCTGGACACACTCGTCTGAATGCACCCCAGGATCCCATTGGCCTTCTTGGCCATGTCTGGTAGGGCCATGACATGGCCCAGTACAAACCCAGACAGGCCTTAAGATGTTTAGACATCGCCCCTCTCTTCCCTCCTTCCTGCAGAAAGACAGGGCAACGTGGGAAAGGGAACAGAGTGGACAGGATTCCTGCCTGTCTGGTAAGCAAGTTGTTTACCTGGGATAAGAGCACGTAAGTTGACCACTGCTCCCCCAGATAACAAGGTCTTGTTTCTGCCTTTTTATGGCTATAGCTTGGCAGATGCCTTTCCAGTGGGCAGCTACACCTTAGCTTCAGTGCCCCATTGGACCACTCGATCTCTGGCAAGTTGTATACATACAGGTTGACTTGGTAGTCACCTTTGCCTTGCTTCAAGCTTTGCTTCAAGCCTTGCTTCAAGCCTGCTTTCAAGCCTACTTGGACCCTGTTACAGTGTGAGAGCTGAAATCCCCCTTCCACACCAACAATGACCAGGCTAGCTTAGTCTGGAAGCAAATGAAGCTGTATTGACAGGCAGAACTACAATCTCTGATGCAATGCAATGAATCTATACAAACAGACACTATTCACAACAACTACAAATATGTACAATCAACAGAAAAACACAACCACGCCCCCTGGCTTCCCCCTAAGAGGCCAAGCCAGAAGGACTCCCCCCACACCCTCCTGGCAGAAGGCTGAGAGAGCCAAGGAGAGAGGCTGTTAAGCTTAGCTTGTCAAGGTCGGTATGTGGGCGTGTGTTATCTTCAGCCAGAAAAGAAGCAGGCAGACTAAGAGAAGATGGACTGCGAGACTGCTGTACCTTGTTTTGAGTCCTGATTCTTAAACATTTCTCTCTCTCCAATAGAAGTGTTTAGAACAATCATTGTTTTGCTTTCTTACACCCAACAGTTATTTATTTACATTCTTTCACTTTCTCTGCTCGAACTTTGTGAGAATAAAAATTAAAGACACAGTCTTTAAAACCATCACAGACCCCTCCTGTAGAAGCTGCCTCGTGTTGCCCTGCCCTGCCTCGAGTGCCTGGTCCAGAGCCTGGGGTATAGCCATGAGCCATACACAGCAAGCTGGAGAAGCCACAAGCCTAGAAGCCAGATCTGCCTAGCCTGCTCCCCCTTGCCACTACAGTTGTGCCGTGCCTCAGTTTCCCCAGGAACCAAGCCAGCGCCCATCGTGAAGAGTGTAGTCAACTGCCTGCTGTCTGCTGCAGCCAGACCAGCCTGGGACCAGGCAGGAAACTCTCCTTGCCAGCAATCTGCCATGCCAGTGCCATACGAGAGCACCCCAAAGCTAACAGAGCAGCAGCAGCATCCCCGTGTGGGTAAAACCAGCTGTGAGTAACTAATTCACTGCCCTTTGGGTTTAAAGGTTCTTATCGAGCCTCCCCCGCAGTAATCGAGTGCGGTGTGCTCCCAGGGACCTTCTCTTTCCAAGTTATTGCCTCCTGGTTTGCATAGAATTGTTTGTGTTTTGCCCAGAGACTGCATATTCCCATTGCAAATCTACGTTCCAACCGCACAAGGATCCTTTTAACGAGTTTGGCAATTTTCATTAATAAAGGGTTGCTACTATTTTTATTAATGCCCGTTTGCCATAGCGTTTATCATTGTAAGGGCAATCACTTAATCCTACCCTTTACAACAGGCCACAGGGACACATTGCTGACCCTTGGGGAACCTGTTGTCCACCAGGACTCCCAGGCCCAGCAGAAATACCATACAGAGGATCTCCCCCAAATTCCAACATTTTGGCTGGTGAGCTGATCAGGATCGACACCGGGTCCGCTGTGCCTGCTTTGGGTTCTCTCTCTTTTCGTTTCTTTTCGGGGTTTGCGGGGCAGAAGGACCCTGGCAGAGAGCGACAACCAGCGGTCGTCCTCTCACTGCCTGCTCGGGATTGTGACGTCAGCCGCGGGAATGTTTAAAACCCGGCGGGGCTGAGCGCCCGACGCCATTTTGGCTGGTGAGCTATAGGCTTCTTGCCTGCTTGCACGTGCCAGGGCAGCTGACAGGGTACAGGGAAAACAAACAAACAAACAAACAAACAAACAAAAACAACCCTCAATAAAATCTCTGATCTTAAGATCTCTTGTCTGCAGGTACCTACCATGGTAACAACTCGGACAAAGGGCGTTAAACATGCAGTAGGTTCTCAGACTGAGTCTCTCTACAAGCATGCTGGTGTTCAGGCTTCTGGCTGCAGTGAGTGTTCAAGCCTGGCACTTGGTGTGGAGGGTGAAGGAGACACCTGTGTCAGGTGTGACCAGGTGAATTGTCTCTTAAATTTGGTAGCTGAGCTGAAGGATGAAGTGGCTGAGCTGAAAGCAGAAGTAGCAAGGCTCAGGATCATACGAGAATGTGAAAGGGAGTTGGATATGTGGGAACAGGCTTTGAAACCCTCTCCAGTTGAGGGGAGCAGTGGAGGGTGGATACGGGTCCCTGTCAGGGGAAGCAAAGGGAATGCACCCCAACCCTCTTCCCCTCCCCCGCTGCCCTTGAGCAATAACTATGAGACTCTGCAGGCTGAGGGCAATGAGGATGAGAGTATTGTAGAGGAACCAATCAAGGAGATACCAAAGACGAAGCAGCACCCCCAAACCTTAAGGACCACTGCTACAAAGAAAAAGAGAAAGGCTATAGTTATTGGAGACTCTCTCTTGAGGGGAACAGAGGGACCCATATGTCGTCCCGACCCATCCCATAGGGAGGTGTGCTGCCTACCTGGGGCCCGGGTGAGGGACATCACCCAAAGGTTACCTAAACTAATCCAGCCGTCTGACTATTACCCATTGCTGGTAATCCAGGCTGGAAGTGAAGAAATTGAAAAGAGCAGCACCAGGAAGATTAAAAAGGAATCAAAGGCCCTTGGGAAATCGATTGACGGGGCAGGAGCTCAAGTGGTGTTCTGCTCAGTTCCCTCAGCAGCAGTGGTGTACACTGAGAGGAACAGGAAAACTCACACCATCAACAGTTGGCTTAGGAGATGGTGCCAGCAGCGGAATTTTGGCTTTCTTGATCACGGGGCAACTCTTACTGCACCCGACCTGCTGGACCAAGATGGGTTGAATTTATCTAGAAAGGGTAAGAGGGTGCTGGCACTGGGGTTCGCAGGACTCATTGGGAGGGCTTTAAACTAGGTCTGAAGGAGGTGGGTGTGGAAACCAGTCTCCCTGGAGAGGAGGGAGGACCACATAAACTGGTGAAATCAGCAGCCCAGCTGAAGTGCATGTACACCAATGCACGCAGTATGGGCAACAAACAAGAGGAACTGGAACTCTTGGTTCACCAGGAGAACTATGATGTAGTTGCCATCACAGAAACATGGTGGGACGATTCTCACAATTGGAGTACTGCACTGGGGGTTATAAGCTCTTTAAGAGAGACAGGCAAGGGAGAAGAGGAGGAGGGGTGGCCCTGTATATTAGGGAATCCTTTGATGCCTCAGAACTTGAGGTTGCAGAAGAAAGGGTTGAATGCTTGTGGGTTAAAATCAGAGGGAGGCCACACAAAACTGACATCCTGGTTGGAGTCTGTTATAGACCACCCAACCAGGATGAGGAGGCCAATGAGATATTCTATAAGCAGCTGGAAGCTGTCTCAAGATCATCAGACCTTGTCCTTGTGGGGGACTTTAACCTACCAGACATCTGCTGGGAACTTAATTCAGCAGAGAGGAGACAGTCCAGAAGGTTCCTAGAGTGCATGGATGACAACTTCCTGATGCAGCTCTTAGGTGAACCTACCAGGGGCAAGGCTCTGCTTGATCTGCTGTTCTCAGATAGAGAAGGGCTGGTGGGAGATGAAGGCAAATGTGGAAGCAAATGCCAGAATTTCCTGCTGCTGAGCAGGGAGAAACAACCAGCCCATGCAGAGCTGAGCCCTTGAGGTCTGCTGCCCTGTGGGATGCCTGTATTGTTTTCTTCGTGTTTGGCGCCCTTCTTTCAGTGGCAATACAAAATCAAAATTCTCAGTGAGAGGGGACAACAAAAGCCTCTGCACCTTGGATTCTGTTGCTGGCAAACCCAGAATTCAGTCTTTACTCACAGGATACATACCTGGACTCAGATGTTGGTTGTAGACAAGCCAAATGGGCCAGAAATATGCTAAGATGACCTCTCAGCTCAGACATGAGGCAGCAGTGAGTGCCTCATGATCTCTCATTCTTGGCTTATAGGCAGTGTAGTGGGACCCCCAAAAGGTAATTTTTGTTTTGGGAAATGAAGATGAACTGAATTTAATAAATTTAAACCTAAAAGCAGTGAGGAGAATGACAAAAAATACCTAGTGTGTTCTGCATCTGCTCTGTTGTGTCATGTAGGGTCGTAAAGTTGGGGACTACAGGGCTAAGCAAATCAATATTCCTTGGATATGGCATTGTCATAGACTTCAGTGGGAGAAGGAGCTGCCATCTGCATCAGTAGAAATACTGAAGAAGTCAGTATTGGTGATGTTATATTTCAGACTGCAAAACTATCCATGTCAAAAGACTGTCCTTTAAAATTTGCAGAGCATTTAAAAAAAACAAAAACAAAAACAAAAAACAAAACAAAAAAAAAAACAGGGAGGTGGTGGAGTCACCATCCCTGGAGGTGTTCAAGAGGGGATTGGACGTGGCACTTGGTGCCATGGTTTAGATAGGCATGAGGTGTAGGGTGACAGGTTGGACTCGATGATCCTTGAGGTCTCTTCCAACCTTCTTGATTCTATTCTATTCTATTGATCAAAAGATGTAGCATGAATGGGCTCCCTGTACGATCGTGTTCCTTTCTGTTTCAGAAGCTGCTTTCATTTCTCTACTCCCCAGCAGGCTTTTTTACTCAAATGTCAATTAAGATTAGGTGGGACTTGCATGATTAAAACCCATAACAGCTAAAGGACATCAACTTTGTGAAAATTGATGTCACTTCCCAAAAGACTGCACTCCCATACACATCCCCACATTCTGGCAATGTCACAGGCATTTCCATCCCTACTGCAATATTAATGAGTGCAGTCTCACACCCACTTGACATACAGAGCCATTGGTATTCATGACAAACAGTAAGGAGCCTGCACTCTGAGCCCATGTAAGTTAAAAATCTGTGTTTCAACTACAGCTAGTATTTTTGCTACTGCAATCTGCATTTAATTAGGACTGATTTTCAGAGCTAGAGAGCACTGTTGACCTACAACAGACACCCAAATAACAGACAAATAAATCAGTGAGGACACTGGCCTTAAAGAACATTTCAGCACAAACCCCAGGATGTCACAAAGATACTGTGAGGAAAAGCCATTTCTAGTCCTGTAGCTGAGCCCCAAGGATATCTTTTAGCTAACATATATATGGCAAAAGCAGATTTGTGCACTGGCTTTTTACAATGTGTGTGTGTAATATGATGGAGAAAGCTTTGTGCTTCAATTCACATTTGTCCCTATATGGTATTAGCTGAAACAATGCTGAGTCTCTGGCACTGTAGATCTGAAGGCAAGGCTGCAAAGAAGCATAGCCACAGAGCTGCCAGTCTTTTGGCTCTGGATCTTAAAGGAGGTTTCAGGGGAGAAGAGTGAAAAAAAAAATATATAAAACCCAACCAATAACTAAACCAGCTCTGCATACAAGCTGTTCCCCTAATGTCTAAAGGAAGAAGAAACTTTAACTCCGACAAGAAAAGAGAAGGAAGCAAGACTGAAGCATACTTGATAGAGTCAGGCCAAAACAGTGGCAAATTCAAATAAGAGAAGAGGTTCAGAGGTCTTTTTGCAAAGGAAAATTAGCAACTGACACTAAGACACACTTCTAATCACTGACTGCTAAAGTCCCTCCTACAGTAGGTGCTTTGCCACTCTTCAGTAATAAGCTTTGTTTGGGGAATGTCAGCTCAATTTATTATGTATGTATGACATTTGACATTCTGCTGCATTGACGGATTACATACAAACACCTCCTTTGCTTTTAAGGTACATTTGTTCATATTTCTTATACATGCAGTTCAAAAAGAGCTGAGGGTCATCACAATTGTTGGATTATTATTAATTAACATTACATTTGTAAGATAATCACAGAATCACAGAATGTTAGTGGCTGGAAGGGACCTCGGAAGTTCATCCAGCCCAACCCCCCTGCCAGAGCAGGAGCACCTAGAGCAGGTCACACAGGAACACATCCAGGTGGCTCTTGAATATCTCCAGAGAGGGAGACTCCACAACCCCCCTGGGCAGCCTGTTCCAATGTTCTGTCACCCTCACATGGAAAAATATTCTTCCTCCTTTTTCCATGGAACTTCCTATACCTCAGCTTCCACCACTGCCCCTTGTGCTGGCATTGGGCATCACCCAGCAGAGCCTGGCTCCAGCCTCTGGGCACTCCCCCTGCACATCTTTAGCAACAGCAATGAGGTCACCTCTCAGGCTCCTCCTCTCCAAGCTCCAGAGCCCTCAGCTCCCTCAGGCTCTCCTCAGAAGGAAGATGTTCCACTTCCCTCATCATCTTTGTTGCTCTGTGCTGGACTCTTTCAAGCAGTTCCCTGAGGTCCTTCTTGAACTGAGGGGCCCAGAACTGGACACAATATTCCAGATACAGCCTCCTCAGGGCGTAGTAGAGGGGGAGAAGAACCTCTCTCCACCTACTCCCCACAGCCCTTCTAATCCACCCCAGGATGCCTTTGGCCTTCTTGGCCACCAGAGCACATTGCTGGCTCATGGTCAACCTCCCATCCACCAGGACCCCCAGGGCCTTTTCCTCTTCACTGCTCTCTAATGGATTAGTCCCCAACTTATACTGCTCCATGAGGTTGTTCTTTCCTAGATGCAAGACTCTCCCCTTGCCCTTGTTGAACTTCATTCAGTTTCTCCCTGCCCAACTCTCCAGCCTGTCCAGGTCTCTCTGAATGGCAGCACAACCTTCTGGTGTGTCAGCCACTCCACCCAGCTTTGTGTCATCAGCAAACTTGCTGACAGTGCTCTCTATTCCCCTCGTCCAGATAACATAAAAATAACACTCCACAACCTTATATGAGCACCTGATTTTCACTGCATTAGAAAAGATATCCAAACATTAAAAATACTTAGTCTAATGTTTAGAAAGCAACTTGGGAAAAAAACAAAGTTGAAGTTAACATACAAGTCTTATTAAAAAAAAAAAAAAAAGAAGTTAAAATATTTAAAACATTCCAATATTAGGCAAGATTTATGTTCTCAGCTAAAATGTATAGCAGTAAATAGGCCATTTACTTGTCTTCTAGCACACTATAAATAAGCTGTAAATAAATTACATGACCTTGCTCAATAGCCAGGTGTGAGAGTTTTAGGCTGATGCCTAGGAAAATTCCAGAGACTTTGAGTAGAAAACAGTAAAAGGTAAATAAAGTTAGCCATTGGATGCAGAATAATAACATAGATATGTCTGTATCATTCCATTTGTTTGCTGACTGGGATAAAAGTTAGCTGCATAAATATTTCTCTCACTTTTCACTTCTCTTTGCAGCTTGCATGGCTTGCTCCCTTCTCTCTCTTTCCTGACCTTTACCTCTAAGGTAGCAAGAAGTGAAGGAGAGGGAGGAGAAGAGCGGAGGTGAGGAGCAGCCCCCTGGACTTCCTAGAGGGGTCTGGGAGCCTTGTATTTGTGTTTTTTCTGCATTGTAAATATATGAGGATGATCAGAGGGCTGGAGCACTTCTCCTATGAGGACAGACTGAGAGAGTAGGGACTGTTCAGTCTGGAGAAGAGAAGGTTCCCAGGAGACCTTATTGCAGCCTTCTAGTATCTGAATGGGGCCAAGAAGAAAGCTGGGGAGGGACTTTTTAAGGTGTCAGGTAGTGATAGGACTACTCTGGCAGGGGGGTTGGACTCAATGACCTTTGGAGGTCCCTTCCAACCCCTAACATCCTGTGAGCCTGTGATTCTGTTTGCACAAGCCTCCTTGTTAGATTTTTCTCTGGTTCTCCACTAGGATAGTGCTTCTTGTTTGTACCTTCCTACATATTTCCTGCCTTTCATAAATGTTGATATCCTCTGACTGGTTTGAATGGAATTTGAAAGATCAAGGTGAGAAAGATAGGCTGGTTCCTAGCCACTGTATGGCAAATAAAGAAGCCCTGCAAATGCCCATGTGAGAAGGCAGCTCCCCATACCTTCTCTCACTAAGGGAAAGCTCCACAGGGAGAGTTTACACTTTCTTAGATAATAAAATCAAACAAAAAACCTAAACCCCTAGAAAATCAGTTTTCATTAATTTTGACAGTTAAAGAGACAGTGTTAATCAAGAATTTGCATGAAGAAAAAGGTACCTACAGAGAAGAGCCATTTCCCAGGTTCCCTCATTGGTTAAAGAGGTCATCTCAGTACAATCTCTTAACTTAACTTAGTAACTTAGGCTCCATATAGCTCTATCTCATCTACAGTAGATCCCCACTTCTTGCCTTTAGAAAAATCAGGATCACATTTAGCATCAGATGAACCAACATTTCAGAGGAAGCAGGGGAAATCATGCACCAGAAAGCTCTAGCCAGATTTAAATTAACTTTCACAGAATTATAGAATGATTTGGGTTGGAAGGAACCTTCAAGATCATCTAGTTTCACTCCCATGCCATGGGCAGGGACATCTTTAACTAGATCAGGTTGCTCAAAGTCCCATCCAGCCTGATCTGGTGATGTTTTTTTTTTTTCAGCAGTGCAAAATAATCTTATCAACAGAAAGAGCAAATGCTCAGAGGTCTCTGCCAACTGCCTGAAACAATCTCCTTGTGCTCTGGAGGCCTGTGTCAGTTCTGCTAACCTCTGGTAGCTGCACATCTGTCTGTCTCTCAGGGTCACAGAACTGCAAAATGAGTGGCATATTGCAGGTGGGTGGATAGTCTGGACAAACCAGGAAACCTCAGCATTTAGAAACACAGGCTTTGGCAGCTGAAATGGAAACGAGAATGAAAAAAAAACCCCACACAAATAAAACAAAACAAAAACCCACAAACAAACACAAACAAAAACCCAACCAAAAAAATCAAACAAAAAACCAACAACAATAAAAAAACCCAAAACACTACAAAATCCAAACTGAAAAAGCAAAAAAAAAAAAAAAAAAAAAAAGCTATTCTAGAAGTGTTTTTGAGCAGCAAAGCAGCTGCAAATGAGTTCTTTTGTAATCCTACCTAATGTATGCAAGGAAACAGAAATATAACCTCTAAGGAGATGGACGAGATCTTATCCTTAAACTGAAGATAAATGAATGCAATGAATGAGTGGTTTGGTCCTTTTGCCTTTTGTCCCTTTCTTGTTTAATGTAGCTTTTTGGAGAAAAGAAAACAACTACAAACAAAAAGAAGTCCTTGAGGATATGCATCTCATCATCATCATGAGTCAAAGGCTGCATTTTTTTTGTTGTAAAAGCCAAGCAGGGACTTTATGGATAATAGCTACCATGAAGAAAGGCACAAAGATGTCCCTTTTGTAGAAGATTTAAACTATGAAATGTGGTTTTGTTCCACAGAAAGACTGACATAAAGTGGCTTTTGCTCAAAAGAAGATACTCCAAAGCACAATTTGAAAGGCAGTTAATGTGCTGACATTCCTATCCTTAATAAAGAGAAGTTAAGAGATACAGATGCTGAGAGTGTGCTTCATTACAGCTGAATATTGTCACAGTAAGTCACACACAATCACAGAAACATTCAGGTTGGTAAAGAGCCTCAGGATCACCAAGTCCAACCCAGAACCCGACTCTGCAAGGCTCACCCCTAAACCAGAGCCCCAAGCACCACAGCCAAACCACCTTGAAACACATCCAGGGTTGGTGACTCCGCCGCTTCCCTGGGCAGCACATTCCAATCCCTCACCACTCTTGCAGGAAAAAATGTTTCCTAATATCCAGTCTAAACCTACCCAGTGGCAGCTTGGTGCCATTCCCTCTTGTTCTGTCACTAATTACCTGTAAGAAGAGACCAGCACCAAACTCTGCACAACCTCCTTTCAGGTAGTTGTAGACAGGAATGAGGCCTCCTCTCAGCCTCTTCTTTTTTACACTAACCAGCCCCAGCTCCTTCAGTCATTCTTCATCAGATTTATTGAAGTCAGCAACGTATGAAGAGATTAAAAATACATACGTTTACTACAAAAAAAAGTTAAAAGTCTTTAAATCCAAAAGAGGCAGCTTAAGATGAGACTAAAGTACAAGCATCTGGCTGCTTCTGTTTCTCCTTTTCACAGGCAGAATTTTAACAGTACTTGATTCCTGCCTTGCTTTTCTCCTAATTTGAAGGCCAAACTGAAATGGTGATCATGTCTGAGAGATCAGAGGCAGCATTTGGGTGAAAACATAAGGAGTTAAAGAGATAAGAGAAACACAGCATCACATCATTCTTGTGCATTTATCTGCAAGGTCTTTCTTCATTTAAATATTGATTCATTGTCCTCTTTCCAATAGTAGTAATGCTTGAAATACAATCTTTGATTTCCATAAAATTCAAGTTCTAATTTGAAATGAAAACCACTGCTTTATTCCCAGGAGAATCACAAGTCTTCCATAACGCCACCTCTCAAGGGATTTGATTTTTTTTACTGTCACCTTGTTTTATGGTAGCATTATTGGAAGAACTATACTTCTGTTTTAAAATGGAATTTAAAACGTGCATTGAATACATTTTAAACAGCAGTTAAGCACAGGAACATATAAAATACACAAATTGTAGTGCATTGTTAATGAAAAAAATGCATAAAAAGTCAGATATTTATAGAGGCCACTTTCCTTTCTACCATCCATCCTCACCTTTTACTACCTAGAGAGGTTTTTTTTAACATAGATGGACAGCAGCTAAAGGAGGTGGAAAAGTGTTAATGCCCTACTAAAGATAACTTCTATTGAGCATAACATAGGACACCACAACAATGGCATTTTCTATGCATTTCATAGAATCATAGAATCAACCAGCTTGGAAGAGACCTCCAAGATCATCCAGTCCAACCTATCACCCAGCCCTATCCAATCAACCAGACCATGGCACTAAGTGCCTCATCCAGGCTTCTCTTGAATGTCTCCAGTGATGGTGACTCTACCACCTCCCTGGGCAGCACATTCCCACGGGCACTCACCTTCTCTGTGAAGAACTTCCTCCTAACACCCAGCCTAAACCTCCCCTGGCACAGCTTGAGACTGTGTCCTCTTGTTCTGCTGCTGGTTGCCTGGGAGAAGAGACCAACCCCCTCCTGGCTACAACCTCCCTTCAGGCAGTTGTAGACAGCAATGAGGTCTCCCCTGAGCCTCCTCTTCTCCAGGCTAAACACCCCCAGCTCCCTCAGCCTCTCCTCACAGGGCTGTGCTCCAGACCCCTCCCCAGCTTTGTTGCCCTTCTCTGGACACCTTCCAGTACCTCAACATCTCTCTTGAACTGAGGAGCCCAGAAATGGACACAGGACTCAATGTGTGGCCTGACATGTTTTATTTAGCAGTGTCTGATGAAATATTATTGTAGTCTAATCTACCATAGAATCATAGAATCAGTCAGGGTTGGAAGGGACCACAAGGATCATCCAGTTCCAACCCCCTGCCATGCCCAGGGACACCTCACACTACAGCAGGCTGGCCAGAGCCTCATCCAGCCTGGCCTTAAACACCTCCAGGGATGGGGCCTCAACCACCTCCCTGGACAACCCATTCCAGGTTCTCACCACTCTCATGGGGAAGAACTTCTTCCTCTCATCCACCCTGAATCTCCCCACTTCCAGCTTTGTTCCATTCCCCCAGTCCTGTCACTCCCTGATAGCCTGCAGCTCAGGACAGGAAGTGTTTCACCCCAAAGGAGAAAAATAAAAACACTCACACAGAATTGGAGGTTAAATAGAAATGCCATTTATGAAAAAAAAAAAACAAAACCCAAAACATTCAGAAGTATAAAAGGTACTCAGGGAAAAAGGAATATATATACACAATCAGAATCAACTCAGGCCTAGCTTCCCACCAGGCCTCAACTTGGCCACCACCAGGCTAAGACATCCTCCCCAGACTGCTGGGCCTCAGTAGGTCCAGAGTAGACCAAACTTCCCCTTCCCCCTCCCCTCAAAGCCTCAGCGCCCCCTGCACTGGCCGGGCACATGTGCTGGTTTGAGGCCAGCCAGAACATCTCTTGCCCCGAAAGGGACAAAAGAATGACACACGCAAACGGATTGGAGAGTGATGGAAAGTTTAAATGGAAAAGCAATTGGTGATTCTACAGAAGACTACAAAGCATAGTGGCAAAGAACATCCTAAAGCATACAGAGTCCCTTACATAATTCCCAGAAGCTTCCCAATCCTTCCCTCCTCCCACTTGATGGTTTGCCCAAAACCCCAGGGCTCTTTCTTCCCCCCTCCCACTGCTAGGCAAGTCTCAGGCTGGCCAGGTCTGAGACTGCCCCCCCTCCATTCTCCTCCTGGCATTAAGCCTAGTCAGGCCTAAGAGGCCTTGAGGATACTCCCCTGGCATTACCCGATAAGAGAGGACATCTCCCATGGGAGCAGAAAGGGAAGAAAGAGGAAGAGAATGACTCTGCAGATGGCTTTATAGGGCGCAGGATTTATGGGTAGAAATACGCCGTTTCCTGTGTCCACCCCTATAGGGTGGGCACCCAGGACACCAGAGGTGTATCTCACGTGGCAGTGTCAGGGGGCACCCAGCCCAAACTGCCACAGCACACTAGGCCCAGCTCCCCAGCAAGAAAACAGCTTGCAGAGAAAGGTCACACTCCCCCACAAACCAAACAGCAGCTGCTGAACAGGGACAGAGAGGAGGAGAGAGGGACAGAAGGGGCAGTGAGCTGTGCTATACAGGGTTATGGGATGGAATAGCAATCTACAATTGCCTGTGTCCACCCTTGGGGATGGACTGTCCAGCCCCTTGGACTCTCTATCTTCTGGAGGACTTTTTATGATAGGACACTTAGTCCTTCGCCTATAACAATAAGATTATGGGAAGATTATTTTGGGCAACAAAAACGATATTCAACCCAGTCCCTAAAATACACATTAGGAGCCTCTAAAATATATTTTTCTTCCTCTACAGTAAGATCAACAACAGAGAGGTTGTGGAACCTCCTTCTCTGGAGACTTTCAAGACCTACCTGAATGTGTGACCTGTGCTGACCCATCTGTGCTGACCCCTGTGATGGTTTGAAACTGTCTTTTTAATTTTTCCTTGCAAAGTTCAGAACAGAGAAAGTGAAAGAATGTAAATAAGTCACTATTGGGTGTAAGAAAGCAAAATACTGATTGTTCTAAACACTTCCATTGGATAGATAGAAATGTTTAAGAACTATTACCCAAAACAAAGTGGGCATTCTGCACATTCTGCGTTCGGCAGTGGGGGCAGTTGCTGGGCTGTCTGGATGCTGTTTCTTCTTCTCTTCTGGCTGAAAATAACACACTGACCTTGGCAGCTAAGTTAACAACTTTCTGCTCTAACTAACTCTGCTTCTCTGTCCAGGGGGGTCTGGGGGGGAAGCTCCTGGGAGAGAGAGAGGCCCCTTTGGGAGGGTCCCCTTGGGGGGAAGCAAAGGGAGATCGGTTGTGCTTTTCTGTTGATTGTATATATTTGTGAATGTTGTGAATTTTGTATATTTGTACATATTCATTGCATTTCATTGTAGATTTTAGACTCTGCTTGTAAATACAGCTTTTCATTTGCTTCCAGACTGAGCTAGCCTGGTTATTGTTGGTGGGGAGGGAATTTCAGCTCACACCGACACAACCCCTCTGTGCTGACCCATCTGTGCTGACACCTCTGTGCTGACCCATCTGTGCTGATGCCTCTCTGTAACCTGTGCTGGATTCTATGGTCCCGCTCTGGCAGGGGTGTTGGACCCGATGATCTTCGAAGGTCCCTTCACACACAGAATCACAGAATCAATAAGGTTGGAAAAGACCTCAATGATCATTAAGTCCGATCTGTCACCCAAGAACTCATGACCACTAAACCATGTCACCAAGTGCCATGTCCAATCCCCTCTTGAACACCTCCATAGAATCATAGAACCATAGAATCATAGAATCAATCAGGTTGGAAGAGACCTCCAAGATCATCCAGTCCAAGCTATCACCCAGCCCTAAGCAATCAACCAGACCATGGCACTAAGTGCCTCATCCAGTCTCCTCTTGAACGTCTCCAGTGATGGCGACTCCACCACCTCCCTGGACAGCACATTCCAAGGGCTAACAACTCTCTCCATGAAGAACTTTCTCCTCACCTCAAGCCTAAACCTCCCCTGACAGAGCTTGAGACTGTGTCCTCTTGTTCTGGTGCTGCTTGCCTGGGAGAAGAGACCAACCCCCACCTGCCTACAACCTCCCTTCAGGTAGTTGTAGACAGCAATGAGGTCTCCCCTGAGCCTCCTCTTCTCCAGGCTAAACACCCTCAGCTCCCTCAGCCTCTCCTCGTAGGGCTTGTGTTCGAGGCCTCTCCCCAGCCTCGTTGAACAGCCTGTGATCACACTGAAGCAGTGCATCAAGAAGTATCACCTCCACTGCCAGTGCAATTGCCACTGGGAATTGTCTCCATCCTTGCAGCACGATGTATTTTCCTGGGCATAGCTATCTCACTGCGTTTAGCAGACGCGACTGCCAAATAACTGATCGATTCAGTGCAGATACAGATCTATGCAGCCTGTTCAGATCCTTGCCTTGACTTATAGTCTGATTTAAAGTGACAATTCAAATCTGCTCTTGTATAACCATAAAATAGCAGGATATTAATAATACAGTTTATGCACTTCATGCCAAGCTGTATTTTAAGTGTATTACCATGATGCAATTAAATATTTAAAAATTACAGTGGAATGATAAATGAAGAGGCTGCAGAAAGGTAGCTAAAGCATGCAAGTTTTACACTGTACTTTCCCTGCACACATTGTCAAGCTTTGTTATGGGTAAATGCAATAGAAGAGCCATTTTTTACCTCTCTGAACTAAATAAGAGTATCCAAGCTATGATAGACCACTTATACATTTTTTTACCCTGTGTATTTCAACTGCAGTGCCAAACAATGATTCCTTCCAAGCCTCTAGAGCAGATGCTGAAATGAAGGAGAGAGTATTAAAAAGATTAGTCAAAAATAGAGATGGCACGTGTTCTAAAAACTAAGTGCTCCAGAGCTCCTATGTTTGAATATGAAACCTTTGTAAAATTCTTTTATAGTTAAGAACTGGAAGGAAGGTAAATTAATGAGTTTCCCAAAAATGGTGAAGGGACAAAAAAAGAGAGACTGAGGGCTGGAAGCCTTTTTATGATTCAGGCTATCTTTAGCAACATACATACAAGTGTGAATGCAAGAAACTTGCAAATACCACTTAAATTCAAGTCTCAGAACCTGAAGCCTGAAATATTCATTGGGTCAGGACATTCTCATTTTGATATTTTCCTTGAGTCTATTTGGCAATTTGGGGATTTTTTTCTTTAATGCTAATGGACAAATAAATACACATCTAAAATATTCCACAAGCTGAGCTGCCAGTGGAGATGGTTAGACCCAAGAGCATTTAGTGCAAGAACAAAGTCAGTTTTTAGGGTGTGATTGCACCGGGCTACTACTGGTCAATAATTATCACCCTTTGAATTTCTGTTCTTCTTGAGCCTGACATTGACCCACATGCCTCAAAGGTATTAATTTACCTTCTACAACTTCTTCAACAGGAAATTCTACAAAGTGATGAGACATTTCAACTCCTCAGGGCAGTTCATCCTTTTTCCTCTAAGTGTCCAGATAACTGCATCTCCCCTCTCTAATCCTGACCAGCATTTGAAATCTAATGGGAAATCAAGTTTGAGAAATGAGAATCTTCCACCTGTGAAGAAATACAAATTTTTATGCTCAGCTTCAGCCAGCGAGTCTTGAACTGAGTCAGCTTTTAGACACCTCAGGTTTCATTCTATGTTATGTACCATGTGGGGATACTGCTTGAAAAAGAGAGCATGTAGTGAAGATATCCATTACTTACTGCCTAGGAATTTTAGTAGAACAGACTAAATGTTTAATCCAAAATGAATCTTTAAAATCTATGCAAATGAGATTGTGAACTCCTTGTTGTACAAGGTAAGCTCTCTTTTTTAGGTATCACAGGCATGCACCGTGACTACTACAAATGTCAGATCATGAAAGATCTTGCAGTGCCCAAATGTGGATACATCAGGTTTTCCAGCACTCTCACTGAATGAGAAACAGTTTAACAAACTGCTGAAACTCACTCTCAGAAGGCTACATTTCAAACCTGTCCTGCTCAATGCATCCAGTCAAAGTTGTACAAATAGAATTTAAATATTCTTGAATCTGCAATAGTGAGTTTAACAGAATTTATTTATTCTATTCTAAATCATTTCAATACACTTATGTTTGCTAGACCTGTTTTTCCATCCTTCTTTGAGGTCAAGGAACTTCTGTGGCTGATTTTTTGCAACACTCCTTGAGGTCCCTTCCAACCCTAACAATTCTATGACTCTATGGTTCTATTTCAAACCAAGTAAGGCTCTGAAGTTGCACAGCTATGATTAAAAGTGGCAATTCCTACAACCCCTATGAAAAGTCTATTATGTTAATATTGCTCTATAACTCTTTGCTGGTTTATTCCTTGTATCTTTATAACAATTTTTTGCTAATACTAAAAACGTATTACAGCTAGATACAATTGTTAGCATAAAGTAACATTTTAAAACAAGAGTGGAAATCCCAATGTAATAAGACCAGGTAGCGTTTCAGTGTTTTTGTTTAGAACATATGTAGCAAAAAATGCATCACAAAGGAGTTTGGGTGTGTTTTTTTGTTTTCTTTCTTTTTTTTTTTTTGTTTGTTTGGGTTTTTTTTTTTTTTTTTGGGGGGGGTTGTTTTGTTTTGTTTATTTGGTTTTTTGTTTCTACACTAGGCTTGTCACCCTTGTACATCACACTTTTTTGTCTTAGATGTGATGCTCCTACTCACTCTTATAGGATAAAGAGCTGCCAGATGAATGCTTTGGATAAAAATTAACCACTTACTTAAAGCCAATTAATGAGACCTAAGGCTGTTTAGTCTGGAGAGGAGAAGACTGAGAGGGGATTTAATAAATGTTTATCAATATCTGAGGGCTGGGAGTCAAGAGGGAGGGCACAGGCTCTGCTCACTTGCAACCTGGGATAGGACAAGGGGCAATGGCTAGAAACTCCAGCACAGGAGGTTCCACCCCAACATGAGGAGGAACTTCTTCACTGGGAGGGTCCCAGAGCACTGAAACAGGCTGCCCAGAGAGGTTGTGGAGTCTCTTTCTCTGGAGACTTTCAAGCCCCATCTGGATGCATTCCTGTGTGACCTGTGCTGGATTCTCTGGTCCTGCTCTGGCAGGGGGGTTGGACTCGATGATCTTCAGAGGTCCCTTTCAACCCCTAACAACATCCTGTGATCTGTGATGCTGTAATTTCTATCCACCACATGCTATGTAATATTATCCCTTTGCAAGTAAAACCTTTAGTGAAGTAAGCTTTACAAAGGGGCTATTGTGTATCACACAGAGAAGCAAGCCAAGCTTTGGAGACGTAATTGTGTAAGTCACACAGAATTAAGAAACAAATTAAAGGCAGAGATGAGAACAGGATATAGGTTTTCTGCATCGAATGCTTTGCTTTTCAGTGCTCAGCAGAGATAAATCCATAGCAGCCCATACATCCAGGGATGCACAGAGGAGTAGCCTTGACCAGAAGGTGATCTCAGAATGAGATACCAGATTGGGAGGCTTGTCTGAGACACCTGAAGGCTATGAGGCCATTCAGCAAGACTTGGACAGGCTGAGAGCTGGGCAGAGAGGAACCTAAGGAGGCTCAACAAGGATAAGTGCAGAGTCCTGCAGCTGGGAAGGAAGAATAAACTGCAGCAGGACAGGTTGGAGGGGATCTGCTGCAGAGCAGCCCTGTGGAGAAGGACCTGGGAGTGTTGGTGGACAACAAGTTCTGCATGGGACAGCAATGTGCCCTGGTGGCCAAGAAGGCCAAAGGGGTCCTGGGGTGCATTGAGAGGAGTGTGTCCAGCAGATCCAGGGAGGTTCTCCTCCCCCTCTACTCTGCCCTGCTGAGACCTCACCTGGAATATTGCACCCAGTTCTGGGCTTCCCAGTTCAGGAGGTACAGGGGAGAGAGTCCAAGGGAGGGCTGTGAGGATGCTGAAGGGACTGGAGCACTGCCTGGGGAGGAGAGGCTGAGAGCCCTGGGGCTGTTTAATGTGCAGAGAAGACTGAGAGGGGATTTAATCAATGTTTATCAATATCTGAGGGCTGGGGGTCAAGAGGGAGGGCACAGGCTCTGCTCAGTTGCACCCTGGGATAGGACAAGGGGCAATGGATGGAAACTCCAGCACAGGAGGTTCCACCTCAACATGAGGAGGAACTTCTTCACTGTGAGGGTCCCAGAGCACTGGAACAGGCTGCCCAGAGAGATTGTGGAGCCTCCTTCTCTGGAGACTTTCCAGCCCCATCTGGATGCATTCCTGTGTGTGACCTGTGCTGGATTCTGTGGTCCTGCTCTGGCAGGATGCTTGGACTCAATGATCTCTGGTGGTCCCTTCCAATCCCTGACATCCTGTGAGCCTGTGAGCCTGTAATTTCCACTGAAAACACAAGTGAAACCTTTTTAACTGTGAGAACTTCAGCAGTTTGATGCTGATTTCAGTCTTTTATCAGACCTTTTGGAATTACCATAGCCTGGGATGCCAACTTCCAGATTTTGGGTTTTTTAATACCTCAACATTCAGCCCTGATTGTTGTTTGTGTCACGATTAGGAGGCAGAATTGCAATGTGTTGCAAAGATTCCTTTCACCTTCCATATGGTTATTTTCACTGATGTGCTCAATCTACAGTTCAGGCAGGGTCCATTCTTAGAGTTCTATCAGAAATCTTTCATTTCACACCCTGCAGCAATACATTCTAAATGCCTTCCTGAAGATCTCTCTGTACCACTGCATACAACCTAGAGAATATTACCTCCATCTTTTGTTGAGGGATTTCCTGTCAATGAAGCTCCTTATTCTGCTATTTCCTTCCTAGACACACACAAAAGAGAAACATTTTCACTAAAAAGATGTATGCTATTGTGAAAACAATACTATGCAATAGAAAAAGTGAAATCCAAATAGTCTAAGGCAAGGTAAAATTGAAATCCTATTACACAGGCTCTCTAGAGGGAGTGGCATTGGCAGTCAGCAGCTATGTAATATTTCTGACTGCCCAACAAATGAAAAAAAAATTATTTTATTTTTAAACAGATATTAGTGAAGCAGTTTTCCAGTCTCTTTTTCTACTGAAAATTGAGACTATATGGAGTCTCCAGAACTCTTGAAATTAAGGCATCACAAAATCCTGAGAAGTAAAAAAATTAAGAAACAGAATATAAGTAATTTTTGCCAGGCTGTACTAGAATCATAGAATGGTTTAGGTTGGAAGGGACCTCCAAAGGTCATGTAGTCCAATACCCCCTTGCTAGTGAGCAGGGACATCTTCCATGGGACCAGGCTGCCCAGAGCCCTGCTGTGCCTGACCTTGAATATCTCCAAGGACAGAGATATTAAAAGTCAGTAAGCCCTTGGGAAAACTTTCTTTGCATCCCTATGAGATAACAGGAAGACTGGAAAAACTTCAGGACCCACATTTCCAAATTAGCTGGAGCTCTGGAAGAACCTGTCAATCAAATAGACAACCAGACTGGAGAAAAGTGCCACAGTCAGTGTTGCAATGTCCCACTCCAACAGCAGAGAAGAACTCATCAGCTCAAACAAGCTGAAACCAACAAGAAAACACTCTAACTGTTGAAAACCTTGTACACAAAGGAGGCATAGGAAAGCCTTGCACACAGAGGAGGCATGGGAAATTCACTGGAAAGCCCCTATGCCAGACTTATTAAATAGTGAGACAGACAATAACACAAATAAACTGAAACAGAATGCTCAAGAAACTGATAAACTCTCAGCAGAGGAAAAGCTATTAAATTAGCCAAAAGAAGCTAGGCTTCTGATGGGAAGCAGAGGGACAAGAACAGCTTATCCCACTGTTAGAAAGAGACAGAAAATGCAATTTACAGCTGAGATGGAACAGCAAAACAACAGAATAATATGGCTGAAGCTCTAGGGAAACCCAGACCTTGAGCTGTTCAGTCTGAAATAAAGAACAAAAAAATCAAGGGAAAAAAATCCAAGTATGTTACTGTTATGGGTTTAAGAGCTTGGATGTCTTAACCATAGGGTCCAGAGGCTAGATAGGTCCAGGGGTGGACTGGAAAGTGTAATCTTTTGTTATTTCATTCCCAGGATGCCAGCACCTCCTCTTTACAAACAGCACAGGCTGTTCATCCCCCTTCTCCTCTCCCTGCTTCTTTCCCAGTGCAGGCTCCCTTATCTCAGATTTGTGGAGGAGTGGGTCCTGGTGATGCAGGCAAGCAGAATTTTTAGCTGCATCATTCAGGCGTGGGTAAGGAGTTACAGGGGGGATGGGGGACAGCATTCAAGGCCTGGGTTTTGGCCTGGTTTGGAGGGAAGTTGTAGAAAGCTTTGGCCTAATGAGGTTTTTTTGGGGTACCATGGTCAAGGTGGATGACGGATTGGTGCATTTGGATGGTGTAAATATTTGTGAACAGAACTTCCATTTAAATTTTCAATTCCTTCCAATCCGGCATGGAGCATTGTGGCAATGCATCCAAACTGCTGCCCCTCCCCAGAAATGTGGGAAAGAGGAGTAAGGAGGAAGGCACCTCCCCGCTTGCAAGGCCATGTCAGTGGACACATGAGCCCCTGTGAGAAGAATGGGTTAGTTTGTTTTTGACCAGAAGTATCCAGCTAGATGATAAAAAAGGCTGAAACTATGCAAAACAAGAGTCTGCAAGTTCCTGTTTTACAAACAAAGTAGGGGCTGAGAATTCACTACCAATTCGGGAGACTGCAGATGCCCTTCGAAAGCTCAGTGGAGGTCAAACGGCCCTAGAGGAAGATGAAGGGAGGAAGACAATCATCAGTCGGGGTTGTGTGCATGAGCAATAGGGAACATGAGGTATGCAACATGTTGTGCCATAGAAAGGAACTTGGTTCCCCTCAGCCCAGCCTCCTGGGACATCCTGCCCCAACATCACAGGACACTGACTCTATGTAAACAAGGAATCCCTACTGGTGGGGTCAGAGCCACTGCACCAATCCTACAAAAGAGGACCTTGTGGTACAGGGATGCCCACTGGGATGTGTAAACAAGGAATCCATACTGGTGGGGCCAGGGCTGCTGTGCCGATCCTACAAGCAGGACCTTGTGGTGCAGGGATGCCCACTGGGATGTGTAAACAGGGAATCTCTACTGACGGGACCACAGCCGCTGTATCAATCCTACAGTGAATCTCTACTGCTGGGGCCAGAGACGCTGCATCGATCCTACAAACAGGACCTTGTGGTGCAGGGACACCCGCTGGGATGTGCAAACAGTGAATCTCTACTGCTGGGGCCAGAGACGCTGCATCGATCCTACAAACAGGACCTTGTGGTGCAGGGACACCCGCTGGGATGTGTAAACAGTGAATCTCTACTGGTGGGGCCAGAACTGCTGTGCCGATCCTACAAACAGGACCTTGTGGTGCAGGGATGCCCGCTGGGATGTGTAAACAGGGAATTTCTACTGCTGGGGCTTGGAACTAGATGATCCTTGTGGTCCCTTCCAACCCTGACTGATTCTATGATTCTAAATAATCCCATTGGTGTGATAATTAACATAAAGTCAGTTGTATAAACTAACTTGCTCTGTTTCTCAGCTCTTCACTCTAGCAGATACTTAATGGTTGCTTCTGCTGGGTTTGCTGACCTAGGCTGTGTTGTTTTGGCTAAGTAATAAAAAACAACTCTCTCTTCTTTCTCCTGTCTCTTTGTGTCCTGGGGGGTAAGGAGGAGAGCAGGAAAGGGAAAGCTCTTAGCTCCCCTGGTTTTTGACCAGGGGGGTCATTGTGTTGTTTATAAATTGTAAATATATGTAAATATTGTATATTTTGTACATATTCATTGCGTTTCATATCTCTAGATTGAAGTTTTCCTTGTAAATAGAGCTTCATTTGCTTCCATCCCACTGAGCTAATCTGGTAATTTTATTCTGGGGGTTAATTCTCTCAAATTAGTTGGGGGTAATTTCAACCCACCACACTTACACTTGTGACCCTTCTCTGGACATGTTCCAGCATGTCTTGTGTCGGTGTGAGCTGAAATTCCCCCCCCACCGACAATAACCAGGCTAGCTCAGTCTGGAAGCAAATGAAAAGCTGTATTTACAAGCAAAGTCTAAAATCTACAATGAAATGCAATGAATATGTACAAATATACAAAATTCACAACATTCATAAATATATACAATCAACAGAAAAGCACAACCGATCTCCCTTTGCTTCCCCCCAAGGGGACCCTCCCAAAGGGGCCTCCCTCTCCCAGGAGCTTCCCCCCAGACCCCCCTGGACAGAGAAGCACAGTTAGTTAAGCAGAAAGTTGTTAACTTAGCTGCCAAGGTCAGTGTGTTATCTTCAGCCAGAAGAGAAGAAGAAACAGCAGCCAGACAGCCCAGCAACTGCCCCCACTGCCGAACGCAGAATGTGCAGAGTGCCTACTTTGTTTTGGGTAATAGTTCTTAAACATTTCTATCTATCCAATGGAAGTGTTTAGAACAATCGTTATTTTGCTTTCTTACACCCAATAGTGACTTATTTACATTCTTTCACTTTCTCTGTTCTGAACTTTGCAAGGAAAAATTAAAAAGACAGTTTCAAACCATCACAGTCCACCCCTTCTAAACAATTCCATTGGCTGCTACTATCATTTATCTAATCTAAAATAATATCTACAACACTAGGTGAATAAAGACCATAGTCCATTCCGGCTATCTCAGATGTAGATGATTCAAAAGAGTCAAATCACAGAAAAACAGCAAACAGCTTGTTTCCTCGCAGATGGAGCGAAGGAAGGAACAGGGACTCTCAGGTGACTCAGGGCTCTCAGGGTTCGTGCACCGTAGATCTCATGAACTCTCCTCTTGGGCGCGATGCTTTATCTGCGCAACACTCTGAATTTAACCTCTCTCAGCCAAAGTTAGATTTCTTTGTGGAATACACTGAATTTCACCATTTTCTTGCATCACCCAATAGGTGTGACCAGGACCTTCAGCAGAAACCACCCCTCGGACAGGTTTGGCCTCTCCTGAAGGAGAAAATACCCAAACAGTTTTGCCTAACAGATTCTTTTCTCTGATAACAGGAACTCTATCACCTTCTTCCTTTCTCAAGAAATCTGATTGGGCAGGTCCAGCTCGATTCACTGAACCTCTACTATTCACCAACCAGGTTGCTTGTGCTAAATGTTTCTCCCAGTTTTTCAAAGATCCACCCCCCATGGCTTTGAGAGTGGTTTTCAGCAAACCGTTGTAGCGCTCGATCTTCCCTGCAGCTGGTGCATAGTAGGGAATGTGGAATATCCACTCGATGCCATGCTCTTTGGCCCAGTTTTTTACAAGATTGTTCTTGAAATGAGTTCCATTGTCCGACTCAATCCTCTCTGGAGTTCCGTGTCTCCACAGGATTTGTCTCTCCAGGCCAAGAATGGTGTTACGTGCAGTTGCATGAGGAACTGGATAAGTTTCCAGCCATCCAGTGCTTGCCTCTACCATAGTCAGCACATACTGCTTACCAGATGGAGAACGAGGTAGAGTGATGTAGTCAATCTGCCAGGCTTCACCATACTTGTACTTGGACCATCGGTCACCGTACCACAAGGGCTTGATCCGCTTTGCCTGCTTAATAGCAGCACAAATGTCACAGTCATGGATGACTTGTGTGATAGCATCCATGGAAATGTCAATGGATCTGTCACGAGCCCATCGGTAGGTTGCATCTCTGCCTTGATGTCCTGATGAGTCATGGGCCCACCGAGCTAAGAACAGCTCACCTCGGTGTTTCCAGTCAAGATCAGGATCAGGATCAGAGTTTGTGTCCACCTGGGAAACTCTTGCAGCTAGATCTGCCTGATGGTTGTGTTGTTGTTCCTCAGTAGCTTTGCTCTTAGGAATGTGAGCATCGATGTGTCTCACTTTCACTGGGATTCTCTCAATGCGAGCAGCAATGTCTTGCCACAGATCTGCAGCCCAGATTGGCTTTCCTTTCCTCTGCCAGCCATTCTTCTTCCAGTCTTTCAGCCAACCCCACAAGGCATTGGCTACCATCCACGAGTCGGTGTAGAGATAAAGCTTTGGCCATCTCTCACGTTCAGCTATGTTAAGAGCTAGCTGGACAGCTTTTACCTCTGCAAATTGACTGGATTCTCCTTCTCCATCTCTCGCTTCTGCAACTCTGCGCGTTGGACTCCACACTGCAGATTTCCATCTCCGCTTGTTCCCAACCAGACGACAGGAACCGTCTGTGAACAAAGCACATCTCTTCTCATCATCAGACAGATCACTGTAAGGAGGAGCTTCCTCAGCACGAGTTACTCTCTCCTCTGGAGGTTTTGCACAGCTTGTGCCTTCTGGCCAGTTTGTGATCACCTCCACCAAACCAGGCCTTTCGAGATTTCCCATTCGAGCTCTCTGTGTTATCAGAGCCATCCACTTAGACCAGGTAGCATCTGTTGCATGATGTGGTGAAGAACCTTTGCCTTTGAACATCCAATTCAGAACTGGCAATCTAGGAGCTAGAAGAAGTTGTGACTCAGTTCCAATCACTTCAGAAGCAGCTTTCACTCCTTCATAAGCAGCTAAAATCTCTTTCTCTGTTGGAGTGTAGTTTGCCTCTGAGCCTCTGTAGCCACGACCCCAGAAACCAAGAGGACGTCCTCGTGTCTCCCCTGGAGCTCTTTGCCATAAGCACCAGGTTGGACCATTGTCACTCGCGGCCGTGTACAGAATGTTCTTAATGTCTGGACCAGTTCGGACAGGTCCCAGACCCATCGCTTGGACTACCTCTCGCTTGATCTGGTCAAAGGCTGCTTGTTGCTCAGGACCCCACTGGAAACTGTTTCTCTTTCGAGTCACATCATAGAGAGGTTTCACAATCTGACTGTATCCAGGAATGTGCAGTCTCCAAAATCCCACTATGCCTAAGAAACGCAGAGTTTCTTTCTTGTTGATGGGATTTGCCATGGTGGAGACTCTGTTTATCACATCCATTGGGATGTGACGGCGACCATCTTGCCACCGCACTCCCAGAAACTGGATTTCTCTGGCAGGTCCTTTCACCTTGTCTCGCTTGATAGCGAAACCAGCTTGCAAGAGAATGTCAATGATTTTGTTACCTTTCTCGAAGACTTCTTCAGCAGTCTCACCCCAGACGATGATGTCATCGATGAACTGAATGTGTTCTGGAGCTCCACCTTTCTCCAAAGCATCATGGATCACTGCATGGCAGATGGTTGAACTGTGAATCCACCCCTGGGGCAAACGATTGAATGTGTACTGAATGCCTCTCCAGGTGAAAGCAAACTGAGGCCTGCATTCCTCTGCTATGGGAATAGAGAAGAAAGCATTAGCAATGTCTATGGTAGCATACCATTTGGCCTGCTTGGATTCCAGCTCATATTGGAGTTCCATCATGTCTGGTACAGCTGCACTCATGGGTGGAGTTACTTCATTCAAGGCACGGAAATCAACTGTCAGACGCCACTCTCCATTCTGCTTTCGCACAGGCCAGATTGGACTGTTGAAAGGTGAATGAGTTTTGCTGATGACCTTCTGACTCTCCAACTGACGAATCAAGTTTTGAATGGGCACCAAAGAGTCACGGTTGGTTCTGTATTGTCTGTGATGCACAGTTTGAGAAGCAACCGGCAGCTTTACATCCTCTATCTCATGTTGTCCCACAACTGCAGATTCATCTGAAAGCTCAGGTCTAATGGACAACTTCAATTTTCCTCCATCAATTTCTACAGTTGCTATTCCAAAAGCCCATTTGTAACCCTTAGGGTCTTTAAAACGCCCTTCTCTCAGAAAATCAATTCCCAAAATACAAGGTGCATTAGGACCTGTTACAATAGTATGTTTCTTCCACTGCTTCCCAGTTAAACTTATATCAACCTCTATCTTAAACAACTCTTGAGATCCACCAATGACTCCCTGAATAGTTATAGATTCTCCCCCTTGATAATTTGATGGTATTATGGTGCACTGAGCTCCTGTGTCAACCAAGGCCCTGTACTTCTGAAATTTTGAAGTGCCAGGCCACTGGATGTACACATCCCAATAGATTCTGTTATCTCCATTATCCCTTACCTCCCCCTGGCGGAAGGCAGGGCAACCCTAATGGTGGGGATTACATCCACATGTACAGCTGGCACAACGTCCAGCACCAGAATTAGGATCACTGTTGGAGCTATCAGAGTTGTTCTGGGAAACTGAGGAAGTGACAGCTACCCTCCTGGTATTGCTACCTCGGGATCTGCCCCTCTGCAGCTCCCGTAACCTCTTGAAAAGATCAGAAGTTGGTTGACCATCCCATCTGTTCATGTTCTCACCAAACTGATCACGCAGAGTTATCCAGATACTGCCACGTGATTGCCTCTGCTGTCTGTTTTGGTTTGACCTATTCTGGAATGGCCTTCTTGGAGCACGTCTGTTCCTAACAGCTGAAACTTGTATCCATCTGGAGGAAGAGGAATTAGAATCATCCCCCTTCATCAAGTTGGATATGGAGGTTTTAAGTTCCTCCTTCAGCTCTTTCATGCAATTCTCCATCTTTCCAGACAGAGTTTCAATGGCTGAAACCAAAGAAGTACGTGCAAGACTATCCTCCAACTGCCTCATTTGGTCAGTGAAATGGCCAACAGTAGGAGGTACTCCACCATAATTTCTTGCCACAATCCTGCTTGCCAGAATAGTGGCATAATTAGGAGGAGCAAGCTTAATAAGCTTTTTGGCAAGGCCTGTTCCAACAGGAATTTCATCAGGATTCAGAGTCTTATGATCTCCATACATTACTTCTCTCACAGCAAACTCTCTCAGACGCTTGATTCCCTCAGCTATTGTGGTCCAAGGCTTAGGGTTCCATGGTAAATCATCTCTGCTGGGGTACCTCAGCGAGACTGCCAGTAGGAGGCGTGCCCACAGAGAAACTTTACCAATGCACTTGCCTAGGTGCCTGTCTATGCCTGTATCCTTTGAGAGCATCCCCAACTGAGAGGCCGACTTGTCACCTACCACCAATGCTGGGGCTCCCATATCAAAACACCTGGCTAGCCAAGACAGGACTGGCTCATTATCTCCTCTGATGTAATCCTTCCTCACATGTCTAATTTCCTGTCTGGGTGCATTAGCTGACTGTATGTCATCCTCATCATCATCATCATCATCATCCTGAGGTCGCTGTCCCCATAATCCTATTTTAATCCTCCGTTGAATTTCTTTGAGTTCAGAGGCACTACCAGCAGTTGCTAATCTACCAGGGTCTACATCCTGACCTACATCTCCATCATCCATGTGGGGTCTCAAGAGGTCTACCAGAGTTTTAAGGCTAACCCTCTCTTCCTCACCAGAAGGATCTTTCTTAACAGAGGGACCCTGAGTAGAAGGACCCTCATCTCCATCTGCACCATCTCCTGCAGCATCTGCATCTCCTCCTGCAGCTCCTTTGCGCTTTCTGGTGATTGTGGCCACCAAATTTACTGGCTTGGTTTTCACATTCACAGCAGAGTTGGAAGAGCAAGTAGCCTTATGTCTTTCTTGACACAGTGCTATCAGTAGCCATATGATTATTCCAAGAAGCAACAAATTTAAGATTAAGGCTAGTACAAGATATTTAAGGTACCACTGGTGCCAAGGACCCTCTGTAGTTGTAAGAGGAGTAACAAACTCATATGTGTCTGCTAGCAGATCCATAGTTGAGTTACCATAGCTTCTTAGCCCAATAAGACCACAACAGAATTCACCAACATTCAGTAACTTGTTCTTAACCCAAAGAAACGACTTATATGCCACGTATCTCACAATCTTGTCTATCATGCAGGAAACAGCCCATCTGTAAACAATCACACTGATAACAGAGGAAATAAAATTACTCAAAATCCAAAACAGCTTCATTTTGCTTCCTAATCTGAGCAGAAATAAATCAAACAAGCAATCGAGCCCCGAGTTGGAGCGCCAAAAATAAAAAGTGTGTCGGTGTGAGCTGAAATTCCCCCCCCACCAACAATAACCAGGCTAGCTCAGTCTGGAAGCAAATGAAAAGCTGTATTTACAAGCAGAGTCTAAAATCTACAATGAAATGCAATGAATATGTACAAATATACAAAATTCACAACATTCATAAATATATACAATCAACAGAAAAGCACAACCGATCTCCCTTTGCTTCCCCCCAAGGGGACCCTCCCAAAGGGGCCTCCCTCTCCCAGGAGCTTCCCCCCAGACCCCCCTGGACAGAGAAGCACAGTTAGTTAAGCAGAAAGTTGTTAACTTAGCTGCCAAGGTCAGTGTGTTATCTTCAGCCAGAAGAGAAGAAGAAACAGCAGCCAGACAGCCCAGCAACTGCCCCCACTGCCGAACGCAGAATGTGCAGAATGCCTACTTTGTTTTGGGTAATAGTTCTTAAACATTTCTATCTATCCAATGGAAGTGTTTAGAACAATCGTTATTTTGCTTTCTTACACCCAATAGTGACTTATTTACATTCTTTCACTTTCTCTGTTCTGAACTTTGCAAGGAAAAATTAAAAAGACAGTTTCAAACCATCACATGTCTGTATCCCTCTTGTAATAGAGGCTCCAGAGCTGGATGCAGTACTCCAGGTGGGGTCTCAGCAGAGCTGAGCAGAGGGGGAGAATCACCTCCCTTGACTGCTGGCCACACTTCTCCTGATGCAGCCCAGGCTCTGGTTAGCTCTCTGGGCTGCAAGTGCACATTGACAGCTCATGTTGTGCTTCTCATCCACCAGCACCCCCAAGTCCCTCTCCTCAGGGCTGTTCTCCAGACCTTATCATTATTTTTCTTTTGCATCCAATAGTAATTTATTTACATTCTATCATTTTCTACTCAAGATTTGTGGAAAATTTCCTAGGCATCAGCCTAAAACTGCCACAGTAAGTTACACAGGGGACAGGATTTTTAATTAATAATTTACATTTTTATTAATTTCCCACCTCAGGCCTTTATTTGTAACAAGCATTTTTTTGAACTCCTTTGAGCAGGGTTAAAGAGCATCTGTCCACTCTTAAAACAAAGACAGTTACTAAGAAGTCATGCAGGATAAGCTGAAATCAGTAGCAGTAAGTCACAAGAAGAAACCAGAGGGTTGTAGCAAATGCTTCTTAAAGTTCAAAGAAGAAATACACAAAGTATGTAATTCAGAATGACCCAGAAAAATATTATGTAGTTAATGCATTTTCTAATACGTATTCACTTGCTTCCTTTTATGACTGAGTTTATTATTCAATGGACTGTGTAGACTCCCCTGGGTGATCCTGCTTTGGCAGGAGGGTTGGACTTGACCATATCTGAAGGTCCCTTCCAACCTCTAATGTTCTGCAATACAGTTAGGATATCCCAGTTCAGAGCCATGTGAGCTTCCCCAAACCTCTACCCCAATCACCAGCCTCCATCAACCTCCCAGGCCACCTACTCAGTGCTAACATATATCCCTCCTCATTGTTTTCTTTTTAACACAAGAAGCTAGTGAAGCATAGTTGTTGAAGTATGAAAAATCCCATAAAGTAGTAGTGTGATTATGCTATCAATATGAGAAATCTTCAGCTCCAGAGACAAAGGGGAAAAGATTGTGAGATCAGGGATGTCAAGTCCAGACCAAGACAGCCTGCTCCTACTCTCAAAATAATAAAGCAGTGAGGGATATATAATATGTGAGTGGGAAAAGAGAGAAAATTTCAACTCATTCCAATTTGAGCACCTAGGTATCTTCCCAGTGAGAAAAGGGCCATGTTTGTATAACACCAACCTGACAGATCTCTAGGATGCTACTGCAATGCAAATTTTGGAAGCCTGAGAAGCAGTAGGAAGCTTGTACATTAATCAGACTGTAAATGTTAGCTGAATTCCACAAGAAAACTTTTCTGTCTGTCTTCTAATCTGAGATAGTTCACCAAAAAAAAAAAAATTCTCTGCTGGGATATTTTAAACACTTCTTCCAGGAAAAAAAAAAAGGCTAAAACTGAAAATGAAGAACATAAAGTAAACAGAAGTATTCCAATTTCTAAACAGAATCACAGAATCACCCAGGTTGGAAAAGACCTCAGAGATCATCAAGTCCAACCTATCACCTAACATCTAACACCATCTGACAACAAAACCATGGCTCCAAGTTTTTTTTTAACACCTCTAGGGACAGTAACTCCACCACCTCCCTGGGCAGCCCATTCCAATGGCCAATCTTTCTTTCTGGGAAGAACTTCTTTCTAAGATCAAGCCTAAACTTCCCCCTGCACAGCTTGAGACTGTGTCCTCTTGTTCTGGTGCTGGTTGCCTGGAGAAGAGACCAACCCCCTCCTGGCTACAACCTCCCTTCAGGTAGTTGTAGACAGCAATGAGGTCTCCCCTGAGCCTCCTCTTCTCCAGGCTAAACACCCCCAGCTCCCTCAGCCTCTCCTCATAGGACTTGTATCAGTAACTGTACTGTTTAGATACTTCTAACAGTATCTGAATTCTGGGCAAATCTCTATAGGACTTTATTGGTGGAAGGAAAGTCTTGCCATGCTGTAAAATAGATTTTTATTTACCCAGCAGATGGTGAGTAGGCATTAAGTTAGTTCTCTCTGCAGACGTTCACATGACAAAATGTGTCAAGGGACCTTGGATAAGTAGACAAAAGAGAGGGGAAACCTAGAGGGCTGTTGAATCCCTCACTTGAGCAAGAGGCTTGAGGTTGCCAAGATCAGAATTGACTATGGCACAGATTAGTTATTCCCTTTAAAGTATTTCCATGAAATGGCACAACTCCACCTGTGCCTGAACCAGGTTTGTCCTGAAAGGTCTGCTGAGGCCAGTAACAAAAAGCAGTAGACATTATCTTGGCAAGAAGTTATTTCTTTGCCTTAAGTGTTCTAAGAAAGAAGCTTTGTTTTGTAATAAGGAATATTCCCCAAGCACATTGAGCACAGAATCACAGAATCACAGCAACAGTCAGGTTAGAAAAGACCCTCAGGATCACCAACTCCACTTGTAAGTTTAAGTCTCCTCTTAAAGACCATTCCTGCTGTGCCACTGAAACTGGTGCCAGCACTGTAACCGCCACTTCCTCAGCAGCACTGCCTCTGCAGATATGTGCAAAATGTCAAACTTTAGGAGCGTGTTTAGGAATCCATGCAGGCTGAATTTCCAACAAAAAACCCCACATAACACAATGAAGAAAGCATCCCTGGGGCTATTTAGTCTGGAGAAGAGAAGGCTGAGGGGGGATCTGATCAATGTCTATCAATAGCTGAGGGGTGGGTGTCAAGTGGAGGGGGCCAGGCTCTTTTGGGTGGTGCACAGTAATAAGCTAAGGAACAACAGGTTCAAAGTTGAACATAGAAGATTTCAGCTCAACATGAGGAGAAACTTGTTTCCAGTGAGGATGACAGAACCCTCGAACAGGCTGCCCAGAGGGGTTGTGGAGTCTCCTTCTCTGGACTCATTCCAACCCCACCTGGCTGCATTCCTGTGCAGACTCCTCTGGGTGATGCTGCTCTGGCAGGGGGGTTGGACCTGGTGATCTCTGGAGGTCCCTTCCAACCTCTAATGTACTGTGGTACTGTGAATTTGTGATACTGAAAGGACAGCAGCTTTTAATACAAAGGTTGCAAGCTACACAACTCTAACCCACTCAAATACCCCTGAGTAAACAAGTTAGAATTTTTTTTTGCAGGCTCCTTACCATCTATAAAGGTCTGTGGTGGGTTGAAATTACCCTCAACATAAAATTGTCAGACCAGCTCAGTCAGAAGCAAATGAAGCTCTATTTATAAGCGCACTACAATCTAGAAATATGAAATGCAATGAATATGCACAAAATATACAATATTCACAACTTATAAGCAATTTACAATTGGTTACAATTTGAAATTTCCAACTTATAAGCAACGCAAGAGACCCCCTGGAAAAAAAAAGGGGGTTACCAACAGCTTCCCCCTCTCCTCCACCCCCACCCCACCCCCTTTCCCCTTGAACAAGGCAAAAGGGAAAGAGAAGAGCAAAGCTTGTTAGTACTTAGCCACAACAAAGAACTGCTGCCAAGATCAGCAAGCCAGCAGAAGCATCAGTTAGTATCTCCCAGAGTAAGAAACTGAAAAGAAGAAAAGTTAGTGTACAAAAGTAACTTTATTTACAGAATCACAGAATCACCCAGGTTGGAAAAATTTTCAGAGATCACCAAGTCCAACCTATTACCTAATACCCAACACCTCCTGACAACTAAACCCTGGCTCCAAGTGGCACAGCCAAGCTTTTTCTGAACACCTCCAGGGATGGTGACTCCACCACCTCCCTGGGCAGCACATTCCAATGGCCAATTACTCTTTCTGGGAAGAGCTTTCTCCTCACCTCGAGTCTAGACTTCCCCTGGCACAGCTTGAGACTGTGTCCTCTTGTTCTGGTGCTGCTTGCCTGGGAGAAGAGACCAATCCCCACCTGGCTACAACCTCCTTTCTGGTAGTTATAGAGAGCAATGAGGTCTCCCCTGAGCCTCTTCTTCTCCAGGCTAAACACCCTCAGCTCCCTCAGCCTCTCCTCACAGGGCTGTGCTCCAGACCCCTCCCCAGCCTCGTTGCCCTTCTCTGGACATGTTCAAGTGTCTTAATGTCCTTCTGAAATTGAGAGGCCCAGAACTGGACACAGCACTCAAGGTGTGGTCTAACCAGAGCTGAGCACAGGGCAGAATGACTTCCCTGCTACTGCTGGCCACACTATTCCTGATGCAGGCCAGGATGCCATTGGCCTTCTTGGCCACCTGGGCACACTGCTGGCTCATGTTCAGCTGCTGTCAACCAGTGCCTCCAGGTCCCTTTCTGCCTGCCTGCTCTCCAGCCACTCTGTCCCCAGCCTGTAGCACTGCATGGGGTTGTTGAGGCCAAAGTGCAGCACCTGGCACTTGCACTTGTTGAATGCCATCCTGTTGGACTCTACCCATCTGTCCAGCCTGGCAAGGTCCCTCTGCAGAGCCCTCCTACCCTACAACACATCAACTCCTGCTCCTAACTTGATATCATCTGCAAACTTACTGATGATGGACTCTATCTCCTCATCCAGATCATCCTGAATCCGTGGTCGCTGGGCCTGATCCCCTGGCCATCCTGCAGGTGCGCTGTGATTGCCCCCAAGATGATCTGCTCCATAATCTTGCCTGGCACTGAGGTCAGGCTGACAGGCCTGGAGTTTCCAGGATCCTCCATCCGGCCCAGTAGAATTATTTAGACCTTATCCTTGTTTTCCCTTTTATATCCAATGGTAATTTATTTACATTCTACTACTCGCTCTTCAAGATTTGTGGAAAATTTCCTATGCAAAGCCTACAACTACCACAAGGTCATAAATCTCAGGTCTAAAATGAAAGAAAGGAGGCATTCCCAGGGAATACCTATTCTATGTAAAAGCTGCTGAAAGATCTCAGCAAGAGCATTAGGTCTTCATTAGCTCTCACTAACACAAGGAAGCCAGATTGGGCTATTTCCCATCTGTTTTCTGTTAATATTTGGTCCACACCAGGTATTGAAACAACCGGGTTTGCTCCACGCTTTCTCTGACCACAAAATGCACTTGAGAAGTATACTCAACACAGCCCTTTCCATCATCTGTGCACCAAGTTGTAGTGGGGAAGAAGGAATTGGAGTTTGATTAGTACCCAGCTACCGAGCGAATGCCTGGAAATAATTGGTGTTTGTTCCCAGCTGCCTGGGGGTGTCTGGGAACGCTTGGTGTTTGGCCAGGAACTCCCAGGTGCAGGATAAGAGTAACGGACAACACGGATCTGTAGGTTTCCACTGTTTATGAAACCAAGCAGGGATGGGAATGTATTGAACATGTTGACATCCTGAGATGACTGCAAAAGACCTTCAAGCTCTTGCTTGACTGCTAATGGACCTGAGGGAGAAGAAGATGAGGAAGGCTATTGCTGGGCAGGGGGTGTACGACCCCCTGAGCAGGCTGCATGCATGAGTGGTAGAGTGAGAAGTCACATAACACCATTGAGAAATACGGGAGGGGGTTTGGCTCCAGGCCTCAGCCTCCTGTGACGTCCTGGCCTGACCTCATGGGACGTGGGGCTCTTTAAAAACCTAAAGATCACTGCTGGTGGGGTTCTGCCCTTCCTGCCATCCAACAAGGCAAGATTTTGTCTGGCAGGGACGCCTGCCCGGATGGGAGACGCTCAGCTCCACCATTGCGTGATCTTGGGTACCCCACGTTCCTTATAGGGTGTTCAGGGTAAGTTAGCTGTGCTTGGCTGGGGATGGGGCTCTGCTCTTGGGTTTGCTGAGCAGCTTACAGGGTGGTGCTGCATGTTCAGGTTTTGTGCCTTACAGTGCTCTGGTGCAGCCTCGTTCACCTTTATGCTAAATAAAGATGGAGCTACTGGCACCTGGGGTACAGCTAATTAATTCATTCTTCCCTGAAAAGAGCTCACTGGAACACAAGTGTGTCAACCCCATTTCCAGGAAAGTTTTTTGGTGTCCTAGGGGAAAGGTTGCCCTCTAATTGCACAGTCCTGGAGAGGTTTTGATAGAATGTGCTTTCACCCTCAGCATCATGATTCTTCAGGGACCTCAGTGCTTACCTGCTGTGGCCCAAACATCAGACATGACACTATTTCTCCATTTTGGTCTCTGTAAAATCTAATTGTTTAAGACAACTCACAGTATGGCTACTGCATAAAGACCACCTGCAGCCCAGCACTAAGCACAGCACTTCAGGAGATTTTCATTAAAATCATAATGACTTTAGTACTCTTTTTACTAGAGTCTTCACTCAAGAATCAAGACATTGAAACCAAAAGTTTCCCTATCAGCCCAGCCTTGCAGGGGGTGGGAAGGGAATTTTATCTAACTTTAAATATCCAACTGACCTTTATAGTTAATGGTGTTAAGGGGAATGTCTAAGCCAGGTCAGAAACTGTGTGGCAGAAGTGCCTGTTCTATTCCTTCAGCATTCAGGGAGGGTCTAGACAACTAAACAACATTATGCTCACAGGTAGCCATTTATATTTTAGCCATGTGAATCCAGACACCATGGCCTCTCAGCCTCATCCTACATCTCTTGCAATGCAGCTTTCACATTTTGTCCTGCATAATTCTTTCTACCAGATCAGATTTGGGTAGCACCTATGATCTTCTATATGCTATAGCTTGCCTGGTGAGGTCCAGGTCACTGCACGTTACTTATTGGAGATAAGATGTGAGCCTGGACTGGAGAAGATACAGTGGATTTTGTTAATGTATTGTCGTGAAGGCATCACATGCCCAGAATTATGCCCCCAGATACCAGCTAACTTGTCCCAACATGCTCTGGGAAGTCCCCCTTTCACCCTCCTTTCAGGAGGGGAAGACAAAAGGTTCAGGCACCAGCCTGTCTCCTAAGGGGCAAAGAACTGAGGGCACCCATCTCAATGGGATGCCTATGCTCTGTCCATCTAAGGGTATAATTCTAGCTTCACCTTTCTATAGGTGGAAGCAGGTTATTGGCAAGTGAGCCCATTGGCTAAGTCCAACCTCGAATATCTATAAGCATTGCCCCATTTTGGTGCCACGTTGCTCTCTCCTTTGCTTTCACCCATCATGCAACTCACAATTGAGTAAGCTATAAGCCTTCCCACGCAAGCGTACTCGGAAGCCTCTGTGAACATGGAAGCCAGCCCACGGAGTGTGCATCGAGGACCCGCAAAGGATGATCCCATCACCAGAAGCGACATAGACCCAGTCGAAAAGGACTGAGGGAAGCCCCCAAAGAGGGTAAGATGTAACCCAAAGGGGGAAGGACTAGCCCAAGCCTGGCTGTCCAGAAACACTGCAAGCTAATTAAGCAGCCAAATAAGCAGAAACGCATCTTGCGTGACCCCGCAGACCGCGGGAGTGAAAGGAGCCACCCCCTGTAGCTGCTCCGCAGCCTGTATCAGGGCGAAACACCCGGGGATTCCCGAGGGAAAAGAGACAGCAAAGATTAGCCTCTCCATTGAAGTCAAGGCAATGACTGTACCATTATAATTTAAATGGAAGCAGTCGCCCAGAGAAGCGGCAGTCAGCTCACCTCGAGCTGAGCGAGGGGGGGAAGCATTGCGTCACCGCACCCCCCACCGGAGACCTGCCTACGGGAAAACTGCCCTCGATCGTAGGGCCGAGCACCGAAAAGACCTGGCCCTCCTGAGCCGTCCTCCGGTCAGGGAGCCAGTCCCCCCCACGCAGACCACGGGAGGACAAAGAAGCGAACTGCCCTTCCCGCAGACCGCGGGAGGAGAAAGCCAACCTTGCCACCCCCCAGAGCCGGGAGGGAGAAAGAAAGCACCGCCCGAACGGGGCCAGATACCCAGCGAGCCCGCGTGATCCGGCAGTTTGTCTCGCTGCGTGTATCTTTCATGTGTATAACATTTAGTAACGTTCTATTCAAAGTGCCCGCGCACAGCCGTGTGATATTTCCAGCTTAACCTGCCTCGTGACAATGTTATAAATATCCCTATACATAGCTTGCAGCCCCAAGCGCCTTGTCGAGTCTCCATCTAGTGGACAAGCGGTGGAACTGCACCCATTCGTTCCCTTAATTAGAAATTGACTGTAAATATTATAATTGGGTATGATTGTAAATACTAAATCAGTTATGGTCTATATTATTACAACCGTGCATCTGAATCAATAGATATAAAGTAATTAATAGAATATTAATAATAACAATAAACAATAATTTCATAACACATATTTTCATAATTCATAATTAATAATCACCATCCTCCATCCCTATTCCCCCTCTCCACGACATGTATCCCCTCACATCCCCTGTGGAAAAGGATTTGGGGGTGCTGATGGATGAGAAGCTGGACAGGAGCAGGCAGTGTGAGCTTGCAGACCAGAACACAAATCCCAGCCTGGGCTGCATCCAAAGCAGCATTGCCAGCAGAGCCAGAGAGGTGATTCTGACACTTTGCTCTGCTCTGGGGAGACCTCACCTGGAGTGCTGTGTACAGCTCTGGAGCCCTCAGCAGAGGAAGGACATTGCCGTGATGCGAGAGACGGGACAAAGCCTGATACAAGCAAGATGTCAATTTATTGTACAAAGCTTTTTCTTTATATAGGTTAACATAATATCAGAAGGCAGCTTGTAATTGGTTAATAGTATGTCTAAACTATAGTTGTAAATTCATGATTGGTTACAGAGAGAAAGTATCACGTGAAAGCATATAGTTTTTCCAAGGCTTAAGCATACGTCAGGCAAGAAATAAAAGGATTCCATAATTCTGCATCTTCGATGCTACAACTTTTACCGAGTTCCTGTTATCAGGTCCCTGCATAACTCCCTTAGGTCACAGTGACTACTGGGAGTCAACCTATCTATGTTTTCCTTTCTAGCTGCACTCTGTTCCCAGGGTTTGCCACCCATCAGGGTTAAAGCATCTCCTTCTATCAGTAAGAGTGTCTGGAGTTCTGGTCCCTAAATAGAGGAAGGACTTGGAGCTGATGGAGAGGGTCCAGAGGAGGCCATGAGAATGCTCAGGGGGTTGGAGCAGTTCTGCTATGAGGACAGGCTGAGGGAGCTGGGGGTGTTCAGCCTGGAGAAGAAGAGGCTCCAGGGAGACCTAATAGCAGCCTGGCAGTACCTGAAGGGGCTCCAGGAAGGCTGGAGAGAGACTGTTTGCAAAGGCCTGCAGGGACAGGACGAGGGACAATGGCTTCAAACTAGAGCAGAGCAGATTGAGATTGGAGGTTAGGAAGATGTTCTTTACTCTGAGGGTGGTGAAACACTGGCACAGGTTGTCCAGGGAGGTGGTTGAGGCTCCTTCCCTGGAGATGTTCAAGGTGAGGCTGGAGGAGGCCCTGGGCAGCCTGATCTAGTTGGGGATGTCCCTGCTGAGTGTGGGGAGGTCAGACTGGATGAGCTTTGGAGGTCCCTTCCAGCAGGGACAATTCTATGATTCTCTGATTAACTTTTTTTCCTACTTTGTCATTGTAACATGATAAAGGAGAAGGAAGAGATTGTACTACTGCTGAATTCACTCAATAAAAAAAACCTTTTAGGTCTTAAGATGAAGCACCGACTGTAAGGGCAGAGAAGCAATGTCATTGTGACCCTTCCAAGCATTAACCACTTCAGAAAAAGCTGCACATAATTTTATATATCTTTATATCTGTTCCTGATTGTAAATCCTCCTCTGTCACTGAGGCTGTCCTCAGTCTATAATCAGCTGACCTTTCTGAGGTGTCCTTTTAATTCAGATTCCAGTGAGCTGAGCATAAAAGGAAAAAAAAAAAAAAAACAAAAGGAAACACTTTAAAGGGGAAGAAAAACTGCAAAGGGAAGAAATCTGAGGTGTAGAAGGCTATCACTTTCTGCCCTGTTACTATTTTCATTCAAGACTGTTTTTCGTGCTGGGGAGGGCTTTTTTTTTTTCACTGTGTATTTATTTGGTTGTTTTTTTGCAAATGTCTTGGAATTAGAGACAGGCTGAAACTTTGAGATTTCTGCTGAGTAAAAGGCAAATGTAACTTTGCTAGCCTTGTACCAGGGAGTACATCCAATAGAAACCAGAAGGATCAGCAGCAGTCTTTCAGCAAAGAGCGCTGAAAGAGTGCTGATTTATCAAGTCAGAAAATTAAGGCTGGCCAAAATAAGCAAAATTAGTCTTGTAAAATCATTTCACAAATTGATTTGTTGATTATGTTATCATACTATCTGCTATTATCAACATCTTCCTACCTACAAGAATTGATCTTTCTATATTTAAGAAGTTAAATGCCCAAGTCAGTCCACATCTAGATCATCTCTTTTTTTTTTTTCAAATAAGAAGCAGTCCTCCAGGTTTGGGGCAGTGTGGCTGGAAAGCTGCTGGCAGAAAGGGACCTGGGGGTACTGATGGCCAAGCAGCTGAAGAGGAGCCAGCAGTGTGCCCAGGTGGCCAAGAAAGCCAAAGGCATCCTGGCTGGGATCAGAAATGCTGTGACCCTAAGAAGCCATTCCCTGATAGAGATGTCTGTGCAGTCTATACCAAGTCTGATGCAGTAGAGACAGTGGGGAAAAGATTCCCAGAGTTCTGCCAGCAAGTACAATATGTAAAAGTTGGGAGAAAGCATCTGTTTCCAAGAGGAATGCTTAATCATTTCTATTTTGCAGCATGTGAAATGTTGTTTCAGGCAAGAACCATTCTGAACCACACACCAGTGATGGGAGTTTACCAGTTAAGACATCTATCAGCAGTGACATCAGACAGGATATTAATGTCTTGCAGAGACCAGAAGACTTCATTAAGTTAAAGTCCATGTTTAATTGCCCTAAGAGTGGTCATAAGGTGGAAAACTTCAAAGCTACTTTTCATGGGGCTCCATATGTTGTATTTGCTCATCCTGATTAAATCTACTGTGCTTTCAGCTCTCAAGAGCTCCTATCTCCTCTTGTGTTGTGAAGCGGTGGTATCCTCTGCCACAGATGCCAGCAGCAACCTCTTCCAAGGCTTTTAACTCTCCCTAGCACAAGTAACACAAACTGCAACCATGATTTAAAAAGACCACAGAGACAGAGCAGCTGCAACATTTGAGCTCCAGGAACTTTCCTTTGAATGCACTGCATTCTTTATATGTGGATTCTCAAGTGAAAATCAAGGAGGGAAAGAGGCCAAGACAACAGAATGAGAAAACATGCACCCAAAAGGACTTCCAGAAACAGTCTGTTGTTTGTAAGTGGCCTTGGATACCAGGCTTATTTACTGAAGAGTTTTCTGGAATATGACATCTTCTGGCAGAAACAACCTCTCCAGAGCAGGGGTTCCAGAAGTGCAGCCCCTGGGTGTGTTAGCAGGCCACAAAGCACTGCTGTACAGTGCGTGCTGTACAGTCTGTGCTGTGCAGCCTGAGCTGTGCTCTGGCCACATGACCAACCAGATCCTGTATGCTCACCCAGCTACACCTAATGTTGTGCTTGGCAGGGAGAAGCTGCTGTATTGATCTATTCCGGAGTATTTACATAGTCTGGAAAAAAGGGAGTTTCCACTTCTGCAAGGGCAGAAAATGAAAAGCAGTTCTTACGTGATACGTGGATGTTGGATTGAGGAATTTTACTTCTCCCCCAGATGAACTTTTATGATTTGGTCCTGCCTGATAAAACTTTGGAGCTCCTGCCTTAGATGCTATGTAGGACCTATAAATCTCTCAGTAGAGATCATATTTCTTTTCTGGTAAAAAAGAACAATTTACTTACAGTGGAGCTGGACTCTCCTCACAAGCATTGGCACACATGACTTTTAATGGGCTAACATTAGCTCACAGGATCACAGACACATTCAGGTTGGAAAAGAGCCTCAGGATCACCAAGACCAACCCAGAACCCTACTCTACAAAGGTCACCCCTAAAGCAGAGCTCCAAGCACCACATCCAAACCACCTTTAAACACATCCAGGCTTGGGGACTCCACCACCTCCCTGGGCAGCACATTCCAATCCCTCACCACTCTTGCTAGGAAAATTTTTTTCCTCCTGTCCAGTCTAAACCTACCCAGTCACAGCTTGAGGCCATTCCCTCTTGTGCTATCACTAATTACCTGTGAAAAGAGACCAGCACCAACCTCTCCACAACCTCGTTTCAGGGAGTTGTAGACAGCAATGAGGTCTCCCCTCAGCCTCCTCTGTTTCACACTAACCAGCCCCAGCTCCTTCAGTCACTCTTCATCAGATTTATTCTCCAGGCCCTTCCCCAGCTTCATTGCACTCTTATAAATCTCTCAGTAGAGATTCTGTTTCTTTTCTGGTAAGAAAAAAAGAACAATTTACTTACAGTGGAGATGGACTGAACTTTGAAGCATCAACACACATGACTTTTAGTGAGCTAACATTAGCTGCTTGCTCTCTTTTTGTGACAGTGCTTTTAGCAACATGCCCCCAGGCACACAGCCTTGCCATTAACTGGGTTCCTCAAAACATTGCTCCAGGCCTCCTTGAGAACTGCTTTCCCTGCCTTGCTGGTACTGAATGCTTTGACTAGAAACACAATAGAAAAATCATCTGGAAGGGAAAATTAATTTGAATAACAAAAATCTCTCTGAGATAGGACTGGGAGAATAGCTGAAACTTTTTCATCCTTAACAAGCTGTATATATTGTATAAAAATAGCTTATTCCAAATAGGTCTTTAAAATTGGCCCTTGTAGCAAGGTTCACCAGCTACCACTGCACTTAATCAATGCAAAGCAAACTCTTCAAGCATACAGTTGCTTAGGATTTTTTTATCCTCCGAAATATTGATTCAGAAGTTCACTCATTCCATAAATTCTATCTATTAATAACAACAATGCAAAGGATTCTTTCAGCTGTGCATCACTAAGGTTATCCCAAAGGAGCAGAATTTTTTCAGAGTTCTTGAATCCTGCCAGAGACAGCAGTTCAAGCTAATCTCATGTACTGCATTACTGAGAGGGGCTAGGACTATATCCTGAACTCAAATCACCCATACTTGCCCTGTTGTTACTGTGATACTACTTGTAAATAGATGGGGGAAAAGTCCAGAATGCTTTCAATGATTATTGCAATTTATGCAGCAAAAATGAGCACAGCTGGAGCTAAGATGAAGTACAGTGAACAGAATGGAGAATCTGGATATATAAATAGTATCACAGTAACATTAGAGGTTGGAAGGGACCTGCAGAGATCATCAGGTCCAACCCCCCTGCCAGAGCAGCATCACCCAGGGGAGTCTGCACAGGAATGCAGCCAGGTGGGGTTGGAATGTGTCCAGAGAAGGAGACTCCACAACCTCTCTGGGCAGTCTGCTCCAGGGCTCTGTCACCCTCACTGGAAAGAAGTTTCTCCTCATGTTGAGGTGAAATCTTCTCTGTCCCAGCTTGTACCTCTTGTTCCTTGGCTTATTACTGTGCACCACCCAAAAGAGCCTGGCCCCCTCCCCTTGACACCCACCCCTCAGCTATTGATAGACATTGATCAGATCCCCTCTCAGCCTTGTCTTCTCCACACTAAACAGCCCCAGGGCTCTCAGTCTCTCTTCACAGGGGAGATGCTCAAGTCCCCTAAGCATTCTCCTGGCTCTCCCTTGGACTCTCTGCAGCAGGTCTCTGTCTCTCTTGAACTGGGGAGCCCCAAACTGGACACAGGATTGCAGCTGTGGTCTCAGCAGGGCAGAGTAGAGAGGTAGAAGAACCTCCCCAGCCCTGCTGGCCACACTTTTCTTGCTGCACCCCAGGATGCCATTGGCTCTCTTGGCCAGAAGGGCACATTGCTGTCCCATGCAGAACTTGCTGTCCACCAGCACTCCAAGGTCTTTCTCTGTGGAGCTGCTTTCCAGCAGGACAGCCTCTAACCTGTCCTGGTGCCTGTTGTTATTCCTCCCCAGATGCAGGACCCTGCACTTGTCCTTATTGAACTCCATGAGGTTTGCCTGCAGCCAGCTCTCAGCCTGTCCAGGTCACGTTGGATGGCAGCACAGCCTGAGGGGTGTCAGCCAACCCCCAGGTTTGTATCATCAGAACTTGCTGAGGGTACTCTCCATCCCCTCACCCAGGTGGTTGATAAAGACATTGAACAATGAGGAGATGAAATGAGGACATTAAAAAATAGGAGTTGAAATCCTAAAAAAAAACCAAAAATATTAATTTCATTTTCAACATCTGTGCTTAAGTCCAATATCAGCTGAAGCCTGTGACTTTTTAATATTGTGCATATTAACAAAAAATAGCAAGATGTCTGAAGAAATAATTCTGGGCCATCAGAACTTCATTAACAATACCAAAGGACAGGAGAATATAATTTTTATACTTCTAGCTGTATAAATGCCACAAGCCTTCTGCTTCCTGAAGTCTGCCTCCTGCTTTGTTCCAACTCATATCCCAGTGTCTCCATGAGCATGCAGAGCCTGAGCTCCCTGCTGCCAGGCTGTGTTCCCTTATAAGTTATCAGATGTGACACCTTGTCTTCACAAGTGAAAGATATCACCACACCTTGGTCCACATCATTATACTGCTGTTTGATACAGCTACAGAAGGAAGTGAAAGCTACACCTTGTAGAATAATTTGCAACATATTTCCCTGGTATGGAGATACATACACCACAGAGAGAAACAATCTGTGTTAACACAGCCTGGAAACAAAGAGTTTCTGAAGAGTAAAGAGCATGGAAACAGGAGACAAGGCCATCCAGCAAACCAGAATCTTTTGACAGAAAGATCTACTAGTAAGAGGGATTCATGTAAAGAAACATTTCACAGCTGCATATTTTTATAAGGTCATATAAAAGGTGAATAAAAACTACTATCTTTTTTTTTTCTGTCCTGTATCTTCTATATTAATAAAGCCATACAATATCCAACTTTGCTACTGGTATTTGCTATGATTGAACACTAGAGATCACAGAATGTTAGGGGCTGGAAGAGACCTTGAAAGCTCATCCAATCCAACCCCCCTGCCAGAGCAGGATCACCTAGAGCAGGTCACACAGGAGCACATCCAAGCAGGTTTTAAATATCTCCAGAGAGGGAGACTCCACAACCCCCCTGGGCAGCCTGCTTCACTGTTCTGTCACCCTCACAGGGAAAAAAATTCTTCCTTCTGTTTCCATGGAACTTCCTCTGCCTCAGCTTCCACCACTGCCCCTTGTGCTGGCATTGGGCATCACCCAGCAGAGCCTGGCTCCAGCCTCTGGGCACTCCCCCTGCACATCTTTAGCAACAGCAATGAGGTCACCTCTCAGGCTCCTCCTCTCCAAGCTCCAGAGCCCTCAGCTCCCTCAGGCTCTCCTCAGAAGGAAGATGTTCCACTGCCTTCAGCATTTTTGTGGCTCTGTGCTGGACTCTCTCAAGCAGTTCCCTGAGGTCCTTTTTGAACTGAGGGGCCCAGAACTGGTCACTTACAGATATCACAGAATCACAGAATCAACCAGGTTGGAAGAAACCTCAGAGATCATCAAGTCCAACCTATCTCCCAACCCCATCTAGCCAACTAGACCATGGCACTAAGTGCTTCATCCAGTCTTGTGTCTAGCTGAAAACGAACAAATTCCTCTTTTTTTAGTTTTGGTAAGACTCTCAGCTGTGTCAGTGAACACAAACAAGACACCAGCAAAAATTTTCTATGTTCTGTTCTTATGCACAGAACCAAATGAGGCCAGCAAAATAGAACTTCCCTGGGAAAAGGTCTGCAGGTTGAAAAAAAGAAAGAACAAAATCATACTAAAAATACAAAGATTTGAATTTTATACCTACTGCATTGATCTCCAGTTCCCACTGCACTGGGTTGGGAATGTATCTCAGTTTTCTCCCACAGAGCTTTCCATACCCAGGAAAATAAGTGCTGCAGTGCAATGTTTAATACAAAACCATCACCAACTTGCTCTGATACATCACAGCTTTATGAAAGGGCATTTAGCATTATGTCTGCCAATGGTTTCAGTAGGAGAATGATTCATTAGAGGGACAAATTACAAGGAACCAGGCTTGCAAAAGCAGAACTGCACATTACAAACCACCTCTTTCAAAAAAGCAAAGCCATTTACAAGGTACTACCCTGCTCTGTGCAGGCAAGGTGACAGAGTGCAACCCAGGGCTAGAGAGGTGGCTGCCTCATAATGACATTTAACATTCTCTAAGATCAATAGCAATGCAGCTGCAAGTGCACAATCAAGGTATCTTTCACCACCTTCCCTTATTATAATCATTTTTAAGAGCATCTAAAGTGTGTAGGTTTTTCTGGTTTTCATCTGGATAAAAGAATAATCAAGGGAACTATAGCAGGCTCAGGAAAATAGCTCCCTGCAGCACTGTTCAAGCCTCTAAAATGTGACACAAACAGACTGCTAGTGCCCAGAATGTACCTTTCTTGCTACTGAACTTTATCTCTTGGCTTGTTGAAACAGAGATAAAGAAAGAAGCTTTTTTGAATGAAAGGGATACTAAGAGCATCTTTTCACAGGCTGGAATGAATGTGGGGGTTTCATTTTATTTCCCAGTAGTACATCATCTTTTTTTCATCATTTTTGACTAGTTCTAACAGGAAGTGGAAAGGGTACCAATTTGTGTAGCAGTGCAGACTACATCTAACGTTGAAGGTGAGATAAACACAACATATTTCTTTGCCTTTTGGGCAACTGCAGAAGTAAAAATAAACCAAAAAAAAAAAAAAGCACACAAGAAAAATTTTCTTTTGGCTGCCCTCTGGTCTCAAAATCATATTGCTCTGTGTGGTATGGACACCAGCATAGAGCACAAAAGAAATGAGACCAACAAAAACAAAACCAAAAGCAAACAAAACCAAAGAGAAAATAAATTCTCAACATTTGCAGTATCTACAGTATGTTCTGTTTGCCTGGCTTATGAATTAAATTGCCCAAGGAAGATCTAAAGGGTAAGAAAAGGTAAGTGAATTCAGAGTACCAAGAATGTCTTGCAGGGAGGATGCTGACTGAGAGCTGTTGTTCTGAGCTGTGGTTTCAGAATGGCCCTGGCTAGATATGTGGCTCTGGCTTCCATTATGATCCTGCCTGGTAATCAGCCTAAAGCCATTATCAGCCACCTGCTGGGCAGTTTATGTGAGATGAGTTGCTAATATCTACTGCATGCACTAGAGACTGAGCAAGCATAACAGAAACTCATGTGATAATGATTTTTATTTGGCAGCTAATGTGGGGTTATTTATCCAGCAAAAGTGAGTTTTGTTACAGCTGATGCCTAGAGCTGATTCTTCCACCACAGGATATGAGCAACTTCCTCAGTTAAAGAAGTGGTTAGTCTCTTGTGTTAGAAATAGGAAAATAAAACCCCAAGAGACTAAATTTTATATAAGTTACAATATGCTTGGATTTGAGTTCCTTGAGCATTTAACTGTTTGTCCCATCTTGCCTAGCTCCTTTCTTTTCCTTCACATCCTTTTCAGCTTTGCTTTATTCTCTTTCTTTATGCTGAGTTTTGGTTTAGCTCAGCCTTTCCAGAACCTATCCCTTGGCACAGCTCCACCTGCTGTGGTAAGAAAGGCTGGTTAGGCACTGGGATGGACTGCCCAGGGAGGTGGTGGAGTCACCATCACTGGAGGTGTTTAAGCAAAGCTTGGCTGTGGCACTTGGTGGCATGGTTTAGCTGATGTGGTGGTGTTAGGTCATAGGCTGGACTTGGTGATCTCAGAGGTCTGTTCCAACCTCAATAATTCTGTGATTCTGTGAACCAGGGAAATCTCATACCCCTTCCAGCCACTACTCTTTTCCCCCTCTTCACATGGGTTCTGTTTCCTTTCAGCCCTGCATCCACTTGCACTGACTCATTCCTCCTATCTGCAGAAACCTGTCTCAAAAAACCCAGTCCTTGGTTTATCCCCAGGTACCTTCATAGTGAATAAAGCCACCAAAATCCCCATGCTCTGACTTTGGTTAAGAATCACAGTTTAAAATCTAGGGGCTTTTTAAAATTTATTATGATATCCAGCACTAAAATTAGGCATGAAAACTGGAGCAGGCTTGGGGCTTTTTTTTTTCCCAGCAAAGACATAGATGGATTTCCTGGTTTGAGCTAGAACAGAACTAGTTCTCCATTCAGTGATTTTATTTTCCAGCTAAGCCTCTTCAAAATGTCTGCACTTTCTGCAGTTAATGGTACAGCTTTACAGACAGCATCTGCTCCATGGCACTTGGTGTTTAGATGCTTACTACTAAGGCATAACCTGCAGAACAGCTCTAGCTTATGCCTGCTCCTATGGGAGCCAAGGTCATTGCTAAATCTTGTGTGCCACATTGCAGTGCTGTGAGTAAAAACCTGCAGGGGAGGAGTGGACACAACAGGTGACCCCAACCTGGCCCACAAAGTATTCCATGTACCTCATATTCAATATAAAGCCCAGGGTCAAACCCTCTTCTATGATACATGTCCCACCTCCCTACCAGATATGGATCGTGTAGATTAGGTCACACAGGAACTCATTCAGGTGGATGTGGAATGTCTTCAGAGAAGATTCTACAACCTCCCTGGACAGCCTGTTCCAGTGTTCTTGTCACCCTCACTTGTGCAGTAGGAGCAGAATACCAAGCAGGATCACAACCCTGGACTTCCTCAGGGCCACCTTTGTCCTTTTCAAGCAATTGTTAGGAGAAATGCCTAGGGATTTCCCAGGGAACTAGAAGGTAAAGGAGCCAAAAGTTGGTCAACATTTGAGGACCACTTCTTCAAAGCTCAAACTCAGATCATCCCAATGGGTAGGAAATCAAGAAAGGGAGCTGGGGGACCTGCATGGTTAAGCAGGGATCTGCTGGGCAAACTCGACTCAAGTAGAAAAAAAAGAGTCTACAGATCACACAAGTAGGGGCTGGCCACTTAGGAACAGTATAAGACTGTTGCCAGAGGATGTAAGGAGGCAGCTAGGAAAGCTAAGGCCTCCTTGGAATTAAACCTTGCAAGAGAGATCAAGGGCAAGAGAAAGGGCTTCTTTGAACACCTTGTAGACAGAAATAACACTAGGGGCAATGTGGCCTCACTGCTGAATGAGGTGGATGCCCAGGTGACAGAGGATCAAAAGAAGGCAGAACTAATGAATGTCTTCTTTGTCCCTGTCTATACTGCTGGAGACTGTCCTCAGGAACCCCAGACCTCTGAGGCCCCAGAGGAAGTCAGGATAAAGGAGGAGTTTGCCTTGGTTGATGAGGTGTGCTGGCTTGGCCCTGGCTGGGGGCCTAATGGCCACCAAAGCCACTCTATCACTCCACTTCTTAGATGAAGAGGGCAGAGGGGAAAATATAACAGAAGCCAGTTATAAGATAGAAGTGATATAATAATAATAAGCACAAGCAATAGGCCACACAGAAGTGAAAGCAGAGAGAGATGATGTGAGGCTGATGAAGCACTGGAACAGGCTGTCCAGAGAGGTTGTGGAGCTTCTGATCCCCCAGCATCCCCAAGTCCTTTCCTTCAGGGCTGCTCTCCAGCCAGTCCCTGCCCAGCCTATATTGGTGTTTGGGATTAGCCAAACCAAGGTGCAGGACCTTGCACTAGGGCTTGTAAAACCTCATGAGGTTGGCTTGGGCCCACCTCTCCAGCCTGTCCAGGTCCCTCTGGATGGATCCCTTCCCTCCAGTGTGTCTGCTGCACCACACAGCTTGGTGCCATCAATGAACTTGCTGAGGGAGCCTCAGTGTCATTGTTCATGTCACCGACAAAGATGTTGAACAAGCCTGGTCCCAGGACTGATCCCTGAGGGACCACAACTGGCTGAATGTAATTGTACTGGTTTGACTATGCCACATGCAGCAAGTGGGTTCTGTTTGTACATGAAATCCACTGGACAGTGCATTGTCAGCAAGTTTGCTGATGACACCAAACTGGGAGGAGTGGCTGACACAGGAGGGTTGTGCTGCCATTCAGTGAGACTGAGACAGGCTGAGAGTTGGGCAGGGAGAAATGGAATGAAATAGAACAAGGGCAAGGGGAGAGTCTTGCACCTGGGAAAGAACAACCTCATGGAGCAGGAGAGGTTGGGGACTGAGCTGTTGGAGAGCAGTGAAGGGGAAAAGGCCCTGGGGGTCCTGGTGGATGGGAGGTTGACCATGAGCCAGCAATGTGCTCTGGTGGCCAAGAAGGCCAAAGGTATCCTGGGGTGGATTAGAAGGGCTGTGGGGAGTAGGTGGAGAGAGGTTCTCCTCCCCCTCTACTCTGCCCTGGGGAGGCCACATCTGGAATATTGTGTCCAGTTCTGGGCCCCTCAGTTCAAGAAGGACCTCAGGGAACTGCTTGAGAGAGTCCAGCACAGAGACACAAAGATGATCAGGACAGTGAAACATTTTCCTTCTGAGTAGAGCTTGAGGGAGCTGAGGGCTCTGGAGCTTGGAGAGGAGGAGCCTGAGAGGTGACCTCATTGCTGTTGCTAAAGATGTGCAGGGGGAGTGCCCAGAGGCTGGAGCCAGGCTCTGCTGGGTGATGCCCAATGACAGCACAAGGGGCAGTGGTGGAAGTTGAGGCAGAGGAAGTTCCATGGGAACAGGAGGAAAATTTTTTTCCCTGTAAGGGTGACAGAACCCTGGAACAGGCTGCCCAGGGGGATTGTGGAATCTCTCTGGAGATATTCAAGATCCACCTGGATGTGTTCCTGTGTGATCTGCTCTAGGTGATCCTCCTCTGGCACGGGGGTTGGACTGGATGAGCTTTTGAGGACCCTTCCAGCTCCTGACATTCTGTGACTCTGTGAAATTCAAAGAAGGGAAAACGACAGCAGAAATTGTCTGACCATAAAATGTGCAGTAAAATTTTGTCTCTTAAATGAAATGCATCTGAAAGAATTTTAGGACATCTTTTATGTTTGGAAAATCAGTGACCTCTCCTAAAAAGAAATTGTTTTGGAGCTCAAGAAGGGAGAAAAAAAATAGAAGTGTTCAATCATAGTAAATAACAGTAGCAAAGTTGGCTATTGTATGGCTTTATTAATATAGAAGATACAAGACAAAACAAAAAGATTGTGGTTTTTATCTACCTTTTATATGACCTCATAAAAAGAGAGAAAAATAAAATAAATGAAAAAAAAAATGGGCTACACTGGAACACTAAATTTGCATCAGGTCAACAAAGCAGCTAGTGCTAATTACAAGAAAGCACTGTCAGGTTTTCATTTTTTCCTTTATTTTTTTTAATTATAATTTTTTTCCTTGGCAGCCATTACTCAGGAAAAACCGATGATCAATAATGTTTTGTGCTGTATAACCATTACAGAACACCTTGATTATCAGCTGAGCCTCTTTCTCCACACTGCCTCAAACTTTGAGTAGGCAAAAGGGCAGCCAAGACTCCAGCCTGATTTAATGCATATCTAAAAATGGATAGCCAGAAATGGAAGGAGAAATGTGGAGCAGTCCCATCAACAGCCTTGACCAAGCAAAGCAGGTAAGAATGAGACCACTTTGAAATGTTGGGACCATTTTTAATGATGGGACTAGATTTGCTTCAGGCTGCATTGAAAACAGTAAGAGACAATTACCTTAGCTACTTGAGCTAAGGCTGCATTGTGAGTTGCACTGAAGTTCTGGGTAAAATGCAGATGATTTTCTGTCTTTGTAAAGGTGTGAAGGCTGGATTTGAATCAGTGTCCCCGGGGTGCATTGAGAGGAGTGTGTCCAGCAGATCCAGGGAGGTTCTCCTCCCCCTCTACTCTACCCTGCTGAGACCTCACCTGGAATATTGCATCCAGTTCTGGGCTCCCCAGCTCAAGAGGGACAGGGATCTGCTGGAGAGAGTCCAAGGGAGGGCTGTGAGGATACTGAAGGGACTGGAGCACTGCCTGGGGAGGAGAGGCTGAGAGCCCTGGGGCTGTTTAGTGTGGAGAAGAGAAGACTGAGAGGGGATTTAATAAATGTTTCTGAGTATCTGAGGGCTGGGGGTCAAGAGGGAGGGGACAGGCTCTGCTCAGTTGCACCCTGTGAAGAAGGACAAGGGGCAATGGATGGAAATTCCAGCACAGGAGGTTCCACCTCAACATGAGGAGGAACTTCTTCACTGTGAGGGTCCCAGAGCACTGGAACAGGCTGCCCAGAGAGGTTGTGGAGTCTCCTTCTCTGGAGACTTTCCAGCCCCATCTGGATTCATTCCTGTGTGACCTGTGCTGGATTGTCTGGTCCTGCTCTGGCAAGGGGGTTGGACTCAATGATCTCTGGAGGTCCCTTCCAACCCCTGCCATGCTGTGAGCCTGTACACTAATAGGCCTTCACAGGACATTAGCCTCCCCTCTGAGCTACACTGGAGGGGTGTTGGTCTCTAGCACTGTCACAGTGATGCCCTGTCTGGCCGTGGATCCTCTTGATTTTTCCCTTGGCTTCTTGGCTTAAACTTGAACCTGCCCTATCACCATGGTATTGTCTTCTAACTTGGACTTTTGCCTGGACCTGGCTACTGCCTTAGGATCTGCCCTGCTCTGCAGCTTGGAGTGATGGATGGGTTCTGGATGGCAGAATTCTGCTCTGCTGGTCCTTAAGGGGTTCTCCTGCCACCCCCGACTAAACACCACTCTGAGAGCAGACTCTCTATCTCTCATTGCTTCCTGGCTCCCATTTGGTTTTTTTGGGTCTGGGTTTTTTTGTTTGGTTGGTTTGGTTTGGGTTTTTTGGATTGGTTTGATTTTGTAGCCTTTTTATAACAAATCATGGTCTGCAGATATGTCTGTTGACTTCACAGAGATGTTTGAATTAGATCTGATACCTAACCTTTAAACACTTAGTGCTAGATCAGCAGGAGCACATTCATAGTAGAACTAGAATTTCTCCTTAATCTCTAGGATTTGACATTATAGAATCATAGAATCAGTCAGGGTTGGAAGGGACCACAAGGATCATCCAGTTCCAACCCCCCTGCCATGGGCAGGGACACCTCACACTACATCAGGCTGGCCAGAGCCTCATCCAGCCTGGCCTTAAACACCTCCAGGGATGGGGCCTCAACCACCTCCCTGCACAACCCATTCCAGGCTCTCACCACTCTCATGGGGAAGAACTTCTTCCTCATGTCCACTCTGAATCTCCCCACTTCCAGCTTTGTTCCATTCCCCCTAGTCCTGTCACAGTTTTTAAGCAGATTTTATTTTTTTTCCCCTGGGCTTGGCTGTTTCAAAGATTTTCTTGCAAGACTCCTCTACTACAGATCTCTATTACCCATTCCCTAAAGACCAGACATAATCCTTTCATCTGCCTTGTGTGGCTATCACTTCAGACTGCAACAAATCAGCACAGCTTTAGCAGCTTTAGATGGATAACCATGCACTCACTTCACCTGCTGCCCACCAGAATCCCACTGCTCACCATGACAGGGATCTTCCACACTCATCACATGAGCACTCAAGGGCTCAGATTTTACTAAGAGGAGTATCCTGGAGAGAAGATAATGTGTTTCAAGGAAGGCAGATGCTAATCTTTGGGTTTGAAGTATTTGCTGGAAACATTTACAATTGCTTACGTAGCTGAGTTTAAAATTTACAAGTTGCACCCTGATTGGTTATGTACATTAGTTGGAGAGCACTGCTAATGAAGTCACAGTACCACAGTGCCAGAGTACATTAGGGGTTGGATGGGACCTCTGGAGATCATCAGGTCCAGCCCTCTGCCAGAGCAGCATCCCCCAGGGGAGTCTGCACAGGGATGCAGCCAGGTGGGGTTTAAGTGTGTCCAGAGAAGGAGACTCCACAACCTCTCTGGGCAGCTGCTCCAGGGCTCTGTCACCCTCACAAAAAAGAAGTTTCTCCTCATGTTGAGGTGAAATCTTCTCTGTTCCAGCTTGTACCTCTTGTTCCTTGGCTCATTACTGTGCACCACCCAAAAGAGCCTGGCCCCCTCCCCTTGACACCCACCCCTCAGCTATTGATAGACATTGATCAGATCCCCTCTCAGCCTTCTCTTCTCCAGACTAAACAGCCCCAGGGCTCTCAGTCTCTCTTCACAGGGGAGATGCTCAAGTCCCCTAAGCATCCTCATGGCTCTCCCTTGGACTCTCTCCAGCAGGTCTCTGTCTCTCTTGAACTGAGGAGCCCCAAACTGGACACAGGATTGCAGCTGTGGTCTCAGCAGGGCAGAGTAGAGGGGGAGAAGAACCTCCCTAGCCCTGCTGGCCACACTTTTCTTGCTGCACCCTAGGATGCCATTGGCTCTCTTGGCCAGAAGGGCACATTGCTGTCCCATGCAGAACTTGCTGTCCACAAGCCAGACTTGTGTGAGGGAATTCTTAATGAAAGTAAATTTCAGGAAACTAGGGAAAAGTCAAAGTGTAGAAGACCTTAATAGCAGCCTTGCAGGATAGCTGGAGAGGGACTTTTTACAAAGGCATTTGGTGAGAGAAGAAAAGGTAATGGCTTCAAACTGGAAGAAGCTCAACTTGGACTACACACTAGAAACCAGTTCTTCACCACGAGCTCAGTGAGGCACTGGAACAGTTTGCACAGGGAAGTTGTGGAGGCTTCAACCTTGGAAGTATTCAAAGCCAGGGCCTAGTCTAGCAGGAGGTGTCCCTGCTTGTGACAGAGGTTTGGAAATACAGGATGGCATTTAACAAGTCCAAGTTCCAGATGCTACACTTTGGCCACACCAACCCCATGCAGAGCTACAGGCTGGGGGCAGAGTGGCTGGAGAGCAGCCAGGCAGAGAGGGACCTGGGGGTGCTGGTTGATAGTAGGCTGCACATGAGCCAGCAGTGTGCCCAGGTGGCCAGGAGAGCCAATGGCATCCTGGCCTGGATCAGGAATAGTGTGGCCAGCAGGAGCAGGGAAATCATCCTGCCCTGTGCTCAGCTCTGGTTAGGCCACAGCTTGAATGCTGTGTTCAGTTCTGGGCTCCCCAATTTAAGAAGGACATTGAGATACTTGAATGTGTCCAGAGAAGGGAAACAAGGCTGGGGAGGGGTCTGGAGCACAGCCCTGTGAGGAGAGGCTGAGGGAGCTGGGGGTGTTTAGCCTGGAGAAGAGGAGGCTCAGAGGAGACCTCATTGCTGTCTACAACTACCTGAAGGGAGGTTGTAGCCAGGAGGGGTTTGGTCTCTTCTCCCAGGCTACCAGCACCAGAACAAGAGGACACAGTCTCAAGCTGTGCCAGGGGAGGTTTAGGCTGGAGGTGAGGAGAAATTTCTTCATGGAGAGAGTTGTTAGCCTTTGGAATGTGCTGCCCAGGGAGGTGGTGGAGTCACCATCCCTGGAGGTGTTCAAGAGGGGATTGGATGTGGCACTTGGTGCCATGGTGGTCATGAGGTCTTGGGTGACAGGTTGGACTTGATGATCCTTGAGGTCTTTTCCAACCTTATTGATTCTGTGATTCTGTGATTAGTAAGGTCCATTCCAACCCAAACCATCCTATGATTCTTTGTTTAATTTCACTGAAAAAGAAGCACAGTCCATTATCATTCCCTGTTGCTACTGCACAAGAGATGCTTCTCAGGGAGTTTGTAGGTGTTGAATTTTAGAGTTTGATTAATTCAATTTGTCAGACTGTGAATCTGAAAGAATTTCATCAAGAATAGAGATATTAATTGAGCCAGGCTGCAATTGCATTTCCCTGCTTTCCTGGAGTGGAAAAATCTTTGGCCTGCTGTGAAGGGTTAAGGCTGGGCTGGCCACATTATTTGTAATCAATAATAATTTCTTTTAATATTTTTGAGTCTTCCCTTTTGAGGTTAATTTCTTACAAATGTTTATACTCTTCTTGGCTTTATTCTAAACAGTTCAGATGTGTAGGGTGGAAAAGTCTCCAAGGTTGAGGCTGGGCTGGCCACTGAACAAATGAGATGCTTTCTAACTCCTTTCTCTTTCCAGAAGAGGGAGAGAAAGGAAGGAAGGGAGGCAGACTTATGGGTTGGGGGGGAAAACAAACAAACAAACAAAACTAAAGCAGCTTTAATGAAACAGACACAATAAAAAGACAATAATAAGAAAACAATGAAATGTATACTAGCACATGCAAACCCAAGATCAAGCTCTCCCTGAGCCCAGAGCAGACTCAGTGGCAGGCAGAAAATAAATTCTGGCACCCACAGGCTGGGTTTGAACACAGAAGAACAGACAGAGGCCTCCTCAGACATCTCACAGAAGAAGAGGGTTTGACCCTGGGCTTTATATTGAATATGAGGTACATGGAATACTTTGTGGGCCAGGTTGGGGTCACCTGTTGTGTCCACTCCTCCCCTGCAGGTTTTTACTCACAGCACTGCAATGTGGCACACAAGATTTAGCAATGACCTTGGCTCCCATAGGAGCAGGCATAAGCTAGAGCTGTTCTGCAGGTTATGCCTTAGTAGTAAGCATCTAAACCCCAAGTGCCATGGAGCAGATGCTGTCTGTAAAGCTGTACCATTAACTGCAGAAAGTGCAGACATTTTGAAGAGGCTTAGCTGGAAAATAAAATCACTGAATGGAGAACTAGTTCTGTTCCAGGACAGTCTCATATGGAAAATGGACTCTTGTAATTATTCCCTTCAGACACTTGGCATCTCTTTGGATTCCTCCTAGTCTATCCACAATTTGTGCATTCAAGAGCAGAAGAAATTTCACTAGTTTGTTGAGAGAAATAAACAGCTCAGCTCAAGTCACACTAAGATTGCTGCAGCCTCAGACATTTTGAAGTTTTCCTCATATCTTGGAGCCTATTTCCAGAGTTCCAGTAAATCCAGAAAAGTGAGTGCACTGTGACTGCACACCTTGCAACACAGCAAGAGCAGAAAAGTGCAGATGGTTGTTCTTGAGAGTGAACAGCTGTGCAAGGACACAGGCAGCCTGGACTCAGCTCACCACCATGATCACAGGCTTACTGCCAGGGGTGAGGCAGGTTCCTAAAATGCTGTGGCCCAGTTGCCAGGGGAAGCATATGTGCCATGAGATTGCATGTGAAAGTCTCCCAGGAGCTCACAAACTGAGGACACCGAGGTGCTTGTGAATGAAGAATCAAGAATCAAGAATCAAGAATCAAGAATCAAGAAGGCTGGAAGAGACCTCAAGGATCATCGAGTCCAACCTGTCACCCTACACCTCATGCCTATCTAAACCATGGCACCAAGTGCCACGTCCAATCCCCTCTTGAACACCTCCAGGGATGGTGACTCCACCACCTCCCTGGGCAGCACATTCCAATGGCCAACCACTCTCTCTGTGAAGAACTTTCTCCTCACCTCCAGCCTAAACCTCCCCTGGCACAGCTTGAGACTGTGTCCTCTTGTTCTGGTGCTGGTTGCCTGGGAGAAGAGACCAAACCCCTCCTGGCTACAACCTCCCTTCAGGTAGTTGTAGACAGCAATGAGGTCTCCCCTGAGCCTCCTCTTCTCCAGGCTAAACACCCCCAGCTCCCTCAGCCTCTCCTCACAGGGCTTGTGCTCAAGGCCTCTCCCCAGCCTCGTTGCCCTTCTCTGGACATGCTCCAGCAATTCAACATCTTTCCTAAACTGAGGGGCCCAGAACTGGACACAGTACTCAAGGTGTGGCCTAACCAGTGCTGTGTACAGGGGTACAATGACTTCCCTGCTCCTGCTGGCCAAACTATGCCTGATGCAGGCCAGGATGCCATTGGCTCTCTTGGCCACCTGGGCACACTGCTGGCTCATGTTCAGGCGAACATGTGCTCTACCTGCACTGGATTCTATGGTCCTGCTCTGGCAGGGAGGTTGGACTCAATGATCTGCAGAGGTCACTTCCAACCCCTAACATCCTGTGAGCCTGTGAGTTCCTACAGCCCTCCCTGCTCCTCCAAATGTCATTCCCAATTATTGCAGGACATTTGCCTCTAAACCTGAACTTCAGTTTTCAGTCATTTGCTGATGCATGCATGTGTAGGTCAAAGTATTTTGCTAATGCAAGGTCATGGCACAAGAAATTAAATACAGAGAGGAAACTTAACATGCAGCAATGCAGTTCACCACATTCTCTGCTTTGCTGACAGAATGAACAGCTAATATCTGTGTTAAAAAATGCCTGCAGTGTCATTCATCTGCAACAGGGGTTGGAATTTCCTGATTTCTTTATGCCTACAACCTCATACCTTATCAGGCTGCCTTCTTACACAGAATGTTCATACAGGGCTTATTATAATTGTAGATCATAATGTCCACCTTTGAAGTAATATTTTTCAGAAATGGGTTTCAAAGCATATCAGAAAGGCAGCCAGCATTTGTATTCCCTTTTTATGTGTGTGGGGGAACAGAATCGGAATAAGAAAGTAACTTACATCAGCTCTGTTCACTCACCATTACAGAATCCTAACTACTACATGGTCCATAAAGACTTTTTAGGTTTTTTTACTACATCATCTAATCTTTCAACAGTTGTTAAAAATTATGGAATCATAGAATGGTCCAGGCCAGAAGGGACCTCCAAAGCTCATCCAGTCTGACCTCCCCACACTCAGCAGGGACATCCCCAACTAGATCAGGCTGCCCAGGGCCTCCTCCAGCCTCACCTTGAACATCTCCAGGGAAGGAGCCTCAACCACCTCCCTGGGAAACCTCTTCCAGTGTTCCACCACCCTCACAGTGAAGAACTTTTTCCTGATACCCACCCTAAATCTGCTCTGCTCTAGTTTGAAGCCATTGTCCCTTGTCCTGTCCCTGCAGGCCTTTGCAAACAGTTTCTCTTCAGCCTTCCTGTAGCCCTCTTCAGGTAGTGGCAGGCTGCTACCTGGAGCCTCCTCTTCCCCAGGCTGAACAACCCTGGCTCCCTCAGCATGTCCTCAGAGCAGAAGTGCTCCAGGGAAAAAACTTGGTTATAGAAAAGAGAAAAATATTTTCTCTGCCCTGGCAGCAAGAAAATATTTTCATGTCTTTGTCTGGTGACCTGACGTAAGACACTGCCTGGCTAAGGGCAATGGCATCCCTTAACCAGCAGACAGACTGTCTCAAAGAGATCTCCATTCCACTCCCAGGGAGTTTTGGCAGTGCAGAGAGAGAGAGAAAGCCTGAAAAAAAAGCCCAGACAGATGAAGCAAAAGAGAAAAACATGTGATCAGCAGCACCAAAAGGCAATATGGATCATAAGACAACTGAGAAACCAATTCAGCCATGATACTGTCCAGTGAGGCACATTTCCTTGACAACTGGACTCAAAAAGAGACCACCAGAGCAGGGTTTCTCTCTAAATGCCATTGCTGCAGCCCATCCTTCCAGAGATTCAATAATCAGAGCAGTGGCTGCAGAAGCAGTAGCCAGAGCCACCAATGGAGGCATTAACTGTGGCATAAGGAGACTTTGGATAGCACCCAGTATCAACAGAGCTTTGGATTGGAACACACTTCCATTGTTACACAGAATCACAAAATCATTAAGGTTGGAAAAGACCTCTAAGACCATCAGGTCCAATCATCAACCCAACACCACCATGCTCCATCTTGCCCAGACCTTCCTTGTGTTCCAGTCTTCCCACTTTTAACCCAGAATGACAGCATCCTTTTCAAATGTAACAGCTGGGGAACAAGTTTGCCAGGTTGGCTTACAGCATGGAAAACTGAGAACTTAAGTTAGTTTTTGCATTATCACTGAGAATGCTCTGGCAGTCCCTGAATTAAATTAAGGTTAAAATTCACCTAGTGAGCTAGGCTCTCTGGGATGTTCTGTGTGGGCACACCTCACCACACACTGATTGCCAGGCATGAGGAGTCCAGAGCACAGACCAGCAATGCCCTGCATAACTGCATAGGGTCCCTGCTGATGACTGTCACAGTTTTAGGCTGATGCCTAGAAAAATTCCAGAGAAAAATAATTAAATGTAAATAAAATTGCCATTGGATACAAAAGGAAAACAATGCTAATGTCTAAATAATTCCATTGGCTTGCTAACTGGGATAAAATTTAGTTGCATAAACTATTCTGTCTCTTTCCTGCTTCTGCATAAAGTATTCTGTCTCTTTCCTTCTTCTCTTAGCTGCTACTATCTGGTGTCTTTGATTGGCTTTGCTGACCTTGGCTGTGTCCCTTGTTGTGGCTAAGTACTACCAAACTATACCAGCTGCTTTCTCCTCTACTCCTTCTTACCTTGTACAGGGGCAGGGACAGAGAGGAGGGAAGATGTTTGGTAGCTGCCTGGCTTTGTCCAGTGGGGTCCTTGTGCGGTATTTAAATTGCAAATATATGTAAATATATATATTTTATACATATTCATTGCATTTAATGTTTCTATATTTTAGTTTGCTTGCAAATGTATCTTCGTTTGCCTCCAAAACCTTCTGGGCTAGTCTGGCAATTTATTTTGGAGGTAATTTGGCCCTACAGGCTGGGGACAGAGTGGCTGGAGAGCAGCCAGGCAGAGAGGGACCTGGGGGTGCTGGTTGATAGTAGACTGAACATGAGCCAGCAGTGTGCCCAGGTGGCCAGGAGAGCCAATGGCATCCTGGCCTGGATCAGGAATAGTGTGGCTAGCAGGACAAGGGAGGTTATTCTTCCCCTGTACTCAGCTCTGCTCAGGCCACACCTTGAGTGCTGTGTCCAGTTCTGGGCTCCTCAATTCAAGAGAGATGTTGAGGTGCTGGAACATGTCCAGAGAAGGTCAACGAAGCTGTGGAGGGGTCTGGAGCACAGCCCTGTGAGGAGAGGCTGAGGGAGCTGGGGGTGTTTAGCCTGGAGAAGAGGAGGCTCAGGGGAGACCTCATTGCTGTCTACAACTACCTGAAGGGAGGTTGTAGCCAGGTGGGGGTTGGTCTCTTCTCCCAGGCAACCAGCAGCAGAACAAGAGGACACAGTCTCAAGCTGTGCCAGGGGAGGTACAGGCTGGGTGTTAGGAGGAAGTTCTTCACACAGAGAGAGATTTGCCATTGGAATGTGCTGCCCAGGGAGGTGGTGGAGTCACCATCCCTGGAGATGTTCAAGAGAAGCCTGGATGAGGCACTTAGTGCCATGGTCTGGTTGATTGGATAGGGCTGGGTTGGACTGGGTGATCTTGAAGGTCTCTTCCGACCTGGTTGATTCTATGATTCTATGAATTCTCCAAATTCATGTTAGAGGTGATTCCTAAACCCACCACAATGTCACATAAATAACCTTCCCCATAGGCCTAAACTGGTTTAACTTAAGAGGACATTTAAAAATTCAGTTAAAAAAAAGAACAAAAAAACAGGGAGGGAAAGGATGGGAAACGCACAGGGCAGGTAAGTGATAGGAGCTTGACAGGAGTTGAATGCAAAATTAGCATACTCACAAGTATTTGGTAAAATGCAAAGATGTGAATACTCTCAACAATAATGTTTTTTGTCTCCTAGTTAATTTCTTTATTTTTCAGATAGCTCACTCCAGCAGACCTTTCTAACATCTTCACATCATTTATTAACACACTCTTAGAAAACTCAGCATGAGTAGTAAAAAATAAACAAACTGAATCCCCACGGGAAACTCCTCCCTCTGCCCCCCCCCACTTCCCACCCCCCAGCATAGTAAAAGGACCTGCAAGACAAAATGATGGGAGATGGTGGACTGTGCCCACGGCCTGGAAGGGTTCCCTTCCATCCCAAAGACTTTCCCATATGTAAATCAGGTCTTTACATATTAACACAGGTACTGCAAGGGCCATGGAGCACTGGAACAGGCTCTCTGGAGAGGTTGTGGATTCTCCTTCCCTGGAGACTTTCAGGACCCATCTGGATGTGTTGCTGTGTGACCTGTGCTGGATTCTATGGTCCTGCTCTGGCAAAGAAGTTGGACTTGATGATCTCCAGAGGTCCTTTCAAACCCTCAGCATCCTGTGATCCTGTGAAATACAATGTGGATTTTGTTGTTTCCCACAGCTTCATTTCTTCTTGGCTAACACCAAGAAGATTACATAAGGCAGCAGAGTGAAGCAGAGAGGGAAAGAGTCATTCAGGAGTGAAGGTGAAAGTAAGAATGTGAGACAAGGAAATGTCAGGGTTGGAGTAGAAATAAGAGATCTGAACAGATAAAGCAAAGAACTCTACTGGGCAAGGAATATGGATCTGGAAAGACAAATGTGGTAAGAGAGACTCGGTAAAGAAAGGCAATGCCCATTGAAAAAGAGAGAGAATATGAAAAAAAGAACAGTACATTATCACTTAAAAGTGGGCACATCATACACACACAGCAGAGCTGTATCGGGCACTCACTATCAGTGTTCATTCTGTCATTGTCTAACTTTTTCTGGCAAGTGCTTGTCCTTGCAAACATTAATTACTGTCTTTTTAATGTTATTTTTGTGTGCTCATAACACCTGATCTGAGAGGCTGAGGCTTGCCCATCACAGCTGCAGAGTTTAGATTTGTATGCTTCTGGAGCAACTAGAGCATAGAAGTGTGTCAGAACAATCCTTTTCACGCCTAGCTCACTCAGAGCTAAAATGGTTTTCTTTGAAATCCTTTGGGGGGGGGAAAAAAGTCACTTCTGAGAGGAAAAACAAATATGAAAAATTGAACAGCAAGAAATAATTTGAGGGGATGTACAAGGATAATGTAGAAGGAAAGAATCACCATGCCTGTATCAACTAAATTGTTGAGTGCCCCCCCCATAAATACAAAGAGAATCCCCAGGGAAGTAATTTCCAACAACAGACTTCACTTAAATTTTAAACAAGAATCTTCACAATGTAATCCATGGTTTGGAAGTCTTAGGACTCAGGAACTGCACTCTACATCCCTTTTTATGGATGGAATCCATACTTGACAAATTTTGCTTACATCAGAGGTCTTCTATGTTCAGTATGGTTGGGTACATTCCTGGATATTTCTTCTCAGATTCCTTTGAATGATAGTGCAGCTGGAAAGCTACTACAAATAATTTGGGTGCTAGATACCTTTAAGAACTGCCTCCACTGGAAGCTGTTAAAGCTTGCAAAATATCTGAAGACCTTAAGTAGGCCATTTCAGTAGCAAGTACCCTATTTTTGTATCACATTTATTCAACTTATCTTTCTAAGTTTGCCTTCTAAACCATCTTCTCAGCATCCTAAACATATTATTCTCAATGCCATTTGCAATAAGCATTGAGGGACTATTTTCTTCACCTAGCAAGATGGAGATCACCAATCTAAAATGACAGAGCAGATGATAAATGCTCAGAGGGTACTGAGCAATGATGATGAGCAATCTCAGCACAAATAGCATCTGATATCCTTTGAGATCCTTCTCTGAACCCTCTGCTTTGGTTAGCAGCCAGGACTAGTTAACTAGTTACAGTCATAAGGTGACACTGTCCACATTGCTCTAAGGAAACTGATGGAGCAAGAAGGGTAGCAGTACCTTAGTTTAAACTGTAATAATCTAAATTATGTAGCCCCTCTGTTTCAATGACTCTAAATCCTACCTGCTACTGTTCAATTAATAAGTGGATTGTAACAGTTTTATTGTCACAATTCTCCTTCTTTACTCTGGAAGAAAGATGTACTTTCTAATTTTTTTTAGTTTTATTTTTTAAACAAGTAGTTAAGCCTCATGTAAAAGTTGGTTTGATTAAAAGCCTTTTTTTTTCAGTCAGCATAAACTAAGGTAATCAGTGAGCAGGTGCTCACTTTAAGAAACAATATTAGTTACTTACATGGGGTAAGGGGGTTCCTGTGTTACTTCTAATAATGTCTATATTGTAGGCATCTCAGGTTCTTGCTAGAGGTCTGTGCCACATCTGCTGTTCATGAGATATGAGACAAGAATCCAGAGTTGGCACTTTTTAAACTGTTTTTATGTCATACTTTTAATTTCATTTTTGCAAGCTTAGATGATTTCTGATCTGATCAATGTCTATCAATAACTGAGAGGTTGGTGTCAAGTAGAGGGGGCCAGGCTCCCCTGGTGGTTCACAGTGGTAAGACAAGGAACAGTGGGTTCAAACTTGAACAGAGAAGATTTCACCTCAACATGAGGAGAAACTGCTTTCCAGTGAGGGTGACAGAGCCCTGGAGCAGGCTGCCCAGTGGGGTTGTGGAGTCTCCTTCTCTGGAGACTTTCAAACCCCACCTGGCTGCATTCCTGTGCAGACTCCCCTGGGTGATGCTGCTCTGGCAGGGGGGTTGGACCCAATGATCTCTGGAGGTCCCTTCCAACCTCTGATATACTGTGAGACTGTGATGTCAAATTCCTTCTTTTGATCATTTTCAAAGTTTTGAGCAGCCAACACGGAAGCTACAAAATGATCCCATTCAATTCACTTCCCATACTATTAAAAGGAGCTGATCAGGACTGGCTGGAAGAATTGACAAGCCTTTGTATCTAAATGATGTATCACCAATATTGCCCTAGCACCACAGTGAAGCAGGTAAAATTCACTTCATCACTTTCAGCTGTCTCCAAAGTCTGCTTCCTCCTGGAAAAGATTCATGGCTCAGACTGATGCGTTGCTGCCTCTGCAAAAAAAAGAAAAAAAAGGCAAAAAATAAACAAACAAACAAACAAAAAAAAAACCAAAACAAAACAAAAAACACCCAACCAACCAATCAAACAAACAAAAAAAGATTCAGTCAGCAGCATCAGTAGATTTTCTAACGTCCCATTCAATTTATTGTTCCAAATATGAGTTTTTGAGCCTAGCAGGACTGCTTATAACACAATGTTATTAAAAGAGATTTTTCTCTCTTCCTCCATATTATTTGTATTTATCAGAAAAAGCAAAGCAAGTACAAAAAACACTAGCACCATATCAAAGAGTAATAAAGTAAATCCCCAAATACAGGAAATGAAAACAGTCTGATCCTCCCAGTATCAATGCCTTCTAGTATGTATACAGAATAAATTTAGCTGCATGTTTAAATAAACCAGTTGGTAATCAAATCTATCCCATATCTGGGGTGGGGGAAGTAAGAAAGTCATGTCACAATGAAACAGAGAACCTTGGGGGTTTATTTCCTGGTTCTTTTTCTGCATTTCTATTTGTAGCTTGAAGCTTCTTTGGTATGCATTTAAATTTTATCATCCTTGCATGAGGCTAGAATGAGGATGTACATATGTATATTTGTATATTTTATGTATCTCTGAAGCAAAGCAAATACAGAGTACCAGCAATTCAGCTTCTTTCCCAGGAAGAGATGTAACTTCCCAGAGTCTGGTCATATCTCAAGGATGACACATTTCAATCTGTCATGGTTTGAGACAGGGTACCTTTAGGAAATCATAGAGGGGACCTCCTGGAGGCCCAGATAGGTCCAAGGGGTAGACCGGAAAGTGTAATTTTTGTTATTTCATTCCCAGAATGCCTACATCTAGCCTTTAAAAGGGGACAACACAAGCTGCCTCTTCCCCTTCTTCTCCCTCACTCTCTCCCTTCCCAGCTGACTCCTTTATTTTGCTTTGCATGGGAGCTGGGCTTGGAGTGGCCTGGCTGGGTCCTAGACCTGGCAAGCTAATTTCTAGCTGCATCATTTTTGGCTTAGGTATTGGAGGGAGTGGAGGCATGGGGGAGGAGGGCATTCGGGTCTGGGATTTTTGGCCTCATTTGGAGGAGGTTTGGGAAAGCTTTGGCTTAATAGGCTTCTGTGTTAAGCCCACAGTATGGATTTTGTGTATTTTCTATGCTTTGCACCGTAGATTGTAATTCTAAATAGCACTTCCATTTGAAATTCCAATAATATTCGGTATTTCTATCCAATTCCGTGTGGAGTTCTCTTTAATTCCTTTGAGAAGAATTAAAGAGGCTGTCTTGTTCCCTACAAATCCAAGGCACAATCTCTTAGGTGAATGGAGGCAAGGAGATAGCCAACTGGCTCATGTGAAATTGAATCTTCCCTGCCAGCTGGACAAGAAGTAGTAACACTGCTAGCTTTAGAGGCTTCTGCTTGCCTGCTAACTACAGAAAGATCAGAAGAGTTAAGAAGCAAAATCTACATGCAAACAATTTTCCATTCCATATGGAGTTGTCATTATACCTCTGTGTATAATTAGGTTTGCCAGACTTACAATGCTGTGTGCAGCAGCATACTGAATCAGACTGCTCAGCTGTGTGCTGCTCACACAGCATTCCCAAGCCAGGCCTCCTTACCCTCCAGGCAGCGGGCAATGAGGGGAAGAAGGCACGTTAGTCCTAGAGGGAAGCTGACAAAACTCTTGGAAAAGGAAAGGAATGAGACACTCAGCAAAAATGAAATACAGGCATGTTTCTTCTAACCCTTCTGCCTCCTGAAACTCAGGTAATTGGTCATGGTCTTCCAGTTCAGGCTACTGTATTGGCCACGAGATATGGCTTACCACAAAGAACTTTGAAAACCCCACTTTCAAAGACTCTCAGCTGCTGAGTTCGAAGGAACAGACAGAATATATTCAATATCTTTTATGTCTTTGTTCTTTCACTCAGTATGAACATTACCACCTCTTCACAACATTGCCAACCACACTTTAAGATGCCACTTGGGTTGAAACCCTTGAGGCAGAGGCCGTGGCTGAATTCAAATTGTAAGGTGTCATGAACTGTTAAGCTGATGTTTTATGGAAAAAGAAAGTAAAGGGCAGAGTGTGACCCAAGCCTATCCAGCAGATCTGTGGCAGAACACACATGCCTTGACCTCGGTCTTGCACGTAAGCCAAATGCAGTCTCTTGATTTAACGTGCTGTCTTGGGCCAAACAGTGGACTCATGATGGTTCCTTAGTGTGATCTTGAAGTGCAAAAAAACCTCAGGGGACTCACACTGGGGGTTCACTTCAATCTACAGCACAACTTTATTGTTTACCCATAGGAGGTAGAGAAAAGTGAGAGGAGAAAGAGGAAAGGGAAAGCAAAGAGGGGAAAGGGAAAGGGGTCAATAGCTACCAAAAGGCAAAGGTCCAAAGACATCTTTCTGGTCCTGGTGCTCCTTCTTGATCTTAGTAGGGGAAGCTTTCCTTCAAAGTCTTCTCCTTGTTGCTGCTTCAAAACTTCTTCAGAACTCTTCAGGTAACACACTGTCACACATACACACAAAAAACACTCACAGAACTTGCAGAGCAGACATAATAACTTTTCCTAGGGAATTGCTAGGGAGACCTCTTTTATAAGCAATTTCACACCTATCAATGTCTGAACTCTGCCTCTCTTCTCCCCTTGTCCTCCCCACAAGTAAGGCTTCCATGCATGCCCAAGGAGGAATGACCAAGGTGTGGTCTGTGCCCAAGGCATGGTATGCCTTGGAGTTAGGTAGCCTTGGGCCAGGAGGTGTGTTTGTGTGTTACAATGGCATTATAATGAGCAGAGTTCACTAAAGTTCATGGTTCCCTTGGCAACGCCAGGCCCTCAGTCTCTGTTGAGTGAAGTTCTGTTTCTGCGTTCCCGAGCTACAATCACACACAGCAGGGTCATCCATCATACTTGGCAGGTACCGACCCTTGGTACCAGCCAGGTTTCTCTCATGAACCTGCACCTGGAAAACCATGGAGGCTGAATTCCAGCACACAGGCTCAGTCCCTCCATCAGTAACTTCTTATGGAGTAGGCTGCTGCAAAACTCATGCTAAGATGACTTTCACTCTTTTCCTTGGGGCAAAGGGGTCCTGGTTCCTGATGACAATGATGAGACAGATGAGGCTCTTTAGACTGCTTCTCACACACACACAAGCCACTAACACACTGGGTGTATTCGGCACAGCTTTACCCACAGTTAAGTATCGTTGTGGTAGGGCCATGACCTGGCCCAGTACAAACCCAGACAGGCCTTAAGATGTCTAGACAGGGTCCCTTTCTCTCCCCTCCTTCCTGCTGAAAGACAGGGCAACGAGGGAAAAAGAACAAAGGGGACAGGACTCCTGCCTGTCTGGTAAACAAGAGGTTTATCTGGGTGAGAGCATGTACTGACCACTGCTCCCCCAGATACAAGGTCCTTGTTTTGGCCTTTTATGGTTATAGCCTGGCAGAACGCCTTTCCATCGGGCAGATACAGGTTATCTTCAGTGCCCCATTGGACCAGGTGATCACTGTCCATATGCATATAGAGGTTGACCTGGTAGCTGCCTTTGCCTTGCTCAAACCTTGCTTTAAGCCTTGCTTTCAAGCCTACTTGGACCCATCCTGTAGAAGCTGCCTCGAGTTGCCCTGCCCTGCCTCGAGTGCCTGGTCCAGAGCCTGGGATAAAGCCACAAGCCTAGAAGCCAGATCTGCCTAGCCTGCTTCCCCTTGCCACTAGACTTGTGCCGTGCCTCAGTTTCCCCAGGAACCAAGCAAGCACCCATCACCAAGAGCGTCATTAACTGCCTGCCGTCCACTGCGGCCAGACCAGCCTGGGACAATGTGGCAAACCCTTCTTGCCACCCTAAGAGAGTGCCCCAAAGCTAACAGAGCAGCAGCAGCATCCCCGTGTGGGTAAAACCAGCTGTGAGTAACTAATTCACTGCCCTTTGGGTTTAAAGGTTCTTATCGAGCCTCCCCCGCAGTAATCGAGTGCGGTGTGCTCCCAGGGACCTTCTCTTTCCAAGTTATTGCCTCCTGGTTTGCATAGAATTGTTTGTGTTTTGCCCAGAGACTGCATATTCCCATTGCAAATCTACGTTCCAACCGCACAAGGATCCTATTGAACGAGATTGGCAATTTTCATTAATAAAGAGTTACTAATATTTTATTAATACCCATTTGCCATAGCGTTTATCATTGTTGTGAGGGTAATTAATAATTCCCCCTTCGAGACATGTATCAAATAAGCACTAAGTATGATCTCCTAGAAGGAAGTCAACCTGTTCAAATAAAGTCATCTTCATTCTAAATCTTCATTCCATACGTGAACAGGGAACCCTCCAAAAACATCATTAAACATTGCTGTATTCTGCACACCCATTGAGGATTACATTCGGAGCCCAGAAACACGAAAGAAGAGCCACAGGCTGTAACCAGGCCATCACTAAATCTAGACTGGACCCTTCATATGACAAATGCATTTCTAGAGTACGCTGCTCAGCCAGGTAAAAGAGGGGTGAGTATTGTAACGATGTTGATGGAGTGGGCACATTTTTACACAGGGTGATATGACAATAGGCTTAGCATGGCAGCTGGGGGTTGATGATCTATGACATCCTTTTCACTGTTATCATCACACTTTTTTGCTAAGTAATTACCTTAGTGGTTGAATTTGGAAAACTAGCTTTGTCACTACCAGCATTCATCCTTGCTGCCTGGTGACATGCAGCTGCTGTATGTCCACCACTCTTGCTCACTTCACCTCCCACATCATCATCAATCCTGCTGCTTGGGCTTCAGCCACTAAACTGCAGAGGAGTACTGGTGTTGGATTTTGAAAAGCCCTTTTTGCTGTGACCACCACTGCCAAGAGGAAAATTTCAGATCACTTGCTTCTAACAGACTTTACTTCCCAAAGGCACCTCTCCAGATCACAGAAAGTCCAGGCATCCAGCTGCCTTATCAGACAGACAAGACGATTTGGATTTCACAATACCTTCACAAGCAGCTAAATAAATCACTGTGATTGATCAGCTACCATGTCTATGTCTGTAAAAGAAATTTTGGAGACAAACTGCACCGAAGACTAAGCCCACATAACTGGAGAGAAGTGCTATAGCCATCAAGCTTTCCTGTGTCCAATGCAGATGGGGTACTGGGGTCTGTGGGGGTTTTGGTTGGCTGGTTGGTTGGTTTTAAATAGAGAATTGAATTCTGCACCACCCATAATCTCCAATTTCTTATCAGGCAATTAGACTTCTTCCTGAGGTAAAGCCTCATACCCATCATTTTTAGATCTTCTAAGTGGTTAAAATTAATTTCACTCTTAAATCCCCCCAAAAAACATAGGTGGATCAGAAGATTCTTATCCCAATCAACCAACAAAGACCTTTTATGTCCAAAAACCTTCTTCTTTTTTTTTTTTTTACTACATAAAGCTGATTCTTAATAAATATTGTTTCTTTTCAAATGTCACCAGGCTGATAAACTATATCCCTTGGTCTCTGACACCAGGCTGACATATCTCCTGTGAAATGTTGGAGGATAGAAGAATCTATAGCTTAATTATTCAGGTTCATATTGTCACAGTGTCACAGTGCATCAGAGGTTGGAAGGGACCTCCAGAGATCATTGGGTCCAACCCCCCTGCCAGAGCAGCATCACCCAGGGGAGTCTGCACAGGAATGCAGCCAGGTGGGGTTTGAATGTGTCCAGGGAAGGAGACGCCACAACCTCTCTGGGCAGCCTGTTCCAGGGCTCTGTCACCCTCATTGGAAAGAAGTTTCTCCTCATGTTGAGCTGAAATCTTCTCTGTTCAAGTTTGAACCCATTGTTCCTTGGCTTATTATCGTGCACCACCCAAAAGAGCCTGGTCCCCTCCACTTGACACCCACCCCTCAGCTATTGATAGACATTGATTAGATCCCCTCTCAGCCTTCTCTTCTCCACACTAAACAGCCCCAGGGCTCTCAGTCTCTCTTCATAGGAGAGATGCTCAAGTCCCCTAAGCATCCTCGTGGCTCTCCCTTGGACTCTCTCCAGCAGGTCTCTGTCTCTCTTGAACTGGGGAGCCCCAAACTGGACACAGGATTGCAGCTGTGGTCTCAGCAGGGCAGAGTAGAGGGAGGACGAACCTCCCTAGCCCTGCTGGCCACACTTTTCTTGCTGCACCCCACATATAACAAGATGAACCAGTTGTTTTTACTGTGGTGTAACACAAAAGGTGTCAATGCAAACTGAGAAAGACAAATTGTTCACAACAGTAGAAACAAATTAATTTCAGGTAACCTGGGCAATATACATCTATTCTCATATTCTATTTCTTCTTGCTTTGCCTCATTTATGTGCCGTAAAGCTGCAATTCACCAGTGAAGAATGAAATGCTTTATTGAACATCTACAGAGTATTTACACTTTGTGCATCAGATGGCACTTTTTCATTGTAATGGGACATATTGGGAATACCAGAGCTACAAAGATTTATGAACCTCTGGACTGCAGTGGTGAAAATATAGAGCACCGTGAGCAGGGTCTCACAATGAGCCCCATCTAATAAACTTTCATATTAATTAGAAATCTCTGGAGAGTTTATGGGTAACAACTCATGTTAATGGGAATGTCATTCTCTGTCCTCCATCATTCCTATAGGCACAGTAATAATGTAGGAAGAAAAAAAAAAAAAAAGAAATTACAAACAGTGTCTGACAAAGAGATTTTGAAATGCTCTAATCCTTTCAATTTAGAGGTTTCACCAGAAGTTGTGCCTTCCAGAATTTAGAATCAGGTCAGATTGCAGCATTTTTGGGGGGGGTTGGTTTTTTGGTTTTGTTTTTTTTTCCATGGCAATGACCTTTCTAAGAGGAAGAGCAATTTTCATTTAAATAAATAAAAATAAAGGACAAGAGAATATTTCAGAGAACAGAATGCTTTGGACAGATTAAGGAATCTGTTGCCTTCAGAGTGCTGTTAGTGATTCAGGTCAAACTTCAAGCCAGTCTCTTAAAGGTGTTTAGTTATAAGCTTACTCATATGCATGCACAGCCCCCTTTAGGACAGCAGGGCTGTTTGAGATGATCACAGAATCACAGAATTAACCAGGTTGGAAAAGACCTTTGAGATCATCAAGTCCAACCTATCACCCAACACCATCTGATCAACTAACCCATGGCACTGAGTGCCTCATCCAGGCTCTTCTTAAACACCTCCAGGGATGGTGACTCCACCACCTCCTTGCGCAGCACATTCCAATGGCAAATCTCTCTGTGAAGAACTTTCTCCTCACCTCAAGTCTAAACCTCCCCTGGTGCAGCTTGAGACTGTGTCCTCTCCTTCTGTCACTGGTTGCCTGGGAAGAGAAACCAACCCCCATCTGGCTACAACCTCCCTTCAGGTAATTGTAGAGAGAACCTCCCAGGGCACCTGTTCCAGTGTTCCACTACCCTCATGGTAAAGAACCTGTTCCTAACATCCAATCTAAATCTGCTCTTCTCTAGTTTGAAGCCATTGCCCCTCATCCTATCACCACAGACATTTGTAAACAGTCTCTCCGTCCTTCTTGTAGGCCCCCTTCAGGTACTGGAAGGATTCTATTAGGTCTCCCCACAGCCTCCTCTTTTCCAGGCTGAACAACCCCAGCTCCCTCAGCCTGTCCTTGTAGCACTACCCTCTGGATATGATCATCCAGCCAATTCCTTATCCACTGAACAGTCCACCCATAGAATGATCCTTGAGGTCCCTTCCAACCCAGACAATTCTATGATTCTCTGACTCTAAAATAAAATGGCAAACAAAAGCAGGGTGAGAGGGAGAGCGTGGCAAGGATATCATTACTGAGAGAGGAGCATACAAAAAAAAAGCTGTCAGAAACATGCTGCTGCAGCTGAATGATGCTGAGCTCTTGAAAAAGAATGAGCTTGAATTTGACACCCTGATTTATTCTCCCTTTCTGTTTCCTCACTGATGATGTAACCATTAATCAGCTACTTTTACAGTGAGAAAAACTGGGGTTTGATTAGATTAATCATGAATACAGCCCAGAAATAGAGCTCTGCAAGTATTCTTTTGAGCAAACACTTCACTCCCACAGCTTTTCACAAAAAGCTCCACAGCAGATAAAATAAGTGGAATCATGATCTAAGCAAAACTTTATTTAGCAATTGTCAAAACATTAGTGAGTAGATTTCCTCATTACCCACTGGCTCTGCTGGTATCTTCAGTCAGGGGGCAGATGAGAACAGAGACACATTTCCAGCTGGGCTGGAAACCTCTTTCTTCACCTTGGCATTAGGTACCTCTGAATTTCAGGGCCAGAGTTGTTTCTGGCAGTTTTCAAGAGGCAGAAAGGGAGACTGCAAGCCAAAGGATGGCTTTTGAAGCAAGAACAGAGTTCCTGAGAAAACTGTTTCCTTGCCTACATTGACTCTTTTATCTCAGGCCATTGGTCAGATCGAAGCTGCCTGACTTTTCATTACTAAATGACAAAAGCAGTTTTGTCCAGTGAAGTTTCAGGGTTTCACCTTCTCCCTGGATCAAAATCACTGATCTAGAGGGACTCATGAACACAACTAGGAAAGGGAGACAACTAGGAAAGGAAAGAGCACATAAATGTGTTACCTTTTGGGCCAAAATTGTGCCTTCTTAGTTCAAGAGGCTCCAACACTGGCTTAAGATTAACTGTCACTACTAATTGCATATTCAGCTGAAACACCTGGTTTACAATCACACTGCCAACACATTATATGTGTTAAAAAAGAACCACAAAATCCACTGGCTGAAAGATCTGAGGGTTTGCCTGGAGGGTTGTGTACAAGAGACTTTGAACAATTCTAAGTTTAACCAATATGCTATCAAAACACAATGCACTGCACTCCATACCCTTGTCACTGGCAATAAGTTAAACCACACTGCAGAATGGGCTACTTAAAAGGGCCTGTGACCTACTCTTTAATCTCAGCTTTTGGGAAAGAAATGAAGTTGAATAGTGGCTTAGAAGATTGTTATTTCCTGTAAATCATATTTTTCTATGACATTTACCACACTATTATAATTTTATGGGTTTTTTTTCCCACTGAGTACAGGTACGGATTGAGCTGCAGAATGTTGAGGGATCACAGGCTCGCAGGATATTAGGGGTTGGAAGGAATCTCCAGAAATCATCGAGTCCAACCACCCTGCCAGAGCAGGACCAGAGAATCCAGCACAGGTCACACAAGAATACATCCAGATGGGGCTGGAAAGTCTCCAGAGAAGGAGACTCCACAACCTCTCTGGGAAGCCTGTTCCAGTGCTCTGGGAGCCTCACAGTGAAGAAGTTCCTCCTCATGTTGAGGTGGAACCTCCTGTGCTGGAGTTTCTATCCATTGCCCCTTGTCATTCTCCACAGGGTGCAACTGAGCAGAGCCTGTCCCCTCCCCCTTGACCCCCAGCCCCAGGGCTTTCATCCTCTCCTCACCAGGCAGTGCTCCAGTCCCTTCAGCAATCTCATAGCCCTCCATTGGACTCTCTCCAGCAGATCCCTGTCCCTCCTGAACTGAGGAGCCCAAAACGGGATGCAGTATTCCCGGTGAGGTTTCACCAGGGCAGAGTAGAGAGGAAGGAGAACCTCCCTGGATCTGCTGGACACACTCCTCTGAATGCACCCCAGGACCCCATCGGCCTTCTTGGCCACCAGGGCACATTGCTGTCCCATGCAGAACTTGTTCTCCACCAGCACTCCCAGGTCCTTCTCCTTGGGGCTGCTCTCCAGCAGATCCCCTCCCAACCTGTCCTGCTGCAGTTTATTCTTCCTTCCCAGGTGCAGGACTCTGCACTTCTCCTTGTTGAACCTCCTTAGGTTCCTCTCTGCCCAGCTCTCAGTCTGTCCAAGTCTCACTGAATGGCCTTACAGCATTCAGGTGTCTCAGCCAAGCCTCCCAGTTGGGTATCATCAGCAAACTTGCTGAGCAGACTCTGTCTGTCTGTCTGTCCCCTCATCAATGTCATTGATGAAGATGTTGAACAGAGATGGAAAAATACTTTAATTCATTGTCACCTTGAAGTTGTCCTCATTGCCTGACATTTTGGAAATCATTTTACCCATAATCAGTCCTTACTTTATCCTCTCAATCACATCTATTTGAAAACGACAAGACCACCTTAAGCAGTAAAAGGAGCTTGACACCATACAAAACTCTTTACAAGAAGGGACAAAGGAACTATGTTTAATTTAGTTCTTTGGCATAAAAAAGTATTTCCTCAAGATCAGTCCAAATGATTATTTAATTCTCATCAATGTGTGTCTTAAACATGTATTTTAGATTCTCTACTGTTCTGTTACACTCTGTATAGGTAAGCTCCATTCCAAAACATTTTTCTTAGGACAATTGTTCTATATAATGTTCTGTATACTTTTCCATAGTATCCAAGTTATAAGGGTGAACTAAAATTGTTTGTTTGTTTGTTTGTTTTAAATAAATAAATCTGCAGTGTAGTTCTCAGCTCTTAAAGGGTGGAAGTTGATGAATCAAGTTAACAAAACAACCTATTGGTGAAAGTAAGCATTCGCATTTTTTAAGGCTTATGATTAGAAACTGAGTGAAAAAACTGAGTGAATCTCTGTGGCTCAGCTTTTGTGCCAGAAAAGTGAAAGGTACAAAAGTAGAGAAATACTACAGGTTTCCCACATAGGAAAGCTGTACAGCTGCCACTTTTCTCCAGCTTCTGTGAGCTTCTCTCAGATGGCAACTCAACAATAAAGTCCATCCATGTGCTGGATGTACATGAATAATATACACAAAATCTGTCCTGTTTATGGCTTGACTTGACTTACAAAAGATACCACAATATACCTTGGGGCTAGGAAAAATGCCTTTGAACTACTTATTCTATTACACACCTAACAGAGAAGAGAGAAGAGAAGAGAAGAGAAGAGAAGAGAAGAGAAGAGAAGAGAAGAGAAGAGAAGAGAAGAGAAGAGAAGAGAAGAGAAGAGAAGAGAAGAGAAGAGAAGAGAAGAGAAGAGAAGAGAAGAGAAGAGAAGAGAAGAGGAAGAGAAGAGAAGAGAAGAGAAGAGAAGAGAAGAGAAGAGAAGAGAAGAGAAGAGGAAGAGAAGAGAAGAGAAGAGAAGAGAAGAGAAGAGAAGAGAAGAGAAGAGAAGAGAAGAGAAGAGAAGAGAAGAGAAGAGAAGAGAGAAGAGGAAAATAGAAAAGAGAAGGAAAAGAAAAGAAAGAAGAAAAAAGAGAAGAAAAGAGAAGGAAAGGAAAGGAAAGGAAAGGAAAGGAAAGGAAAGGAAAGGAAAGGAAAGGAAAGGAAAGGAAAGGAAAGGAAAGGAAAGGAAAGGAAAGGAAAGGAAAGGAAAGGAAAGGGAAAGGAAAGGAAAGGAAAGGAAAGGAAAGGAAAGGAAAGGAAAGGAAAGGAAAGGAAAGGAAAGGAAAGGAAAGGAAAGGAAAGGAAAGGAAAGGAAAGGAAAGGAAAGGAAAGGAAAGGAAAGGAAAAAGAAACAACCCAAGTGAAGTAAATTTAAGTGTTCTGGTGTTATGCACATCAAATGTAGCAGTTAACACCTTTGTATAAGAGGCCACTGTAAATGTGCACATCCATAGGACTGAAGGCTTCATCTGAGTAATAACTAGCACATTGTCAATCTAGAAACCTATCTTTGGTAAGGAAATAACACATCCTGATTTCCCTGGGACATGTGAATTCCCTAGTGGTATGCATGGTTGCACTTGGCAGGGATAGAGAATTGTGAAGACAAGCTTCTTCCACTCAAGAGTACAGGGGTTACATTTCCACCTTCAGTCACAGTGAATTACCAATGAAGAAATCAAGCCAACAAGAGGTGTAGAAACTATAGAGTTAAATTAATGAACAACTATTAACAAACCCAGAAAATCACAGCACAGAACAATTTATCTGAGAGCTGGCAAAGCAAGGTGAGATGAGGAAAACTTATCCCTTTTAGAGAGTCTCTACTGAGAGAAAGGGAAAAGTGGCAATTTTTAGGACAGCAACAGAACTGCTGTTGAAAAGAAAAAAATATAAATAGTAAGGTGATTCCAAGCAGAGCCTAGAGAATGTAAATCTTTATGTGTGCAAAGAAAGCCCAAAATTGTCACAGAAGATAGCATCTAGGAGCCAAACTTGGGAGAAAATCATACAAATACAGACTTTTCAGTTATGTTTAATGGGAGGCAGATTCAGCTGTACAGAAGATTATAGACTGCACGATCATGAATATACAAATCAAACAAACCCCTTAGCTTTAGTGGCAGGTAAGAAGATAAAATCATTTAAGAGACTCTTACTAACCCAGTGTCCTTGCTGCTATTTCATGGTCTGCAAAACTTCAGTTAGAAGAAGCCCAAGCACACCTGTTCTTCGGGAAGGGGGCACAGTTATTCTGTCAGTCCCATTCTAAGTCAGAATCTTTTCTGACTGAATTATGAGAGGTTGTATTTGGACTTTTTCCACACTTGTGAGGCGAAAGTCATAACCAGAACCTGAGAGGAGACACAAACGTTCTTTTATTCATGTTTTAAGAAACATACATGTAGTTAAAGGTGCATATCAGAAGTTAGGGGGGAAATTAAAATGGATACAAACTGCAATGCAGAGACAGTTGAGATTACTTTTCAAAAACCTAGTAATAGTCAAGGACTGGCAGAACCTCTAGGTACTCTTCAGAAGAAAGATGCCACTGCAGATTGAGAGCAGCCCTGAGGAAAGGGATTTGGGGGTGCTGGTGGATGAGAAGCTCAACAGGAGCCATCAGTGAGCACTTGCAGCCCAGAGAGCCAAGCAGAGCCTGGGCTGCATCAAGAGAAGTGTGGCCAGCAGGTTGAGGGAGGGGATTCTCCCCCTCTGCTCCACTCTGCTGAGTACCTGGAGTACTGCATCCAGTTCTGGAACCTCTATTACAAGAAGGATCTGGAGGTGCTGGAAGGTGTCCAGAGAAGGACCACAAGGATGAGCAGAGGGCTGGAGCTGCTCTGCTCTGGAGACAGACTGAGAGAGTTGGGGTTGTTCAGTCTGGAGAAGAGAAGGATCCCAGGAGACTTTCTTGTGGCCTTCCAGTATCTGAAGGGTACTACAAGAAGGCTGGGGAGGGACTTTTTAGGGCATCAGGAAGTGATAGGACTGGGGGGATGGAGCAAAACTAGAAATGGGCAGATTCAGATTGGATGTTAGGAAGAAATTCTTCCCCATGAGGGTGATGAGACACTGGAAGAGGTTGCCCAGGGAGGTGGTGGAAGCCTCATCCTTGGAGGTTTTTGCAGCCAGGCTGGTTGTGGCTGTGAGCAACCTGATGTAGTGTGAGGTGTCCCTGGCTATGGCAGGGGGGTTGGAACTGGATGTTCCTTGAGGTCCCTTCCAACCCTGACAATTCTATGATTCTATGAGTAAAAGGAACACTTGAACAAATTGACTAAATCTGTTGTTTTATTATTATTTAATGTAGGATATCTTTCAGAAGGCTTTCAGATACTCATCTTGCTTTAAAAATACTGCATGTCAACATTTTAGTCAATATCTCTGTGCATCAATAACCCAATGCAGAGGCCAATGTCTTTGCAAAAGACACTACTCATGTTACTGCAGAGCACATGCACATCCAGCACCTCTGATGGCTTTTGGCTAGCATAAGATATCTCCAAGTGAACTCTGGCTACAGAGAAGAGGACTTCTTCAACAAAACAACATACATTGGTGGATGTACAAAGGTGCAAGAGAAGGTTTGCAGCACAGAGTGTGGGGCTGTCTCCTCCTCTGTCTGGTCCATTAACACTACCCCTGTGGGACATGCTCCAGGTCACCTACAAGGCTGCATACCTTTCCTTCTTCCAACATGGTAGGGGAAAATCTGTGTGCAGTGTGGTGATTAGGGTGGAGGAATGGTTATTAATTTATCAATTATGAAATATGAATTATTAAAAAGATATTTTATTAATTATTAAAATTATTAATAACTGCTTACTCACCTTATATATTTATTCTAATGCACAGTTGTGAAAATATATTCCATAACTGGTTTAGTATATACAATTTGACCGAATTAGAATATTTTAAGGGAACAAAAGGTGCAGTTCCACCACTTGTCCACTAGATGAAGACTCGACAAGATGCTCAGGAGCTGCAACTATATACAGAGAAGTTTAAAATGTTATAAAGAGGCAATTCAACCTGGAATATCACGCGGCTGTGCATGGGTGCTTTGAATAGAATGTTACTGACTGTTGCACATGTGAAAAGATACACTGTGCCCAGCAAGTTGCTGGGTTACATTGGCTGCTCGCTTTCTGTCAGCCCAGGGCTGGTCTGTTCAGGGTGGTGACTTTCTTTCTCCTCCCACCTCCACAGGTGGGGCAAAGCTTTCTTTCTCCTCCTGCGGCTGTGGGAGGGGTGACTTTCTGCTGATTGGTGGCTTCCCTGGGCAGGGTGGTCCCATGGTGTGACTGCAGCGACCAGGGGCCTGGCAGGATTAGCGCAGCTCCCTGAAGTGTGTCAGCCCGGCAGGGCCAGTCCGGGGGAGTGGTCCTGTGTGGCAGGGCCAGGTCCTTCGGGGTAGGCCTTCATGATCGAGGTGACGGTTCCCGGTAGGTGGGGTTGGCTGTCTCCAATCACAGAGACGAGCTTCAGGGAAGGAGTGCGGCAAAGTGGCACTTCCCCTGGCTTGGCTCGAAGTGAGCTGACAATGAGGATTCTCTCAGTGAGTGCTTCCCATTAAGGTGACAATGCAATCCTTGGCTTGATCTCAAAGGAGAGGATGTCTCTCTCTCTCTCAGAAAATCCTGGGTGTGCTGGTTTGAGGCCAGCCAGAACATCTCTTGCCCCGAAAGGGACAAAAGAATGACACACGCAAACGGATTGGAGAGTGATGGAAAGTTTAAATGGAAAAGCAATTGGTGAAGCTACAGAAAACTACAAACTACAAAGCATAGTGGCAAAGAACATCCTAAAGCATACAAAACCCCTCACAGAATTCCCAAAAGCTTCCCAATCCTCCCTTCCTCCCACCTGAGGGTCTACCCAATCCCTCAGGGCTCTTCCTTCCCCCCCTCCCACTGCTAGGCAAGTCTCAGGTTGGCCAGGTCTGAGACTGCCCGCCCCCCCTCCATTCTCCTCCTGGCATTAGGCCTAGTCAGGCCTAAGAGGCCTGAGATACCCCCCCCGCATTACCTGATAAGAGAGGACATCTCCCATGGGAGCAGAGAGGGAAGAAAGAGGAAGAGAATGACTCTGCAGATGGCTTTATAGGGCACAGGATTTATGGGTAGAAATACGCCGTTTCCTGTGTCCACCCCTTTTGGGCGGGCACCGGGGACACCAAAGGTGTATCTCATGCAGCAGTGGCAGGGGACACATAGCCCAAACTGCCACACCGGGTCACTTCACCCTGATGGCACAGGGCTGTGGAGTGGCGACAGTTGCTCCGGTCATCTCCCGTGAACAGCAGGGGTCACGCTGGACTGCCTGGCTTGGGCTAATCCCTTCCGCTCTGGGCTATCCTCGAGGAGCTGGCTTCTTTCCATATTGCAGAGGCCTCTAGCATGATTGCACGTGAGAGTGAGAAGATTTAGGGGTGCTCTGAGCTTACATAGCTCGAGCAAAGTGAGAGAAAGCAAAAGGAGAGAGCAAATTGGTAAACAAGAGGGGAATACTTACAGATTTCTTGAGGCTGGATCTGGCCAATGGGCACAGTTGTCAACAACCTGCTTTACCCTATAGAAAGGGTGAAGCTAGAATTATGCCTTAGATGGAAGGAGCATGAGCATGCCATGCGATGGGTGCATGCATGGGGTCATAATTCTGGGCACATGGTGCTTTCACCACATGCAGTTTCCATGGTGAACTGCTGGCGTCAGGCCCCCAAAATGTGTGACATTTTCCAGCAGATTCGTGTTGAGCAAACATGAGCATTTAAAAATGTGAAGCTGTGCTGGTTTGAGGCCAGCCAGAACATCTCTTGCCCTGAAAGGGACAAAAGAATGACACACGCAAACGGATTGGAGAGTGATGGAAAGTTAAAGTGGAAAAGCAATTGGTGAAAATACAGAAAAAAACCTACACAGCATAGTGGCAAAGAACATCCCAAAGCATACAGAGTTCCCTACATAGTACCCAGAGGTTTCCCAATCCTTCCCTCCTCCCACCTGAGGGTCTACCCAATCCCTCAGAGCTCTTCCTTCCCCCCCCCCTCCCACTGCTAGGCAAGTCTCAGGCTGGCCAGGTCTGAGACTGCCACCCCCCTCCATTCTCCTCCTGGCATTAGGCCTAGTCAGGCCTAAGATGCCTGAGATACCCCCCGGCATTACCCAATAAGAGAGGACATCTCCCAGGGGAGCAGAGAGGGAAGAAAGAGGAAGAGAATGACTCTGCAGATGGCTTTATAGGGTGCAAGATTTATGGGTAGAAATACGCCGTTTCCTGTGTCCACCCCTATTGGGCGGGCACTGGGGACACCAGAGGTGTATCTCATGCAGCAGTGGCAGGGGGTACCCAGCCCAAACTGCCACAGAAGCTCAACAGGCCCTGCAGGGCCTTTGAGTGAGTATCAGACTTCTTCCTTTGGAGTCCTTCAGTCAAAAGTATGTGTAATTTCCCCCAGACAAGACTCAAAGGAAAACACCACATGCAGTTCATGAGAAAGTCAAGCTAATGCCTTTCACAGTCTGGACAAAGGCTTGGATTTTTGCAAAATGCTTCTTCTTGACAAGATATGTACATCTATTCACCTCAGTCAGGTGCTCACCACTCCTTTGTCAACAGATGTGCCCAACATCACATGTGCCTGCAGGCTTTATATTTCTTTAACATCACATGAGATAATGAGGCTGTCATGCTCTTCAAAGGAACTCTCAGAGCAAATGAATCATTACAACTCTAATGAGATTGCTTACAACCACAAAGAGGTATCATGATTTTGAAAGGCTTCTTTCTCAACATTCTTTTGTTAAGATTTTCCTGAAGTATGAAGGCAGGCCTCAAAGCTAGTCAAGGGGGAAACTAAAATATGTTAGTGCTTTTAAGGCTACTTTTTCTTAGGCTAGAGAGGAGAAACCTGATCTTGCAACTAAAAGACACAGAGGGCATGTGCCCTATGAGGAGAGGCTGAGAGCCCTGGGGCTGTTTAGTCTAGGAGAGGAGAAGACTCAGAGGGGATCTGATCAATATCTATCAATATCTGAGGGCTGAGGGTCAAGAGGGAGGGCACAGGCTCTGCTCACTTGCACCCTGGGATAGGACAAGGGGCAATGGATGGAAACTCCAGCACAGGAGGTTCCACCTCAACAGGAGGAGGAACTTCTTCACTGTGAGGGTCCCAGAGCACTGGAACAGGCTGCCCAGAGAGGTTGTGGAGTCTCCTTCTCTGGAGACTTTCAAGCCCTGTCTGGATGCATTCCTGTGTGACCTGTGCTGGATTCTCTGGTCCTGCTCTGGCAAGGGGGGATTGGACTCAATGATCCCTGGAGGTCTCTTCCAACCCCTAACATCCTGTGATTTCACACCTGACCCTGTCCCAAAGGCATTGACATTCACTGTTCTGTGAAATCTCCAATATATCCCAACCCAAAACCTTAACACAAAATAAAAGCAACCCATCAGTAGCAAGGAAAGTGAAGACAAAAGAAATCACACAAGTTGTGACTTTGTCTAGAGGATTTAGTAAGCCAAAGCTATGCAAACCTGAATGACACTCCTCCCATAGGAAAGGAATTTACTTCAGAGGAATATTCCTCTGTATTCATATGCATTCTTAAATTTGGCTGGCTCATATATGCACCCTCCCAGAGCTGAGGAAACACAGGCAATTGATTATTTTCCGTCATGAAGACAGAACTTTTTTGTAATGACTGAAGGGAATTCATCAGCACGGAGAATAGAGGTGTAGAGTAGGAAGACACATGGCACAGAGCACCTTTAAATGGAACCTAACAAAATGTTCCAAACAAGTTTTCAATACTGTACAGCTGCAACTTTACACAATAGGCCTTCTATGCAGTACAAACTTTTCATACAGTCACCATATGACCAACACCAAGGTGATGACAATATATGAGATCAGTCCTGTCAGCCTCTGCAGGCCACAGTAGATTAGACAAGTACTACAAAAATCACAGCCAAAAAGGGTACATCCCTTTAGTTGTCTGGCATCCACTGCAATGCCAGAGCAAGAGTAGGCACTTCTGTAAAAGACCTACAGACAGCAAGCAAGGTTTAGATGAAGATCACAATTCTCACATTAGTATTTCTGAGGTGTTGTTCTACTCCTGATTCTGGGAGGATTGGGTGACGAATGAAGGCACAGACCCCATTGCTGCATAGCAACAAGATTCCAGAAATGCAGAGAGCAGAGAATCTCAGAAGTACTCTCAGAAGTCCTTTATTTATGCATTATAGAATCCCCAACATTGCAGAGTCTCAGAGTCCCACTTAGAGCAGAAGTCCTGGAAGCCTTTAACAGATGAAGCAGCTAACAGAAGTCCTGAGCACATTCCCTAGCAGCATCCCTACACCAAAGCCCCACCCAGAAGTAGCTAACTAACAGAAGCAGAAGTCCCTAGCAGCCCTGAACCCCCCAGGCCATTCCTACCCTAAGTGCCTAACCCCAGTAACTCTTGCCCAGAGTGGCTGTTTCTATCCTCTTTGTTACCAATCCCTTAACCAATACAACCCAACCACAGCTCTAAGCTCAAATCTTTTCCCAGTGAGAGGTGCCAGCATGTCAAGGAGGTGGCTTCTGCAGCATGTTCCAATCCAAGGGTGCCAAGGTGAGGCTGTTGTTCTTGGCACCCATGGGATGTGATTGTTTTGCTCTAGGCAGCCTGCTAAGGAATTGGTCAAGCTGAGGAATTCTGCACTCTGCAGGTGGCCAGCAGCTGCCCTCAGAACTGCAACACCAACTCACTTTGCATGTTCGAGTTGCTGCACATTGCCATTCCTTTTGGCAGCTGCACCTCACCTAATTACAAAAAAGAAACTAAGGCTGTGTTCCCAGTTAAGAGCAGCACAGTATTGACTTGAGAATTCTGCACACTAGGAAAAGGTATGGCTTATAATGTGAAAGCAGGAAGAAGCAACAGAGTGCCTTTAGAGAGCAAGAACTTTTCAGGTTGTGGATTGCTTGGGGTTTTTGGGTTATTTTTTTGGTTGTTTTTTTTCCTTCATGTATTTCATCTCTTGATATAGATGAAATCAATGGGTCTGTCCTGGTTTTCAAACTCTAAAATGGACAAGTCTCTTTTTCATGACTTAAAACCATAATTTAGCCTTTGCTGAATGGACTTCTTTCTACACACAAAGCCTGCCAGTCAATGAAACGATTTCATTCAGGTCACTAAACTTCAGTAGGTAGAACGATTTAGTGCCAGGAGTGTATTATACAAGAGCACAGAAATTCTGAGGCTTGGAATTGAAATAGAAATTGCAATGTTGATGAATATTGACAGTAAGCACATACAGCAGCAGGGAGCATCCTGCACTTAGCCAGTGCCATGTGACCAACGTGTTTCTGTCAAGACATCCTTCTCCCACACCATAAACCACCCATATTGCATTTTCTTAAGTAATTTCTAGCACTTGAGTACAAACTGTTACAGCAATGCAGGAGTCACAGGCTTCAAGAAAGTTTAAAAACAATAAATATCAGCTTAATTTCACAGTTCTAGATTCATAAAAGCTATTGTATTCTCCTGAAGAATCAAAGATTTTCATTTAGCTGCTGAGGGACTTTTCAGTATGTCAGGTAGTGATACAACTGGGAGGAATGGAGCAAAACTAAAACCGAGTAGAATCAGATTGGATGTTAGGAAGAAATTCTTCCCCACCAAGGTGGTGAGAGACTGGAACGGGTTGCCCAGGGAGGTGGTGGAAGCCTCATCCCTGGAAATTTTTGCGGCCAGGCTGGATGTGGCTGTGAGCAACCTGCTGTAGCGTGAAGTGTCCCTGCCCATGGCAGGGGGATTGGAACTGAATGATCCTTGAGGTCACTTCCAACCCGAACAATTCTATGATTCTACGATTTAAAACAGAAGTAAAACAGCTATTCCTGGCCCCACTCTTTCTTTCTAAGGAAGAACTCGAATTGCTGATGATTTATGTTTATTGATCCAACATTGCCAACACCTTTGAAACACAACTCCTACACATTGAAAGAGAAACCGTCTTGTTTTGCCATTGTTCATGAAGGCCCCTTTTATTTGACAGCTTTCATAGCTGTCAAATAAAGTATTTCGGGCATTTTCTTACAGAAACGAACAAAATACACATCAACTTCTTGTAGTTCTGAGTAATTGGAGGTATATCTTCCATAATACACTAGGGAGGTTCTTCTCCCCCTCCACTCTGCCCTGCTGAGACCACAGCTGCAATCCTGTGTCCAGTTTGGGGCTCCCCAGTTCAAGAGAGACAGAGACCTGCTGCAGAGAGTCCAAGGGAGAGCCACAAGGATGCTTAGGGGACTTGAGCATCTCCCCTGTGAAGAGAGACTGAGAGCCCTGGGGCTGTTTAGTTTGGAGAAGAGAAGGCTGAGAGGGGATCTGATCAATGTCTATCAATAGCTGAGGGGTGGGTGTCAAGTGGAGGGGGCCAGGCTCTTTTGGGTGGTGTGCAACAATAAGCCAAGGAACAACAGCTGGAACATAGATTTCACCTGAACATAAGGAGAAACTTCTTTACAGTGAGGGTGACAGAGCCTTGGAGCAGGCTGCCCAGGCAGATTGTGGAGTCTCCTTCTCTGGAGCCTTTCAAACCCCACCTGGCTGCATTCCTGTGCAGACTCCCCTGGGTGATGCTGCTCTGGCAGGGGGGTTGGACCCAATGATCTCTTGAGGTCCATTTCAACCTCTAATGTACTCTGATATTGTGATGCTGTGATATTTTTGGAAACACTCTGGCTCCTAAAAAGAACTTTGAAAGTCGAGTTCTACTTTAAAAATCCTGCCTTGAGCAGCAATCACTACTTGCCTAATTCAAAGCAAGCATGCTCTGTTGACAGAGAGACAGCAGAGAATTCCACTTGCTTTCTCTGTCAAAGTGCTAATTTATTCTTTAGCACTGAAACAAACACATCATCTCTATAGATGAGTGTTATTTCTTAGCTGTGATTATTACCTATTGGTTCATTTACTCTGACAATCAGCAGTATTGTAATGTGGAATCTTTGCACAAGATGAGTTTTGTCAATTTCTCTCTAGCAGCATCTAAACCGCCACCCTGTTACACCAACCAAAAATCCTGTTTCCTCTGAAAGGCCAGGGATTATGGCAAGATTCAGAAATTTTGGGGTTAGAAATAGTTCACTCCTTCTTTTATTCTCTCCACATTGGCAACACAGGATCGTGTTTTCATTTTCAAAGACCAAAAATAATAAGAATTGTTTTGATTGGGATTAAATTAATGAGGCAGGAATTATAAAAGTGTAGTTATCTTCATTTTCCTGAAAACCCTGCCCCAGCATTATGTACAACCTAGTTTAATTTATTTACAGGTTCTATTTGGTCACAAATTCTACAAGAATGCTTATGGGCAACTTTAGCACAAGTTAGAGAACTCAGAAAATGGAAAACGCTAAGCCACAAAATCACTTCTTCCCACTTATAAAATCAGAGGCAAGCCAGGACCTTAGGGAAAGCTGAGAATGCAGGTTTGACTCACAAGGATGGATCAGGAATTTGGAGACAGTCCCTAGGTCTCTCTTAGGTGGCAGGCTCCAGAACTGCAAGTTTATAATCCGATTTGTGGATCACTCAACACAAATCCAAAGGAAAAGGGAGCTGCCAAAATCAAAGTGTCCCCAGACATGGCTGCCATGAGGCAAAATTGCTGCAGAAGCACTGCCTGAGCACAAAACTCCTGCAGCAACACTGCCTGAGCACAAAACTCCTGCAGCAATACTGCCTGAGCACAAAACTCGTACAGCAGCACTGCATGAGCAGAAAACTCCTGCAGAAACACTGCCTGAGCACAAAACTCCTGCACCAACACTGCCTGAGCACAAAACTCGTACAGCGGCACTGCCTGAGCAGAAAACTCCTGCAGCAACACTGCCTGAGCACAAAACTCCTGCAGTGGCACTGCCTGAGCACAAAACTCCTGCAGCAATACTGCCTGAGCACAAAACTCCTGCAGCAACACTGCCTGAGCACAAAACTCCTGCAGCGGCACTGCCTGAGCACAAAACTCCTGCAGCAACACTGCCTGAGCACAAAACTCCTGCAGCAGCACTGCCTGAGCACAAAACTCCTGCAGCAGCACTGCCTGAGCACAAAACTCCTGCAGCAACACTGCCTGAGCACAAAACTCCTGCAGTGGCACTGCCTGAGCACAAAACTCCTGCAGCAACACTGCCTGAGCACAAAACTCCTGCAGCGGCACTGCCTGAGCACAAAACTCCTGCAGCAGCACTGCCTGAGCACAAAACTCCTGCAGCGGCACTGCCTGAGCACAAAACTCCTGCAGCAACACTGCCTGAGCACAAAACTCCTGCAGCAGCACTGCCTGAGCACAAAACTCCTGCAGCGGCACTGCCTGAGCACAAAACTCCTGCAGCAACACTGCCTGAGCACAAAACTCCTGCAGCGGCACTGCCTGAGCACAAAACTCCTGCAGCAACACTGCCTGAGCACAAAACTCCTGCAGTGGCACTGCCTGAGCACAAAACTTCTGCAGCAACACTGCCTGAGCACAAAACTCCTGCAGCAATACTGCCTGAGCACAAAACTCCTGCAGCAACACTGCCTGAGCACAAAACTCCTGCAGCGGCACTGCCTGAGCACAAAACTCCTGCACCAACACTGCCTGAGCACAAAATTCCTGCAGCAACACTGCCTGAGCACAAAACTCCTGCAGCGGCACTGCCTGAGCACAAAACTCCTGCAGCAACACTGCCTGAGCACAAAACTCCTGCAGCGGCACTGCCTGAGCACAAAACTCCTGCAGCAACACTGCCTGAGCACAAAACTCCTGCAGCAGCACTGCCTGAGCACAAAACTCCTGCAGCAACACTGCCTGAGCACAAAACTCCTGCAGCAACACTGCCTGAGCACAAAACTCCTGCAGCGGCACTGCCTGAGCACAAAACTCCTGCAGCAACACTGCCTGAGCACAAAACTCCTGCAGCGGCACTGCCTGAGCACAAAACTCCTGCAGCAACACTGCCTGAGCACAAAACTCCTGCAGCAACACTGCCTGAGCACAAAACTCCTGCAGCAACACTGCCTGAGCACAAAACTCCCGCAGTGGCACTGCCTGAGCACAAAACTCCTGCAGCAACACTGCCTGAGCACAAAACTCCTGCAGCGGCACTGCCTGAGCACAAAACTCCTGCAGCAACACTGCCTGAGCACAAAACTCCTGCAGCAACACTGCCTGAGCACAAAACTCCTGCAGCAACACTGCCTGAGCACAAAACTCCTGCAGCAGCACTGCCTGAGCACAAAACTCCTGCAGCGGCACTGCCTGAGCACAAAACTCCTGCAGCAGCACTGCCTGAGCACAAAACTCCTGCAGCAACACTGCCTGAGCACAAAACTCCTGCAGCAGCACTGCCTGAGCACAAAACTCCTGCAGCGGCACTGCCTGAGCACAAAACTCCTGCAGCAACACTGCCTGAGCACGAAGCTCCTGCAGCAACACTGCCTGAGCTCAGGCAGTGCAAGCGAAGGTGCACTGCTGTCCTGCGTCAACCAACAGCCACAGTTTTACAGCAAGCAGGGAGCAGGACCCACAGGCAGGCAGGTCCGGGGAGAAGCTACGTCCAAGTGCTGATTTCTCCAATTTTGCCACAAATTCAGAGTGAGACCAAACCAAGCACCGAAACTGATCCAAAAATGAGAGCCAAAATGAGAACCCAGACCGTTTTGAATTTCCCTAGACAATGTGCCCAGTTTCAATATACAGCAGGAGCAAAGAACCCAGCCAATCACAGCTCCAAATCCCAGTGCGGGCTTCTCCCACAGGTGAAGATAAGTGAAGGGCTTCAGCTCCAGGCAGGAAGAATGGAGTCCTTTTGCCTTTCCCCCCAAACCCCAAAGCGGGAGGGGAAGGCAATTTCATGCCTTTGTTTTCCCCCATTCAAACCTCCACCGATGGAGGTGCAGGAAGGGAGATTTCTAAACCACCATCACGTAGCACCAACCAAAATTTTGTTTCCTCTGAAAGGCCTGGGATTATGATAAGAGTCAGAAATACTTCACTGCTTCTTTTATTCTCTACACACTGGCAACACAGGATGATGATTCCACTTTCAAAGACTAATAATAACAATAACAACAACAATAATAATAATAAACATTTTCCAATTAATTGATTTTCTTCTACAAGAAAAAAATGGCTCATGCCTTGGGAGATGTGGAGTGAAAGCACAAAGAAAAACTGCAGCCTGCTCCCAGAAACAATGATTCTCCTAAGTTAGTATCAGCACAACTCCTTCATGAGTTAAATGGGTGGGAATTACAAAATATATTTCTTCAGCCAGTCTTTGTTAACCTAAATTAGGCACTTTTCCTGACTCTGCTTTTCTTTAGGGGATACAAAGCAACAATAACAACAAAATGAACAAAAAAAACAACCAAACAAAACCCAACCAACCAAGCAAAACCAAAAACCCCAACAAAACAACAACACAAAGCAAAACAAACAAAAATAATCAATCAAACAAAAAAAAAAAAACCCAAGAATGGAGAATTGAAACCTGCAAAATCTAAAAAAGCTTGTTAGAAATCTTCTTTTTATTTTTTTCTTTTCAGAAAAAGGAAGATGCTTAGACAGCTACACCTTGTTTTGCATGAGAAATCTCTGATGGAAAATAATTAACCAGGAGAGAATACATCACCATATCAATCACAGCAGCACCATCCAAAACAACTGCCACAAACTGTGACAACAAGTGTTCCAGTACAGGCCTTGCTCATTATCATCGTGATCCTTGCACCTTTTGAGCATATTTTGCAAAGCAGAACATATATTTCTAGTTTATAATATTTAGCAAATCATATTCCCTGAGTCTGAGTAACCTTTAATTCATTGGGCGGGGAGAAATGGAATGAAATACAAGGACAAGGAGAGAGTCTTGCACCTGGGAAAGAACAACCTCATGGAGCAGGAGAGGTTGGGGACTGAGCTGTTGGAGAGCAGTGAAGGGGAAAAGGCCCTGGGGGTCTTGGTGGAATGGAGGTTGACCATGAGCCAGCAATGTGCTCTGGTGGCGAAGAAAGCCAAGGGCATCCTGGGGTGGATTGGAAGGGCTGTGGGGAGTAGGTGGAGAGAGGTTCTCCTCCCCCTCTACTCTGCCCTGGGGAGGCTGCATCTGGAATATTGTGTCCAGTTCTGGGCCCCTCAGTTCAAGAAGGACCTCAGGGAACTGTTTGAAAGAGTCCAGCACAGAGCCACAAAGATGATCAGGACAGTGAAACATTTTCCTTCTGAGTAGAGCCTGAGGGAGCTGAGGGCTCTGGAGCTTGGAGAGGAGGAGTCTGAGAGGTGACCTCATTGCTGTTGCTAAAGATGTGCAGGGGGAGTGCCCAGAGGCTGGAGCCAGGCTCTGCTGGGTGATGCCCAATGACAGCACAAGGGGCAGTGGTGGAAGCTGAGGCACAGGAAGTTCCATGGAAACAGGAGGAAAAATTTTTTGCCTGTGAGGGTGACAAAACCCTGGAAGAGGCTGCCCAAGGGGGTACATCCTGCCTGGATGTGTTCCTGTGTGATCTGCTGTAGGTGATCCTGCTCTGGCAGGGGGGTTGGACTGGATGACCTCTCGAGGTCCCTTCCATCCACTAACCTTCTGTAATTCTACCTACGAAAGAGCATGAAGGATATGCTCACAGGGCCTAACTCTGCTGTAGCATTTTCTGTGAAGTTTGAGTTAGTCAAAGGTATTTGGATTTGTAACACACAAAACCTACTTCTCACTGCAGTAACTAGTTCTGCAATGTTGAATCAAATTTATAAAATATCAGTGGTGAGGGAAACTTAGCAATAGCTTTATATAGAAACAAAATTCATGCATCATGGCAATGAAACAATGACTCATCAGGAGAGGCAAGTAAGCAAAATCAGTTCCTTTTTTTTTTTTTCCCTGTATAACAGCAAGGGTTTTTTTGTTGTTTTTTTTTTTTTAGCTGCACTAACATAAATTCTGGTGACCAAACACAATACCTTAAAAAACCTTTCTGTCTGTTCATACATTTTAGTCTGCTCTGGTGAGACCACACCTGGAGTACTGTGTACAGGTCTGGAGCCCTCAACATAGGATCCTGGAGAGCAGCCCTGTGGAGAAGGACCTGGGAGTGTTGGTGGACAACAAGTTCTGCATGGGACAGCAATGTGCCCTGGGGGCCAAGAAGGCCAATGGGGTCCTGGGGTGCATTCAGAGGAGTGTGTCCAGCAGATCCAGGGAGGTTCTCCTCCCTCTCTACTCTGCCGTGGGGAGACCTCACCTGGAATATTGCATCCAGTTTTGGGCTCCCCAGCTCAGGAGGGACAGGGATCTGCTGGAGAGAGTCCAAGGGTGGGCTGCAAGGATGGAGCACTGCCTGGTGAGGAGAGGCTGAGAGTCCTGGGGGCAGTCAGTCTGGAAAAGAGAAAACTGAGAGGAGATTTAATAAATGTCTATCAATATCTGAGGACTAGGTGTCAAGAGGGAGGGGACAGGCTCTGCTCAGTTGCACCCTGTGGAGAATGACAAGGGGTAATGCATAGAAGCTCCAGCACAGGAGGTTCCACCTCAACGTGAGGAGGAATTTGTTCAGTGTGAGGGTCCCAGAGCACTGGAACAGGCTGCCCAGAGAGGTTGTGGAGTCTCCTTCTCTGGAGCCTTTCCAGCCCCATCTGGATATGTTCCTGTGTGACCTGTGCTGGATTCTCTGGTCCTGCTCTTGTAGGGGTGTTGGACTTGATGATCTCTGGAGGTCCCTTCCAACCCCTGACATCCTGTAAGCCTTAGGGCCACAGGCAAATGAAATAGGGAGCTAGTTCACAGCAGCAATCTTTTTAATATTTGCAATTCTTTTTGTAACCTACTGAGTTTGGAAAGTTGCAGTCTCCTGAATACAGGCAAGACTGTTAATCCTGTATTGTACCTGGAGGTGGACATATATCCCTTCTCTCCCACACACAGGTTGAGAAACTATGAAAGAGAACAAAGCAGAAAGGCACAGGCTGTCAAACTGCACACTACTAGAAAGGTTATTGCAATACAGTTGCAGGCTGCTGTCTTTTCCACCTTGTATGACAGATGAAAAATTCCATTCTAGTGACAAAAGGAGTTATGAGGGTAGAAAATGGCACAACATGAATCCAGCTTTCTGACAGGGTTTGTAATGAGAATCAGAATTTTGCAAAATTAGTCTTAATCCCATCACAGTGCTAGAAATCAAGTTACAGGGGACTTGTATCTGTAGTTTCATATATGTTATCTCAGGAACATAAAGCTTTCATGGGGTCTTGGTTTAAAGAGCAGACAGAAATTACTTTAGTCCCAAAGGGAGTAAAATGAAGAGGCTCTCCTTGAACTGGAGAGAAATACAGAAATCTTATTCAGAAATATACAGGAAAATACAAAATACATGAATCCTTAACACCTAATACATACACAGGATATGTATTCTTCCCCATGAGGGTGGTGAGACACTGGAACAGGTTGCCCAGGGAGGTGGTGGAAGCCTCATCCTTGGAGGTTTTGAAGGCCAGGCTGGATGTGGCTGTGAGCAACCTGCTGTAGTGTGAGGTGTCCTTGACTATGGCACGGGGGTTGGAACTGGATGATCCTTGAGGACCCTTCCAACTCTGACTGATTCTATGATTCTATGATTTTATGACAGGCTTGAAGTTTGACCTGAATCATTAACAGTACTCTGAAGGAAACAGATTCCTTAATCTGCCTGATTAAGGAACGTTTCCAGAGAAGGGCCATGAGGATGATCAGAAGGCTGGAGCACCTCTCCTCTGAGGACAAACTGAAAGAGTTGGGGCTGTTCAGTCTGGAGAAGAGAAGGCTCCCAGGTGATCTTCTTGTGGCCTCCCAGTATCTGAAATGGGCTATAAGAAAGCTGGGGAAGGACTTTTTAGAATATCAGGGAGTGACAGGACTGGGGGGAATGGAATAAAGCTGGAAGTGGGGAGATTCAGACTGGACGTGAGGAAGAAGTTCTTCCCCATGAGAGTGGTGAGAGCCTGGAATGGGTTGTCCAGGGAGGTGGTTGAGGCCCCATCCCTGGAGGTGTTTAAGGCCAGGCTGGATGAGGCTCTGGCCAGGCTGCTGTAGTGTGAGGTGTCCCTGGGCATGGCAGGGGGGTTGGAACTGGATGATCCTTATGGCCCCTTCCAACCCTAACAGTTCTATGATTCTATGATACATGAAAACCCCCAAAACCATTCACCCAACCAGACTAAACCACAAATCCCAGCTGCATCGTTTCTCCCCCCTCTCATTGTCTCCCTGGCCTAAGCAGGCCATAATTGCACAGGGGAAAATCAGTCAGGCCTCTGATGGCCACAATCAGGACTCCTCTCACATGGTGTACCAGATAAGGGACTCCCTCCAGAGAGCTGACAGGAGGGAAAAAAGGGAAGGAGTTAGCCTTGATGCCAGTTTATAAAGAAATAGCAGAATTATGGGATTGGATAACAAAGTTACAGTCTTCCAGTCCCTCCCCTGGACCTTTCTGGTCCTCTTGGAGGACTCAACTCGATGGTTTAGTTGATTAGTTAGGGTTGGGTGATCAGTTGGACCTGAGGATCTTGGAGGTCTCTTCGAACCTGGTTGATTCTGTGATTCTGTGGTTCTTTTCAAAAGGCACCTGCCTCAAACCATGACACAAGGGGGGAGGGGGGAAATATACCAAACCAGCATTTTGAAGCTCAAAGTCATAAAACATTGAGGTCAATCTGATAGAAGATCAGCTCAAAGCCCCAGCATTGTAAATGCAGCTGACTGCTGCCTGGCCAGAAGTGAGTGCACAGCAGCGCAAACATTTCTCTGCATGCATGTGGTGGGTTGAAATCCCCCCCAACATAAAATTGCCAGACCAGCTCAGCTGAAAGCAAATGAAGCTCTATTTACAAGCAAAACTACAATCCAGAAATATGGAATGCAATGAATATGTACAAATTATACAATATTTACATGTACTTACAATTTATGAACAGCACCCTGGGCAAAACCGGAGAGCTACCAACAGCTTCCCCCCCTCCCTGCACCCTTTTCCCACTGTACAGGGTAAAAGAAAGAGAGAGAAGAGTAGAGAGTAGCTTTGTTAGTACTTAGCCACAACAAGAACACAGCCAAGGTCAGGGAGCTAGCAGAAGCACCAGCTAAAGAAGTCAAAAAGAGAGAGTTAGTTGGTTTGGTAAAGTTTGGTTAGTTGGTTAGTTAGAGTTTGGTAAACTAACTTTATGTTAGTTTTCTGACCAATGGGATTATTTAGACCTTAGCATTATTTTCCCTTTACATCCAATGGTAATTTGTTGACATTCTATCACTTTCTGTTCAAGATCTGTGGAAAATTTCTAGGCCTAAAACTACCACAATGCTCAAGTGACAAACCACAGTCTGCAGGTTTGTTACCTCAGATCTAGAAGATGGACTGCATAGTGGCTTTTTTTTTTTATCAGTCATAGAATTATAGAATTGTCAGGGTTGGAAGGGACCTCAAGGGTCATCCAGTTCCAAACCCCCTGCCATGGCCAGGGACACCTCACACTACAGCAGGTTGCTCACAGCCACATCCAGCCTGGCTGCAAAAACCTCCAGGGATTAATGTCGTGGAGAGGGGGAATAGGGATGGAGGATGGTGATTATTAATTATGAATTATGAAAATTATTATTTATTATTATTATTAATATTCTATTAATAAGTTTATATATATTGACTCAGATGCACAGTTGTAATAATATAGACCATAACTGATTTAATATTTACAATCATACCCAATTATAATATTTACAGTCAATTTCTAATTAAGGGAATGAAAGGGTGCAGTTCCAACGCTTGTCCACTAGATGGAGACTCGACAAGGCGCTTGTGGCTGCTAACTATGTATAGGGATATTTATTATGTTATCACGAGGCAAGTTAAGCTGGAAATATCACGCGGCTACTCGCGGGTGCTTTGAATACAAGGTTACTGACTGTTATACACATGAAAGACACATGCAGCGAGACAAATTGCCGGATCACGCGGGCTCGCTGGGTATCTGCTTCTGCTGGAGGCTGGCCCCTTTCAGGCGACGACTTTCTTTCCCCCTCCTGTCTCGGGGGCGGGGGGGGGTGGGGCAAGGGTTTCTTTCTCTCCTGTGGTCTGTGGGAAGGGGCAGTTGGCTTCTTTGTCCTCCCACGGTCTGCGGGGAGGGGCTGGCTCCCTTTCTCTCCCACGGACGGTGGGGGCTACTCAAGATGCGTTTCTGCTTATGGCTGCTTATGGCTACTTAATTATCTTGCAGCAAAGCTGGACTAGCTGGCTAGTCTTAGTCCTTCCCCTTCTGGGTTACAGCTTACCCTCTCTTGGTGCTTCCCTCAGTCCCTTTTGACTGGGTCTATGACGCCTTCGGCGAAGGGATCTCCTTTGTGGGTTCCTTGCATGTCCCGGTGGGCTGGCTTCTATATTCACAGAGGCTTCCAGTACGCTTGCGTGTGAAAAAGACTTACAGCTGACGCATCGCAAGTCACATAACGAGTGAAAGCAAAAGGAGAGAGCAACGTGGTAACAAATGGAGCAATACTTATAGATACTGGAGGCTGGAGCTAGCCAATGGGCACACTTGCCAACAACCTGCTTCCACCTGTAGAAAAGGTGAAGTTAGAATTATGCCCTTAGATGGAAAGAGCATGGGTGCCCGCAGTTGTTTATTCCCTTAGGAGACAGGCTGGTGCCTGAGCCTTTTGTTCCTCCTCTCCTGAAAGGAGGGTGGAAGGGGGACTTCCCAGAACATGTTGGGACAAGTTAGCTGGTATCTGGGGGCATAATTTGGGGCATGTGATGCCTTCACTACAATGAAGCTTCCACTACCTCCCTGGGCAACCTGTTCCAGTGTCTCACCACCCTCATCATGAAGAATTTCTTCCTAACATCCAATCTGAATCTACCCATTCCTAGTTTTGCTCCATTCCCCCAGTCCTATCACTCCCTGACACCCTCAAAAGTGCCTCTCCAGCTTTCTTGTAGCCCCCTGCAGAAGGTCACAAGAAGGTCTCCTGGCAACCTTCTCTTCTCCAGACTGAACAACCCCAACTCTCTCAATCTGTCTCCACAGCAGAGCAGCTGCAGCCCTCTGCTCATCCTTGTGGTCTTTCTCTGGACACCTTCCAGCACCTGCAGGTTCTTGTAATATGGGCTCCAGAACTCCAGGGTCTCAAATGTATAAATCTCACCATTTCAAGAAAGAGATTTACTACAACCCATTTTAGTAGCTGAGCTTCTACTACAGAGCAAGACTGGGGGATATTCCTTATATAACAATATATTGTTTTTATTTTTAAAGTTTTACTGACTTCCCAGGCTACTTTCAAGTCTTTATGGACTGTCTTCAATATATCATCTTTCTTTTCCAATCAAAAAGTACCTGTGAAAAATGAGATCTCAACATTTTAAGTACCTAAGAAAAGGTTCTATAAAAAGTAGTATTTCTAGGTCATGAAGAATATAGTTTCGAAACATTATAGAAAACATTGTAGACAAAAATGCAGTAAAACTAGGCATTAGCTGGCAGACACATCACAAAGCCGAGAAACAATCTTAATTTGTGGAAAGAATGCTAGTTAGCACTGATTGACATCCTTCTCATATGTATCTCTCACTTCAGAGAGCTTATGCTTCAGATATATAAAAATATATGGGATAAAATGCTCTCTGGGATAAAATACTCTCCTCGTTACTTTCTCTCCAGTCTCCTTATTCAGCTGGTACTCAAAACACACATGTGGGTACCAGTTTACCCCTTCAAGCTGAAAAAGCACAAAATTACATTTACCTTGCATCCTAGTCAGCTGCATGACACAGAGTTAGACATTAGCAAGACAACATAGCAGGTAGCAAGCTACATTGAGTCCTGCAGTCAAAAGTAGCTTTATTAGGCTGGGCTGAAAGTTGCACAGATTCACCCAGCTCCTCAGAAGGAAACTGCATGGTGCTTGTCTGGAAGAGTAATTTGGCTACTTCCACTCATGTTTCCATGGAACTTCCTATGCCTCATCTTCCACCCATTGTCCCTTGTCCTGACATTGGGCATCAATGAGCAGAGCCTAACTCCATCCTCTTGGCATTCACCATTTACACATTTATACACATTAATGTGGTCACCCCTCAGGCTCCTCTTCTCCAAGCTAAAGAGCCTCTTCTCCCTCAGGCTCTCCTCATAAGGAAGATGTTCCACTCCTCTAATCATTTTTGTGGCTCTGTGCTGGACTCTTTCAAGCAGTTCCCTGTAGTCCTTCTTGAACTGAAGGGCCCAGAAATGGAAACAATATTCCAGATGTGGCTTCAACAGGGCAGAGTAGAGGGGGAGGAGAACCTCTCTCGATTTGCTGGATGCACTCCTCTGAATGCACCCCAGGATCCCATTTGCCTTTTTGGCCACAAGGGTACATTGCTGTCCCATGCAGATCTTATTGCTCCCCAGGACTCCCAGGTCCTTCTCCATAGGGCTGCTCTCCAGCAGATCCCCTCCCAACCTGCTACTAACCCCAGCGCTTCTAATGTACCCCAGAATGGCATTGGCCTTCTTGGCCACAAGAGCACATTGCTAATGTGGCTTTTCTAGCATGAACACTTCTTGCTTCTCCAATCATAAAATACAAAAGAAAATCTCAAAGTGCCATATTTCCAGTTATTTTCCTCTATGTCTACTTCAGAAGATACTATTTCCATGACTTCTTCCCCAACCATAAACACTGGCATAGATCATAGCCAATGCACTGTCACAAAACATCTTTACATGTATGAAGAATTCAAATTCTATTCCAATATAAACACTAATTCTAAATTCATGGTAGGTGTAACACTGGAAAAGGATAGGATGAAGAGACAAGTGGGACAGGAAGTAACTTATTTACAAGCCTACTTTACAGAACAGCAAATCATTCTCCCAACCACACCATCAAGGTATTCAGCATCTCGTTCTCATTATATTTGTAATAGAAGGCTAAGGAAAAAAAACAAATAAAGTAGCAGAGAAGGACAGAGCAACTTCAATGCCTGTAGTGTTATATGTTATTAACATAGAATTATAGAATCATAGAATCATAGAATCATAGAATCATAGAATCACAGGATCACAGAATCATAGAATGGTCTGGGCCAGAAGGGACCTCCAAAGCTCATCCAGTCCGCAGTCAGCAGGGACATCCCCAACTAGATCAGGCTGCCAAGGGCCTCATCCAGCCTCATCTTGAATACCTCCAGGGAAGGAGCCTCAACCACCTCCCTGGGCAACCAGTTCCACCATCCTCATAGTGAAGAACATGTTCCTGACATCCAACTTAAATCTGCCCTTCTCTAGTTAGAAGCCATTGCCTCTGAGTCTTCCTGAAGACCTAGAATCTAGTTGCAGTCACTTGGTTGAGAAGATACAGGCACAGTGGAAATCTAGTGAGAAGCAGGATTAAGAAGAGAGCCTGATTTAACAGCCCATCCTACTACTGCTTCAACTAATGGAGAGCATGGTTGTAAAGTACCATCTACAACTGTTTTAAGGTTTTATTTTCCTCCTTACATATCTTGCTTCTAATTGTACGATCAAAGAGTTGGGCTCTTATTTTCCCAGACACACTGATGGCAGGAAGGCAATTTGATGAAGCTGTTCTGATGAAAGAATGGCACAGCTAAATGCAACAAGCATAAAGAATGTCTTTGCTGGTTTTTTGGGTTTTGTTTTGTGTGTGTGTGTCCCCAACAAGAAATAATTTAAACTGCAAGAAAACTCTTTGGGTACCTTTAATGAGTTTTTTTGAGACTTGTTAGCCCTACAAAGGGACTGCAAGAAAAGCACTTCACATGGAAATGGAGATGTTAAAAGCTGGAAACAGCAGTATCCAGGCTGTGAAAGAGTCTGTAATGAGTAATAATATTGGCCTTGGAGTAAGAACTAGCATTTGAAAGATTACTTTTATCACTCTTGCAGAGTTCTAGAGATGTTTTATAAAAGCACACTGTCAGTGTCAATAAGGACTACCCAGCATGGCTGTTGCTAACAGTATTGCTCTTACACATCTGTGCTGTCTGAGCATTGATCAACAGCAATTCCAAAGCTGTTCTATCTATTGCTATAATAAATTAAACTTACTTTTTCAATTTGTGAAACAGGGTCAGTAAAAGACCTGTCAGGCAGGTGTCAAACTCTCATCTGGACATGACAGAGGCCCTCTGCCCTCTAAGCAAGGTGGTAACTGTCCTGTGAGCTGGGTAGAGAGGCCTTCATCTGCAGCTCCTTCTCCACAGTTTGACCATGCAGTACATCCAGGCCAGGCAAGATTTTTGCAGTGTCACAAGACAGGCCATGAAAAATGAGAAACAAGAAGCAAAAGGCCAGTTTTAGAAGAACATGTGATGGATGGTGAAGAAATGCTACAGAGGACTTAAAAAAATTTACAGCTGCCTGCAGGCTTATAAAGAGTGGAGGATTGTGCTATAAGTATTTTCATACAAGTTCTTAGATTGTTGTCTTTCCCAACATATTGTGAAATCACAAACAACGAGGAAGAGCCATTTTCTGAAGGCATTTATGTTCCATGAACATCTTAAGATTCATCCAGGAACATACAGAAGCCAACATAAGATTCTTCCTTCCAGTTTTCATCCTACCCAGTGAAATATGAAGACTCAGTAACTCAAGCACCCGTATTTTTGTGATTTTTAAGTTACATACATATGGTTTTGTAATGGGAAAGAGTAATTCTCAGAATTATACTTCCATCTTTTCCTAGAAGCAAATATTCCGTATAACTGAAAAACATCTGAAAACTTCACTTTACCAGTCAGACAAGACAGTGGAAAACCAACCATGCAGCATGCCAACATGTAACCACAAAATGACTCAGATGCCATACAACTTTTACTGCCACTGCTGCCATGATCCTTGCCTACCAAATTCACCTTAAAGCCATTTAGTTCTAAGGGGTTTTTTTGTGCTTTTTGAACATCACTGTCCTGGTCTGGAGGGAGAGAGACTCAGTTCTTTTTTGAACATTCCAGTGTTGTGAAATTAAAGGTACAAAGGAGGCCAAATATCAAAGCCAGGCTGTTTATTGACAGAAGGGGAGAGAGAGAGGAAAACTGGAGAGAGCAGGAAAGGAATTATGTTACCACCCCACCCCACAAGACACTTTAGCTGGGTGCTGCTGCTTTGACTTGGAGGAGAGGAGGGAGAGATGTCCTTGTCTTGTGCTGTCCTCAGCTGGAAGAGGGAAGGGAGAGATCCCAAAGTCCAAGCACTTCTCTGAGCAGCCTCCAACACATGGTCTTCAGTAAAGATGTCTTTTCTCTTCTCCAGGAGTTCTTCTTTTCTTCATTGTGAAGAGAGGACTCCTGGACTGTGGCTTCCAGGCTGCATGATGATGTCTTTTTTACTCTCTCTGTCTGAACTGCTAAGGCTCAGTGTCTTTTACTCAGTTAATGGCAGCTCCCCTGGCCCACACCCCAGACACATTAATGCATATGTGACTGCCAGGTGTGCTACTAGCAGGCAGAGCTGACCCATCAAGCAGGTCGTTGGACATTCCAGAAGGTCTTTTCACCATCCCCTCCCTAGGCAGCTGTTGTCTTGGTGAGGAGCAAAGGTGATTTTTTACTTTCACATCAAGAGAGACAAGGTTTAGTCTCATACAACCACCAAAACCCAAAGGGTGTTTTGTCTCTAAATACTTTATTTCGCTTTAGTCTTATATGTTGGCAGGCTAACTGAAAACAAATTTCTTTGCCTTGATGATATTACAAAAAATGAAAAATAATTGTTCACTTCATTACCTTCACTTTTGCTGGCTAGTATCATTTTGAACTTGAAAAGAGAGAGAGAGTTCCTGGGCTGTTTTAGACCATCTGCTGCTAGATGGCATTAAAAATGAATGTTCATTGTGTTTGGTGTCCTGTCCAAGATTTCTCTTCAAAAACCACTTGCTTATACTTTGAAAAGCTGTTATAAATGTAGATTTATATTCCCACACAGACTCTTATTATAAAGAATTCATGGTTGCTCATTACAAAATTAATTTGTGGAAGAAGAGTTAGACTTGGGATAGGAGACACAAGACAAAAGCAACTGCCCATATGGGAGCATCTTCCTTCACCATCTTGCTTCTGACACCTGCTTCTGCTTTAATGACAGCCCTTCACATTTTCCTCAAATTTCTCTTCAGATATAAATTCACTGTACCAAGCTTCTTGGTTCTTTTGGAGACTTCCACAGCCACTACCAGGGCCTGCTCCATTAAGCAAAGAGCTAACATTTTCATAGCAAGATCCAGAAGCAAATGGAGTCCTATTAAGCTTCTCCTCCTCCCTTGAGGTTACTGTATCTCAAGGTAACGACAATATATGAGATCAGTCCTGTCAGCCTCTGCAGGCCACAGTAGATTAGACAAGTACTGCAAAATCATCATTATAAAGGGTACATCCCTTCAGCTATCTGGCATCCACTGCAATGCCAGAGCAAGAGTAGGCACTTCTGTAAAAGATCTACAGACAGCAAGCAAGGTTTAGATGAAGATCACAATTCTCACATTAGCATTTCTGAGGTGTTGTTCTACCCCCAATTCGGGGAGAATTGGGTGACAAATGAAGGCACAGACCCCATTGCTGCATAGCAACAAGATTCCAGAAATGCAGAGAATCTCAGAAGTCCTCCCAGAAGTCCTTTATTGCTGTGTTGTAGAATCCGCAACATTACAGAGGCTGAATCCCACTTACAGCAGAAGTCCTGGAAGCCCTTAACAGACAAAGCAGCTAACAGAAGTCCTGAGCATATCCCTAGCAGCATCCCTACACCAAAGCCCCACCCAGAAGTAGCTAACTAACAGAAGCAGAAGTCCCTAGCAGCCCTAACCCCCCCCCCAGGCCATTCCTACCCTAAGTGCCTAACCCCAGTAACTCTTGCTCAGAGTGGCTGTTTCTATCCTCTTTGTTATCAATCCCTTAACCAGCACAACCCAACCACATCTCTAAGCTCAAATCTTTTCCCAATGAGAGGTGCCAGCATGTCAAGGAGGTGGCTTCTGCAGCACGTTCCAATCCAAGGGTGCCAAGGTGAGGCTGTTGTTCTTGGCACCCATGGGATGTGATTGTTTTGCTCTAGACAGCTAAGGAATCGGTCAGGTGAGGAATCCTGCACTCTGCACATGGCCAGCAGCTGCCCTCAGAACAGTGGCTGCAACACTGAGGGAGAAAGAGACAGACATACATGCACATCTTTTCATTATTTAAAAATACCCAGTGAGTCCTAAAAAGCTGCATGATTTTAACTAATAACTTCTTTTTATTATTATTTAAAAAATCATGAGATAGAGACAGCAGTTGAATAAAGTGAATGGTTTACAGGAAAGGAAAATATAAAAATATGAGAGTATTTATTTTTATATTCAACTGCTATAAAGCCTTCATCTTCTGCAAATGTAACAGGGCATAACAAAATATTGCCACAACTGTGATGGATTCTTCAGACCATTAAGCCAAAAGAGTGGCTGAAGAATCACTTACTCTGCAAGGACAGCAAAAAAAATTATTGGATCAGTAAGCTTCCAGAATGCACAGTTAAAACTGTTAACTAAACCTGAACACAGTAGTGATGAAGAGTCTGCCCTACTGTCTACTCTGTAGGAAGAAAATGTCCTCTCAGTCAGAAATGCTGATTAAAGTGCCCAGACTGGCAGTAAAGCCTTGTAGAAAAACCTGCAGGGAAAGTTTATGCACCCACCTTACCTGAAGGGTCACTTAAGTTCCAGTGCCTTTAGTGTAACGAAAATGTTCAACCAAGCACATGTAAGAAAACTGTCCTGGAAACATAACATAGGAGGAAGAGGTGTGTGGGAAAACCTACAGGAAAGTAGTATCATCCACACAAATAGAGTTAGTTTCTTTCTGCAGGGCCAGTGTGCACTTTTTGTACAGAACATTTAATGTGATCAGAAAATCCAAATGTTGTCTATTCAGCTCTTTCAGGTAATTTCACTTGAGACTTTACCTGGGTTTCCACATGCACTCTCCTCTCACATAGAATCTTACAATTGTCAGGGCTGGAAGGGACCTCAAGGATCATCCAGTTCCAACCCCCCTGCCATGGGCAGGGACACCTCACACTTACATCAGGTTGCTCAGAACCACATCCAGCCTGGCTGCAAAAACCTCCAGGGATGAGGCTTCCACCACCTCCCTGGGCAACCTGTGCCAGTGTCTCACCACCCTCATGGGGAAGAATTTCTTCCTAACATCCAATGTTTCTTTTGGGGAAAAGTGATGGAGGAAAATATTTTGGAGCATGTTTCAGTAGTTTGTGTCATTTCCTCTCAGTCTGTAGTCACTGTGTTCACCATTCAACAACAGCTTCTGTAGCCTCTGAAAAAAGCAGGTGGCCCATTTCTCCCAACTAATATAATACTTCTAAATCCATTCATTAGCTACATGATGATCAAGAGAACAACTCAGTGTTAATAACTAACCAGCTTCTGCCAAGTTAACTGCTGAATTGGCTGTGCATTTCTTCCACATGCACAGGTGGAAAGACTAAGCAAGTAAAATGCTGGTGAAGCAATTGGGAAGGAGAGTGGAGAGTCCAACTGTAGAGCAACAGTGCCACTCATGCACCATGAAGATAACAATTCTGTCCTCTCAGAAAATGCTTGGAAGACATAACAAATCCTCACAAGCACTAGTTAACCTGCAGCTGGTGACTTGGTTAGAGCAGTGCAATCACTGCCTTCCATAGAAAAGCTGTTTAGGGCAGCTGGCTGCCCACTGAACTATTTTAAACACACTAAATCCTCCACTGCTGCCAAGGTTTCTGTAAGGATTTCCTTCCTATCACACCTGTAATCCTATAAAGTTATAGACAGATTAAACTTGTAATGTGAACAAGACTATAGATATCACTTCTCTGCTGCAATTTATTACCCCACTGCAGAGTTTAAGACATGACCAAGATCTACAAACAAGGGCACAAATTTAAGACAGAAAAAGAGGTAAATGGGCTTCTGCAGGGTGTTTGTGGGCTGCCACTTCCCAGGTATGCTATTTCATTTGAAATCACTACATGGAGCTGCAGCAGGACAAATATAGAAGGGGTAGATAGTAATACTTAGCTACTAACCTCAGTCCCACCTGACATTAGGTAGTCTCCCAGATGAGGCATACACTGCGTTGGTAGGGTCTTGGCAGCTCTAACAGACAGCAGTACCATGAGTGTGGGCACATTGTGGAGACCAGCAGATCTTTGGATTGCTTACAGTAATTTAACTAGGAATGCCTTATCCAGCTTCTTTGGTGTGATCACAGAATCACAGAATGCAAGAGGTTGGAAGGGACCTCCAGAGACAATCAAGCCCAACCTCCCTGACAGAGCAGCATCACCCAGGGCAGTCTGCACAGGAATGCAGCCAGGTGGGGTTTGAATGTGTCCAAAGAAGGAGACTCCATAACCCTCCTGGGCAGCCTGTTCCAGGGCTCCATCACCCTCACTGTAAAGTTTCTCCTCATGTTGAGGTGAAAACTTCTCTGTTCCAGTTTGTACCTCTTGTTTCTTGCCTTATTACTGTGCACCACTGACAAGAGCTTGGCCCCCTCCACCTGACACCCAGTAACAGGACTGTTCTTACAAATTAAAACTGCTGTTATCAACTTTGACTTTAAAAGAATTAACTTTTGTGTGTGTCCTCCAAAAGGTAACAATCCAGGTGTGAAATAGATTCTTGAGTCAAATATTAATCCAATGAACTAGAGCAAAGCCTGCCTTTCATTAGGAAATGCCTTACTGCCATTTCTCTCACACACACCCTAAATACATTTTGCTGACTATTATTAATGTACTTCTCTGCATTCTAAGCACCCCTTTAGATTTCTTCTCTTCAGGAAAAATGCATCAACAGTACAGTTTTGTATTTGGTGCTCTTTTCAACCACTTACCACTATTATGTTTTCAGGACAAATGTCCTAAATCTATCAGAGGTACTGTTAGAAACCTCTTGAGAAACCTCTCCCTGTATACTAATTCACAGGTGCACAGCTTATCACTTGCAAAAGCAGTTATCAGATTTTGGGTTTCAATTATCTTTCTCTTCATGTAAAATTTTGTTTGTTCTGAGGTTTTGCGTAAGTCATTCATGCAGAGAAAAAAATAAACAACACCTAGAACAGCTCTTCTATGGCTGCTCTTATATACAAAATACTTTCAGAGGGTTTTTGGTTATGCTTTCTGATCTGAAAAAACAGGGGGCATGGCCTTAAGAGTTTATTGCAGATAAGAAAGAAAAACTGCAATAAAATAAAGTACATTTGGTGCAAACCTCTTCATTGGCATGAATAAAATCTTGCTTTCTGAGCTCCAAAAAACATCTGAAATAGCTGCTCTGCTTGCATTTTCACACATCCTTCAGGCAAATTTGACTGAAAAGCCCTTTCTTCAGAGCTTCCAAGCATCTCAAACACTTCTGCTGAGGTTGTTCACAGGGCTTTTTTCCTCCCATTTCAATGATCTGCAGTGACATCCATCTGCATTTTGTGTGTGGATACAATTTCAAGTTTATTGTTTCACAGAATCACAGAATTATTGAGGCTGGAACAGACCTCTGAGATCACCAAGTCCAGCCTATGACCTAACACCACCACATCAGCTAAACCATGCCACCAAGTGCCACATCCAAGCTTTTCTTCAACACCTCCAGTGATGGTGACTCCACCACCTCCCTGGGCAGTCCATCCCAGTGCCTGAGCAGCCTTGCTGTGAGGAAGAGCTTCCTCATATCCAACCTAACCCTCCCCTGGCACAGCTTCAGGCCATGCCCTCTTGTCCTGTCACAAGTTGCCTGGGAGCAGAGCCTGACCCCCACCTGCCTACAGCTTCCCTTCAGGTAGTTGTAGAGAGTGATAAGGTCCTCTCTAAGTCTCCTCTTCTCCATGCTGAACACCCCCAGCTCCCTCAGCCTCTCCTCATCAGCCTTTCCCTCCAGTCCCTTCCCCAGTCTGGTTGCTCTCCTCTGGACCTGCTCCAGCACCTCAGGATCTCTCTTGCAGTGAGGTCCCAGAGCTGCACACAGTGCTGGAGGTCAGGCCTCACCAGTGCTGAGCACAGGGCAGAATTCCATCCCTGCTCCTGCTGGCCACACTATTCCTGATCCAGGCCAGGATGCCATTGGCCTCCTGTGCCCCCTGGGCACACTGCTGGCTCCTGTCCAGCTGCTGTCCCCCAGCACTGCCAGGTTCCTCTCTGCCAGGCTGCTCTCCAGCCTCTCATCCCCACTCTGTAGCCTGCATGGGCTTGTTGTGGCCAAAGTGTAGGAGCCTGCCCTTGGCCTTGTTGAATCTCATACCATTGGCCTCAGCACATAGACCCAGCCTGGAGGACTTGTCCAATTACCTGGAACGAAGGATTTGTATATTTGATACAGCATCGATGAGAGAGACAAGTTTAAATGTGAAAAGAAAGTAAGTGCAATGCAAATTCAGGATGGCATTATGGGATGCCAGAGGTCAGAGCTTTGTATCTTGTACCTTTTCCTTGGTAACAGTTCCATGCTCTTGGAAGTCCTAAAAGCATGTAGCATATGCCTACCTTTCCCCAGTAAGTCTAAGACTGAGAGGGGAGTTAATAAATGTATATAAATATCTGAGGGCTGGGGGTCAAGAGAAAGGGGACAGGCTCTGCTCAGTTGCACCCTGGGATAGGACAAGGGGATAGAAACTCCAGCACAGGAGGTTCCACCTCAACATGAGGAGGAGCTTCTTCACTGTGAGGGTCCCAGAGCACTGGAACAGGCTGCCCAGAGAGGTTGTGGAGTCTCCTTCTCTGGAGACTTTCCAGCCCCATCTGGATGCATTCCTGTGTGACCTGTGCTGGATTCTATGATCCTGCTCTGGCAGGGGTGTTGGACTTGATGATCTCTGGAGACCCCTTCCAATCCCTAACCTCCTGTGATCCTGTGAACTATGGAGTGAAGGAGTCAGGGTTGCAGAAAGCATTTCCACTTGCCGTAGACAAGACACATCATAATACTAAACCACCCCCAACCATCCTCACAGAATACCTTATTTGCTATAACAGCAAGCTGTTATTTAAGTAACAACCCCACTTTTCTTGGGGAAATACTGTCCTCAAAACCTCTGGCAGACTGCTGCTTACACTTTATATGATTCCAAAGCATGAGCACATGGGGTGGAGGAGTCTGCAGTAAAAGCTGATCCAATGTGGTCCCAGCTGACAGCAGATCCTGGGTAACAGTTCTGTAGCACAGACTGTGTATAACTTGCTAAACAGGCCTGCACTTTTCTTGAAATAACTGGAGCACTTCCAAACACCCTGGACAGAAGGGGTAAGAGAGAACAGCCACAAGCCCTCCAGAGATGGTTTCCTTGGTTTCTCATAAAGCACTCAGGTACACAGCTCATGCCTGTCACAACAGGGCAGAAGTAAGCCCAGTGTTGTTCTCAATCCCCTTTCTGCATCCCCATGATTGTACCTGAAGCCTGGACCAGCACTGCCAAAGCCATGAGCTAAAATAACATATTTGCTGGTGCCATTTATCCATTGGTTCTAGGTCTCTAGGCTCCAAGCAGCCTGAAGCTCTGAGGCATTTGTTAAAACACACTTCAGCCTCTTCTAATACATAGAAATTACAGAGTCACAGAATCAGTCAGGTTGAAAAAGACCTCCAAGGTCATTCCAGTCCAACCTATCACCCAACACCATCTAACCAACTAACCCATGGCACTGAGTGCCTCCTCCAGTCTGTTTTTAAACACTTCCAGGGACAGTGATTCCACCACCTACCTGGGCAGCCCATTCAAATGGCCAATCTCTTTTTCTGTGAAGAATTTGTTCCTAACATCCAGTCCAAACCTCCCCTGGCGCAGCTTGAGACTGTGTCCTCTTGTTCTGGTGCTGGTTGCCTGGAGAAGAGACCAACCCCCTCCTGGCTACAACCTCCCTTCAGGGAGTTGTAGACAGCAATGAGGTCTCCCCTGAGCCTCCTCTTCTCCAGGCTAAACACCCCCAGCTCCCTCAGCCTCTCCTCACAGGGCTGTGCTCCAGACCCCTCCACAGCTTCGTTGCCCTTCTATAGACACATTCCAGCACCTCAACATCTCTCTTGAACTGAGGAGCCCAGAACTGGACACAGCACTCAAGCTGTGGCCTGACCAGTGCTGAGTACAGGGGAAGAATAACCTCCCTTGTCCTGCTGGCTACACTATTCCTGATCCAGGCCAGGATGCCACTGGTTCTCCTGGCCCCCTGGGCACACTGCTGGCTCATGTTTAGCCTACTATCAACCAGCACCCCCAGGTCCCTCTCTGCCTTGCTGCTCTCCAGCCACTCTCTCCCCACCCTAGTGCTGCTTGGGGTTGTTGTGGCCAAAAGAATGCAGCAAAGGTCAGCAAAGCCAGCAGAAGCCAGAGCTGGTATCTGCTAGAGCAAGAGAAGCAAAAAGAGAGAAAGTTAATTGACAGATCTAACTTTTGTGTTTGTTATCTCTCCAATGGGTTTATTTACACCCTATCATTATTTTCCTTTTTACATCCCCTGGTGATTTATTTACATTCTACTGCTTTCCATTCAAGATCTGTGGAAATGTTTCCAGGCACAGCCTGAAACTACCACACAAGGCCATAAAGACTATGAACTGAATGAGAAACTGAAGATTCTCTTCATTCCTGCCATACATTGCAATGTTAATGACAGCTGAGTCAATTGATTAGATAGATGAGTGGAAGTGAAGTATTTCCTCAAATTAAAATGTCATCCTTCCACAGTCTTCAAACACTTGCTTTCCAAGAAATCATTCTAAAGGAAGGCTGGCAGTTTCTCCTTATTGAAGTACTTGAAGATAGCAGAAAGATAAGTATTTTGTGGTTCACAGGGAGCTTAAACACCAATCTGCTCTCTGTATACCCAGTTTGCCAGAATGAACTGCCAAAAAGATGAAAGTAATTGCCTGATAAGGCCCTGCTCCTCGCCCCCTCTTGGACTTACTGAACTGCCTGCTTGTGTACCTTTTAAAAAGATTCAGAAAACAGATTTGGACTTTAAAGGCTGACTTTGTTGGAAGCCAGAGTCACAGATCCTCTGTCTCATGTTGTTTAATTTATCCCTAATATTCTCTGAATGCCATCTGAAGAGTAATTTGAAAGACATCATTTAAGCTTTCATTCAATAAAGAAATATCACAGAATCACAGAAACATTCAGGTTGGAAAAGAGCCTCAGGATCACCAAGTCCAACCCAGAACCCTACTCTACAAGGCTCACCCCTAAACCATAGCCTCAAGTACCACATCCAAATCACCTTTAAACACACTCCAGGGTTGGTGACTCCACCACCTCCCTGGGCAGCACATTCCAATCCCTGACCACTCTTGCCAGGAAAAAATGTTTCCTAATGTCCAATCCAAACCTACCCAGTCACAGCTTGAGGCCATTCCCTCTTGTTCTAATTCCCAAACCTACCCAGTCACAGCTTGAGGCCATTCCCTCTTGTTCTAATTCCCTGGGAGAAGAGACCAGCAGCAACCTCTCCACAACCTCCTTTCAGGTAGCTGTAGACAGCAATGAGGTCTCCCCTCAGCCTCCTCTGTTTCACACTACCCAGCCCCAGCTCCTTCAGTTGCTCTTCATCAGATTTCTTCTCCAGGCCCTTCACAGCTTCCTTGCCCTCCTCTGCCCTGGCTCCAGCACCTCCACATCTCTCTTGCATTCAGCTGCCCAAAACTGGACACAACACTCCAGGTGTGGCCTCCTCAGAGCTGAGTCCCAGGGGACAATCCCCTCCCTGCTCCTGCTGGACACAGCACTGCTGATCCCAGCCAGGATGCCTTTGGCTTTCTTGGCCACCTGGGCACACTGCTGGCTCCTCTTCAGCTGCTTGGCCATCAGCAACCCCAGGTCCCTTTCTGCCAGCAGCTTTCCAACCACACTGCCCTAAGCCCAGAGCATTGCTTGGGGTTGTTGTGCCCCAAGTGCAGGACCTGGCACTTGGCCTTGTTGCAGCTCCTCCTGTTAACGTTGGCCATGGATCCAATCTATCCAAGTCCCTCTGCAGAGCCTCCCTGCCCTGGTGCAGATCAACACTGACACCTGACTTGTTGTCATCTGTGAGCTCACTGCTGACACACTCTGTGTCTTCATCAAGGTCATCAGTAAAGATGTTAAACAGAAGTGCTCCCCACACTGAGCCCTGAGGAACACCACTGGTGAGTGGCCACCAGCTGGACTTAACTCCGTTGACCACCACTCTTTGGGCCCTTTCATCCAGCCAGTGCTTTATCCAGCAGTCAGCTTTATCCAAAGTCAGCTCTGCTGTATTCAGTGTATTCTGAAAAGAAACCTAAGACTAGAATGCAGCACCTATAGAATTTGAGTTACATTACTGGGAAGAGTTTGAAATATTACTGTACTCTGTAGCTGACAGAAGGATAGTTGTAGCACATTTTAGCAGGTTTTAAGTGTTCCCCAGTAAAGTGTTTCCTCTGGACAGACATTGTTTAATAAAGCTTAAATACATAAGTAACAGACTGGTGTAACTTGAAAGTCTGGTAATACTTCATATCCTATGCTGTTGGATTAGTACAGGGCACCTCCTGTGCTTAACACAACGAAGTGTTGGACCAGTCTACCCGTTTGGCTCAGTGTTGCTCAAATAATTTGCAGCTAGAGAAGTGAAGAGTGTATATGTGGCTTTGACAGGGGAAGACAACGCTAAGCATGCTGTAACAGGAACTGGAGAGGAGGTTGAATATACATTGAAAGAGATTCTGACCGCTGGACCTGTAGTGATACTTATTACTGAATGGTATTCAAAGCCTTATTTCATGTTTCATAGAATCATAGATTTGTCAGGGTTGGAAGGGACCTCAAGGCTCATCCAGTTCCAGTCCCCCTGCCATGGGCAGGGACACCTCACCCTACCTCAGGCTGCTCACACCCCATCCAGCCTGGCCTTAAAAACTTTATATTTTCTCCTTCAGTTTTATTCATTCTGCCTTCCCAAGACATAGTATCATCTGGTTCAGGGCTTTTCTGGCAAGGATTTTTATTTTACATACTTATTTAAAACAAAACAAGTTTTGACTTTGTCCTGGAAGGAAGACCAAGACATTCATTTACCTACTCTGTTTATGCAGAATAAAATATTTGCTATTTCAGTCAAGGGACCAAAATATGTAATTGGTTTTCATTATTTCAGGTGTCTTGAGCCACATTACATGATATAATCCTCCCAAAACCTAGTCCACTATTCTACCAGAAATTAATCACTTAATAAGTTTTACAGGCTGCAGTGACTTTTAAAACATGTTGGCAAAGTCTGGAGTACAAGGGTTCAGAGTGTAAGAGTAGCACAAACTACTCTGATTCATGCAGAGCTTGTCCTAAATGTCTGTACTGCTCTGCAGCAGCTATTTGGACTATCACAGTTCCAGACTTCTCTTGCACACCTGCACAAATTAATGATGCCAGGAACAAAAATAATTATGGGAGGGAAGAGGATGAAAATGGATAACCCCATGGCCAGACAGCAGAACATGCATAAGCAGACATACAGCAATCATGGGCCCAGGCTCAGTCCAGGAACATCTCTCTGCAATTCTTTTGGCAAAGGGCATAGAAAAAATGACCTCTCCTCAGACACTGGGAAGAAAAATATTAGGGTAGAACTTCTCTATTACAATTCTCTATCTGCCAAGTGCTTTTCTGGCACCCTCGGAAATGAAACTGCCAAACCAAGTTCAAACCAGAATGTTTCATCCTGAAAGCATTCCTCGTTAATAAACTCTGGCCAGTAAAAAAAAAAAAAAAAAAAAAAAAAAAGAGTTGCCCTCTGCAATCACTTGTGCACCTGAGTAGGCTTAGAAGTACAAAAAGAAGGAAGAGTTTGTACTCATATTGAGGTGGAACCTCCTGTGCTGGAGTTTCTGTCCATTGCCCCTTGTCCTATCCCAAGGTACAACTGAGCAGAGCCTGTCCCCTCCCTCTTGACCCCCAGCCCTCAGATATTGATAAACATTTATCAAATCCCCTCTTAGTCTTCTCCTCTCCAGACTAACCAGCCCCAGGGCTCTCAGCCTCTCCTCCCCAGGCAGTGCTCCAGTCCCTTCAGCATCCTCACAGCCCTCCCTTGGACTTTCTCCAGCAGATCCATGTCCCTCCTGAACTGGGGAGCCCAGAACTGGGTGCAATATTCTAGGTGAGGTCTCACCAGGGTAGAGTAGAGAGGGAGGAGAACCTCCCTGGATCTGCTGGACACACTCCTCTGAATGCACCCCAGGACCCCATTGGCCTTCTTGGCCCCCAGGGCACATTGCTGTCCCATGCAGAACTTGTTGTCCACCAGCACTCCCAGGTCCTTCTCCTTGGGGCTGCTCTCCACCAGATCCCCTCCCAACCTGTCCTGCTGCAGTTTATTCTTCCTTCCCAGGTGCAGGACTCTGCACTTCTCCTTGTTGACCCTCCTTAGGTTCCTCTCTGCCCAGCTCTCAGTCTGTCCAAGTCTCACTGAATGGCCTCACAGCCTTCAGGTGTCTCAGCCAAGCCTCCCAGTTTGGTATCATCAGCAAACTTGCTGAGCAGACTCTGTCTGTCTGTCTGTCTGTCTGTCTCCTCATCAATGTCATTGATGAAGATGTTGAACAGGACTGGACACAGCACTGATCCCTGGGGGACTCCACTGGTCACTGCTCTCCAGCTGGACTTGGCACCACTGACCACCACTCTCTGCACTCCTATGGAACACCAGTTCCTAATCCATCTCACTGTCTGTTATTCTATCCCACACCTCCTGAGCTTGCTCACAAGGATGTCTTGGGAGACAGTGTCAAAAGCCTTGCTGAGGTCAAGGTAGACTGCACCCCCTGGTCTCTCTGCATCTACTCATTCAGTTAGGACATCACAGAAGGCTGTCAGCTTAGCCAAGCAGGACTTGGTGAATCCATGCAGACTGCTCCTGATAACCTTCTTCTCTTCAGCGTGCCTCCAGAATGAGCTGCTCCATAATTTTTCCAGGGATGGAGGTGAGGCTCACTGGTCTGTAATTTCCTGGAACCCCTTTCTTGCCCTTTTTGAAGACTGACTCACAGTACAGAAATAAATCTGGGCTGAGCATTTGACCTCATAAGTCTTCTCTCTCCACTGCTATATTAAATTATCCTCTCTCACCCAGCCTCACTTTGAAAGGTTTGTAGTGCAAGATATCTATTCTAGGGTTTGCCTTTCTTTTACCTCCCTCTCTCTGTTCCCCCTCCCACCCCCTCCCCCCCAAGCCTCTTTAAATCAGGTTATATCACACCTCAATGCTTTCTTCATTTGCTCTTGGAGATCCTTACTCTGAAGGGAAGGATTTTTATGAAGCAAGATTCTTATTGCAATTTTTCCCTTCCAGCAGTAAAAGGATATTACAGCAAGTTAGCCTAGTCTGCAGCTGCACCAATTTTGTATCAAACTGTGAAGAGTTTTTGCCTTTCACAGCAGAAATACACTTTTTAAATGATATGTAGCTCCATCTTTTGGATCAGATGCAATTCTTTCCACTAGTTTGTAGTCATGCCTTTAACAATATTCTGTCTATCACAGTACCACTGACCATTAGAGGCTGGAAGGGACCTCCAGAGATCATTGGGTTTAATCCTCCTGCCAGAGCAGCATCACCCAGGGGAGTCTGCACAGGAATGCAGCCAGGTGGGGTTGGAATGTGTCCAGAGAAGGAGACTCCACAACCTCTCTGGGCAGCCTGCTCCAGGGCTCTGTCACCCTCACTGCAAAGAAGTTTCTCCTCGTGTTGAGGTGAAATCTTCTCTGTTCCAGCTTGTACCTCTTGTTCCTTGTCTTATCACTGTGCACCACCCAAAAGAGCCTGGCCCCCTCCACTTGACACCCACCCCTCAGCTATTGATAGACATTGATCAGATCCCCTCTCAGCCTTCTCTTCTCCACACTAAACAGCCCCAGGGCTCTCAGTCTCTCTTCACAGGGGGGATGCTCAAGTTCCCTAAGCATCCTCCTGGCTCTCCCTTGGACTCTCTCCAGCAGCTGTCTATCTCTCTTGAACTGGGGAGCCCCAAACTGGATGCAGTATTCCAGGTGTGGCCTCACCAGAATGGATATATTCTATATATACATATTATATGTATATATAATATATATATTACTGAAACAAGGCATTATGTCAGATTCCTAGGCTATCTGTTCACAGTTCATTTAGACAAACATCTAGTAGTGATTCCCACCCAAACTTGGCTGATAGAATATTTCTTTCATGATTATTTGTCCAGAACCATTAATAAATGGTAGTCACTTCCCATCACTTGGTCTTCAAATACTTCTACTCTACTCTTGCCCCTAACTCAATCACCAAGTCAGTAGCACTTAGAATCTTGTTTTCTAAGTTGTGATACTGTGCAAGGACTGTAACACCTTAGTAACTGTCCTCAGTTATAGACAGATGCCAATGAATCACAGAATCATAGAATCAGTCAGGGTTGGAAGGGACCACAAGGATCATCCAGTTCCAACCCCCCTGCCATGGGCAGGGACACCTCACACTACATCAGCCTGGCCAGAGCCTCATCCAGCCTGGCTGCAAACACCTTCAGGGATGGGGCCTCAACCACCTCCCTGCACAACCCATTCCAGGCTCTCAGCACTCTCATGGGGAAGAACTTCTTCCTCATGTCCAGTCTGAATCTCCCCACTTCCAGCTTTATTCCATCCCCCCCAGTCCTGTCACTCCCTGATATCCTAAAAAGTCCCTCCCCAGCTTTCTTGTAGCCCCCCTCAGATTCTGGAAGGCCACAAGAAGGTCACCTGGGAGCCTTCTCTTCTCCAGACTGAACAGCCCCAACTCTTTCAGTCTGTCCTCATAGCAGAGGAGCTCCAGCCCTCTGCTCATCCTCATGGCCCTTCTCTGGACACCTTCCAGCATGTCCATATCCCTCTTGTAATAGAGGCTCCAGAACTGGATGCAGTACTCCAGGTGGGGTCTCACCAGAGCTGAGTAGAGGGGAAGAATCCCCTCCCTTGACCTGCTGGTTTATGTCTTAAGAAACTTATGTCTAGGGAAGGAACAGTCTGTGCAATACTGTAGGGCCATCTGCCCAAGTGTTTGTTGGGTGATTTGTTGTTTTGTGTTTTGTTGTTATGGTTTGTTTGTTTTTCAAATAATATTAGTGAGAGCAGAAGTGTTCAACAGTGTTAAGATTCCAGATAGCAAAGGAAATCCTTAATAGGTTATGCTGTTTACACAAATAACAGTTCAGGCACTACCCCTGTGGTACATGTGCTAGGTACCATGCCTGCCATGGGACAGTTTACCTTCACACCTAATCCCTAAGAAAAGATTCCATAATACAGTAATGGACTAGGAACGTGTCCTTTGGACTCTGTTTTTTGTCTTTGACCTTGTGTCTGTGTGTGTTCAGAAAGAGTACAGGTACTTGTAAGGTTTCTTTGCAATGTCCAAGTTATTCAAGTGGCTCTGAAAGTATAGCTTTAGGGTGGAGGAATTGATTGGTTGAACCTGATGATCTTAGAGATCTCTTCCAACCTGGCTGATTCTGTGATTTTGTGATTTTGTGATTCTGTGTCTAAACTGCCCAGCACAGCAGTTTCACTGTAAACTCTCAGCTTTTTAATCTGCTTAACCTTCTTCCCTGACCCCTGTCAGTATCCCCCAGGTTATACACTAGCTATCCCCAGGACTCTGTCAGCCATCTGTAATCAGCAAGGCACATGCCCATTTGTTTTCTTAACCCCTTGAAGCTTGGATTTGAAGATAGGGTATTTCTAGTTGCTGCTCAATCATAGTGGTGGCCAACATCAGGGGAAATGTGGGCTTTTCAAACAGGTCAGAATTGCAGTCTGAAACAAGACTGTTTTTCACAAGCACATGCCCCAGTACTGGTTCACACAAGACTCAGAAGCAAATGAATTACTCTTCCTCATCACACCACTTCACAGCCTACACAGGCAGAAAAATTCTCAGCTTGAAACAGATCTTCCACATAGCTGTTGGCCTACCACACTCATGCTAAGGGAAGAGAGTGACACTAAGGAATATATATTTTTTTTAGCTTCTAATGGCCTATAAAGGGACCTGGGGGTGCTGGTTGATAGTAGGCTAAACATGGGCCAGCAGTGTGCCCAGGGGGCCAAGAAGGCCAATGGCATCCTGGCCTGGATCAGGAATAGTGTGGCCAGCAGGACAAGGGAGGTTATTCTTCCCCTGTACTCAGCTCTGCTCAGGCCACACCTTGAGTGCTGTGTCCAGTTCTGGGCTCCTCAATTCAAGAGAGATGTTGAGGTACTGGAATGTGTCCAGAGAAGGGCAACGAAGCTGGGGAGGGGTCTGGAGCACAGCCCTGTGAGGAGAGGCTGAGGGAGCTGGGGGTGTTTAGCCTGGAGAAGAGGAGGCTCAGGGCAGACCTCATTGCTGTCTACAACTCCCTGAAGGGAGGTTGTAGCCAGGTGGGGGTTGGTCTCTTCTCCCAGGCAACCAGCACCAGAACAAGAGGACACAGTCTCAAGCTGTGCCAGGGGAGGTACAGGCTGGGTGTTAGGAGGAAGTTCTTCACAGAGAGAGATTTGCCATTGGAATGTGCTGCCCAGGGAGGTGGTGGAGTCACCATCCCTGGAGATGTTCAAGAGAAGCCTGGATGAGGCACTTAGTGCCATGGTCTGGTTGATTGGATAGGGCTGGGTTGGACTGGATGATCTTGGAGGTCTCTTCCAACCTGGTTGATTCTATGATTCTATAACACTGTCTTGCACTTAAGAATCAGCCCTGTCATATCATTTCCTTGGCATTCAGACACTTCTTCTCCTTCCTGACTAGTGTAACAGGTACACATTTTCCCTTGATTTTAATGATGCTTAAGGAAAACACAGCTTGGCAGTCATGCTTTACAAACTATATTTACTTCTGCAACTAGAGTCCCCATTCTTAAGTGTAGTGGGTGACATCAGCTTCCACTGAACACAGGAACAAGGCCTTAACATGTTGGTGTATTTTCATCACAGAATCAGCCAGGTTGGATGAGACCTCCAAGATCATCAAGTCCAGCTGATCACCCAACCCTATCTAATCAACCAGACCATGGCACCAAGTGCCTCATCCAGGCTTTTCTTAAACACCTCCAGGGACATTGACCCCACCACCTCCCTGGGCAGCACATTCCAATGGCAAATCTCTCTTTCTGTGAAGAACTTCTTTCCAAGATCCAGCCTAAACTTCCCCCTGCACAGCTTGAGACTGTGTCCTATTGTTCTGGTGCTGGTTGCCTGGGAGAAGAGACCAACCCCCACCTGGCTACAACCTCTCCTCAGGTAGTTGTAGACAGCAATGAGGTCTCCCCTGAGCCTCCTCCTCACCAGGCTAAACACCCCCAGCTCCCTCAGCCTCTCCTCACAGGGCTTGTGCTCAAGATCCCTCCCCAGCCTTGCTGCTCTTCTCTGGACATTTTCCACCATGTCAACATCTTTCTTAAATTGAGGAGCCCAGAACTGGACACAGCACTCAAGGTGTGGTCTAACCAGAGCTGAGCACAGGGCAGAATGCCTTCCCTGCTCCTGCTGGCCACACTATTCCTCATGCAGGCCAGGATGCCATTGGCCTTTTTGGCCACCTGGGCACACTGCTGGCTCATGTTCAGCTGCTGTTCACCAGTACCCCCAGGTCCCTCTCTGCCTGGCTGCTCTCCAACCACTCTGTCCCCTCAGGCTGCATGGGGCTGTTGTGGCCAAAGTGTAGGACCTGGCACTTAGAAGCAGGAGAATACTGAGATGTGAACTGTGCCATGGTGCTGCCAGCAAGCCAATCAACTTTGGGTGCTTCTGCAGAGCAGAACAATCTGTGGCTAAGATGAGTGGCTACTTTTTCTGCCCATTGCTATGCATTTCACACAGTCCCTCAAAAATTCTGTTTTCAAATGAGAGAAAGGCCCTACTATAGGAGGGGAAAAAAAAACCCAAGAAACCCAAAAATACTCCACACACCAAAACCCACAAAACCAACCAACCAAGCAAGCAACCAACAAAACACATCCTATTCTGTAGACCTGAGGACAAGTTGTTGAGTGCAGCTTGCACCCACACAGTAAAGCTATACCCCCTTTTCAGGAGGATGGCTTCTTCCACAGAGCATGGTCTATTAACCTAGATGCAGCCCTAAAGGCAAGAACGTCAGCAGAGCAGATATTGTAACACGCATTGCATAAGTCAGTAAAAGTGACATTGGCAAGGTCAGGGCTGCAGAACACAGGACCACTCCATTTCAAACAAAGTAGAATCTGCAAGCATAAAGCAATAAAAAGAATGACAAAAAAAAACCCAGCTTCAAATCCATTCCCTGCTTTAACTGAACCTGGCAAAAAGCGTGGCCAATAAGATGCACAGGAATTCAACTTTTGAATAACAATACACTGGTTTGCAGTTTCAAACTAAAAACTGAAGACCAGAAAGAGTCAGACTTAGTTAAGTGATTGTGCTTAAGAGAAGAACCTGGATAGTGTTTAAGAGAAGAATGTGGATAGTGCCTAAGAGAAGAATGTGTCTCACTACAAAACTCTCCCAAAACAACAACAAAAAATTAGGCCAAATAAAAAGGGTGTTTTTAGGTAACTGGAACTCAGATAATACAATAATCACGGAATCAGAGAATGTTGGGGGCTGGAAGGGACCTCAAAAGCTCATCCAGTCCAACCCCCCTGCCAGAGCAGGATCACCTACAGCAGATCACACAGGAACACGTCCAGGAAGGTCCTGAATATCTCCAGAGAGGGAGACTCCACAACCCCCTGGGCAGCCTCTTCTGTCACCCTCACAGGGAAATAATTCATCCTCCTGTTTCCATGGAACTTCCTATGCCTCAGCTTCCACCACTGCCCCTTGTGCTGGCATTGGGCATCACCCAGCAGAGCCTGGCTCCAGCCTCTGGGCACTCACCCTGCACATCTTTAGCAACAGCAATGAGGTCACCTCTCAGGCTCCTCCTCTCCAAGCTCCAGAGCCCTCAGCTCCCTCAGGCTCTCCTCAGAAGGAAGATGTTCCACTCCCTTCAGCATTTTTGTGGCTCTGTGCTGGACTCTCTCAAGCAGTTCCCTGAGGTCCTTCTTGAACTGAGGGGCCCAGAACTGGACACAATATTCCAGATGCAGCCTCACCAGGGCAGAGTAGAGAGGGAGGAGAACCTCTCTCCACCTACTCACCACAGCCCTTCTAATCCACCGCAGGGTACCATTGATCCAAGGTTATATAAATGGAACCATTACGAGGTATATGTGGCAAAGATTTCATGACAATGAAGACTTCCTACATCAAGTGACACATTTAAAAGGTCATTATGTGTACACATGTGGTACTATTTCTGGAAGCAGCAAAGCAGAGATATGTTTAATGTTCCACTACAGCACAGAGAGAGCTATCCATGCATTTGTACCCAGAAGTCAAGCACAGGAGTTTTCCAGAAATACAAAGGATATTTGGACTTCATGAGAGGGAGTGGCAGATGTAAAAGTGTTTCACAGTCTCCAGATATTTTTTTTTAATGTTTAATATCATTGACCTCAAAATAGCACTATGTATCACAAGTGAAAGCTGCTGCTAGCCTAAAAGGAAAGTGAATGTGCCTAGAACATGTTCCACGGGCTAAAGCTGACTTCTGTAGACCCTGGGCTCACTTTGCTCTTTCAAGAGTTACTGATCACAGGCACATGACTAACCAAGCAGTACATAGGCTGAGCAGGGCACAAGGCATGGCAAGCCAAGTGGCATCACAGGATTACAGGATGTTAGGGGTTGGAAAGGTCCTCCAGAGATCAAGTCCAACCCCCCCTGCCTGAGCAGGACCAGAGAATCCAGCACAGGTCACACAGGAATGCATCCAGATGGGACTGGAAAGTCTCCAGAGAAGGAGACTCCACAACCTCTCTGGGCAGCCTGTTCCAGTGCTCTGGGAACCTCCCAGTGAAGAAGTTCCTCCTTGTGTTGAGGTGGAACCTCCTGTGCTGGAGTTTCTATCCATTGCCCCTTGTCCTATCCCAGGGTGCAAGTGAGCAGAGCCTGTCCCCTCCCTCTTGACCCCCAGCCCTCAGATATTGTTAAACATTTATTAGATCCCCTCTCAGTCTTCTCCTCTCCAGACTAAACACCCCCAGGGCTCTCAGCCTCTCCTCCCCAGGCAGTGCTCCAGTCCCTTCAGCATCCTCACAGCCCTCCCTTGGACTCTCTCCAGCAGATCCCTGTCCCTCTTGAACTGTGGAGCCCAGAACTGGATAAAATATTCCAAGTAGGGCCTCACTAGGGCAGAGTAGAGTGGGAGGAGAACTTCCCTGGATCTGCTGGGCACACTCCTCTGAATGCAGCCCAGGGTCCCATTGGCCTTCTTGGCCACAGAGCACAAGACTAGTAACAAACAGAAACAATGATTGGATCAATGAATGTAAGCTGTCCAAGCCTTTTCTTTTTTTTCTTTTTTTAATTTTGAAGGGAGATAGACAATGAAAGTTGAGCAAAATGCCACAGTTCTAGAGATAAATGTTACCTGGAAAACAATAGGTGTGGATGGAGGCTTTGTTAAGCTTTGGAAACAAAGGGAAATTTAAATTACTAACAAATAAAGCTCAATGCACAAATGAGTTAATGAAAAATAAATGAATTCTCATAAGCTGTGCTTCTCCAACTCAGAGAGTCAGGAGAAAGAATGAGAAAAAACATCGAGGCAATTTCACTGTGGAAAAGATTGTCTTTGGAGCAGCTATGAACTAAAATGAGGAACACCCAAAATATTCTGCACCCATAAGACTGTCTACTTCTGTTATGTTTTCTCTTCCCTGAACCAAAGCAAGATGCCATAAGAATTCAAAACAAAGTCATCTTTGGTGGTTTTGGTATCAACTCCTCCCAGTTATCTCTACCCAAGATGAAGCTGTTGACATTTTAGTCTGTCATACTTTCAGGAGGCATTCTTCTGCTCAAAGTTAACTACCTTAAGAAGAAAGAACACTTTCAAACATTCAATTTCCTATTGAGAGTCACCATTCAGGATCATGAGAGCCCAGCTTCCAAAGTGATAAATATTCTTCCCTTCTTGAGATGGATTTCCCCCCTCCAAAGCTCTCTGATCTTCTGTAGGATCTAAACGTATCTTTTCCTCAGAGCCCACTTCTGAGATAGGCTCTTGTGGTAGTTTGAGGCTGTGGCTTTAAAATTGGTTACAAATTTTGAGCAGAAAAATAGAAAAATGGAAATAAATCACTATTGGGTGCAAAAAGGAAAATAATGAATATTCTGAACAAGTCCATTGGAGGGATATCTCCCGTAAGATCTGTTTCTCAAAACAATCTTCATCAGTGTGGCAGTGTGTTCTGCTCTCCTCTTGCTTCTTCTCTAGGGAGATACACTACCAGGCTGTGCTGACCTTGGCTGCATTGCTTTGTTGTGCTATTAACCTCCCCTGCTTCTTTCTCTCCTCCCTTTGTACAGGGGGGTCAGGGAGGGGGAGGCAGGGAGGCAGCTTCCCCTGGTCTTTTGGCCAGGGGGGTACCTGTGCTGTTCTGCTAATCGTAAATCCCTGTAGCTATTGTCAATCCTGTATATTTGTACATAGCCATTGCCTTCCAGTGTAGGTTGTAGTTTGGCTTGTAAATGCAGCTCCATTGGCTTCCAAACTGAGCTAGTCTGATGAGGAGAATACTGAGGGGGTGGGGAATTTCCAACCCACCACAGCTGTTTTTAAGATATTTTACCTTTTAAGGGACAACTATTTCTCTTTAGGAGCCAATACTGACACAGTTAAATTTTCCTCCTGAGATGCAAGACCTCTTTAAGACACAGGGTAAGATGCAAACAAAGCCCTGCTGTGGATCAGGATGATCTCAACATACAGAAATTGCCCTTTCTCAGGGTATCCACTGTGCAGGACTTATTTTTGAATGGTTAATCAATTCCATTTTGGTTTATTTCTCCAGTTTGTTCATGTATTTCACTATTAGCAATGGGGGCACAAGATTTAATACAGCTGTTGAATTTTAGTAGGAATGCGCAGATATTCTTTCATAATAGCACTTGATTTTATCATAGAAGAACCATTTGATCTTACCTGTTAGATTCTCTCTGTCATCAAGTTCACTCAGAAACTGTCCATCCTTATCATATTCCATCCATAATTAGAAGTAGTATTTCAGTAAACTGCCAGGCTACTTACTCTATCTATCAGATTTTTAAAAGCAATGCATCTCATTGAAAGCCTTCTTCTTAAGTCAGGTAGGTCCTCTGCTGAGAACTTATTGGGATTAAAAAAAAAAAAAGGAAACAGAAAAGAAACAAAAATACAAAAGAATAAACAGGTCAATTTTCCTACTAAAATCTACAACCCTATTTCTGGCTTCTATTAAGTGGAAAAACAACAACAACAAAACACCCAACCAAAACAACAACAACAAAAAACCCAAACCAAGAACCACAATAAAACATGAAAAACAAAAACAAAATCACACAATCACACCATAATATCATAATCACAGAACTTTAGGAGTTGGAATGGACCTTGAAAGATCATCCAGTCCAACTCCCTTGCCAGACCAGGATCACAGAATCGCAGAACCACAGGAACATTCAGGTTGGAAAATAGCCTCAGGATCACCAAGTCCAACCCAGAACCCTACTCTACAAGGCTCACCCCTAAACCAGAGCCCCAAGCACCACATCCAAATCACCTTTAAACACATCCAGGCTTGGGGACTCCACCACCTCCCTGCCCAGCACATTCCAATCCCTCACCACTCTTGCCAGGAAAAAATGTTGCCTAATGTCCAGCCTAAACCTACCCAGTCACAGCTTGAGGCCATTCCCTCTTGTTCTATCACTAATTCCCTGGGAGAAGAGACCAGCAGCAGCCTCTCCACAACCTCCTTTCAGGGAGTTGTAGACAGCAATGAGGTCTCCCCTCAGCCTCCTCTGTTTCACACTAACCAGCCCCAGCTCCTTCAGTTGCTCTTCATCAGATTTCTTCTCCAGGCCCTTCACAGCTTCCTTGCCCTCCTCTGTCCTGGCTCCAGCACCTCCACATCTCTCTTGCATTCAGCTGCCCAAAACTGGACACAACACTCCAGGTGTGGCCTCCCCAGCGCTGAGTCCCAGGGGACAATCCCCTCCCTGCTCCTGCTGGACACAGCATTGCTGATCCCAGCCAGGATGCCTTTGGCTTTCTTGGCCACCTGGGCACACTGCTGGCTCCTCTTCAGCTGCTTGGCCATCAGCACCCCCAGGTCCCTTTCTGCCAGAGTAGGTCAAGTTTTGAATGTCTCCAGAGCAGGAGTCTCCACAAACTCCCTGGGCAACCTGTTCCACAAACAAACCAACCCACACACATCAACAGCAGTGCAAATTTTAGGCCAAAGCACTTGACTGCACTGTAAGTGACCCTGTCAGTAGCTATCATTATCACCTTTGCCTCATGCGTAAGACTCAATCTCAGATGGTGGGGAAAAGTGAGAGGTTCTATCTCAGAACCTGACAACTCCTATTCATTGTCTCTATTGGGTAGCTGGCTCCAAAGCCAATGCTTAAAGTATATAAACCTCTGACTGACAGATTCTGGTGAAAGAGTTTGGATAACTGGCTTAACTAAAAGACTGCATGGGCCACTATCTCCAGGACAGATAGTGTAGGGAATTACTCATGAATAAACTACTGATAGTTGAGTAGAAACTGAAAGACACCCTGTGTAAAGAGTGTTAGTAGAGGGAGGCAGAGGAATAAATCATGGAATCATAGAATCATAGAATGGTCTGGGCTGGAAGGGACCTCCAAAGCTCATCCAGCCTGACCTCCCCACAGTCAGCAGGGACATCCCCAACTAGATCAGGCTGCCCAGGGCCTCCTCCAGCCTCACCTTGAACATCTCCAGGGAAGGAGCCTCAACCACCTCCCTGGACAACCTGTTCCAGTGTTCCAGCATCCTCAGAGTGAAGAACTTCTTCCTAACATCCAATCTCAATCTGCTCTGCTCTAATTTGAAGCCATTGTCCCTCATCCTGTCCCTGCAGGCCTTTGCAAACAGTCTCTCTCCAGCCTTCCTGGAGCCCCCTTCAGGTACTGCCAGGCTGCTATGAGGTCTCCCCAGAGCCTCCTCTTCTCCAGGCTGAACACCCCCAGCTCCCTCAGCCTGTCCTTGTAGCAGAGCTGCTCCAACCCCCTGAGCATTTTCATGGCCTCCTCTGGACCCTCTCCATCAGCTCCATGTCCTTCCTCTATTGAGGGCTCCAGAGCTGTACACAGCACTCCAGGTGAGGTCTCCCCAGAGCAGAGCAAAGTGGCAGAATCACCTCTCTGGCTCTGCTGGCAATGCTGCTTTGGATGCAGCCCAGGCTGGGATTTGCCTTCTGGTCTGCAAGCTCACACTGCCTGCTCCTGTCCAGCTTCTCATCCAGCAGCACCCCCAAGTCCTTTTCCTCAAGGCTGCTTTCTATCACCTCCTGCCCCAGTCTGTATTGCCAGTGAGGATTGTTCCAGCCCAGGTGCAGAACTCTGTACTTGCTCTTGTTGATCCTCATGAGGTTCACCTGGGCACCACCTCTGCAGCCTGTCCAGGCCCCTCTGGATGCCATCCTGTGCCTCTGGATGCCATCCTGGTGTATCGACAGCACCACTCAGCTGGGTGCCATCTGCAGACTCGCTGCTGGTGCACTCAATCTGTCCATGTCATTGATAAAAATATTTAACAGTACAGGTCTCAGTAGGGACTGAGGGGACACCACTGTCACTGCTCTCCATCAGGACTTCAAGCCACCTTCTGGATGCCACCATCCAGCTAATCCCTTATCCACTGAACAGTCCACTACTAACTTATGTTTTCTCTTTTTATTTAATCAATCATATTTACGCACACACACTAGGGGGAAATTTTGCTGACAGAAGAAAGGGAAAAGTGGCTCACAATGTCTGGAAGTTTTAATTAGTTCATTTTCTCTCACAAAAAACAACATTATTGTGACTGGCTTAATTGGATAGTGTGAACTCAGAGACATAAACTGATAAAAAACATTGAAACATTTCACTAAAGTCTTTATAGAACAGGACAACAGAATGAAATTGTCCTGAAAGATCAATTTAAAAAATCATTTAGCTTAGAAGAGGAAAAAAATGAGGTTTACCCATGGCATATTAGGCAGCACCAGGTCTGTGCTTGCTGCTCATAATTACTTTTTGCAGTGAGCACCAAATCCTCCTTGCTCAAATCAGCAGACTTTTCAGAAAAAGTGAGGTGACAGTGTTTTCTTACCTCACAGGATCACAGGGATTAGAAGGGTCCTCCAGAGCTCACCAAGTCCAACCCCCCCTGCCTGAGCAGGACCAGACAATCCAGCACAGATCACACAGGAATGCATCCAGATGGGGCTGGAAATTCTCCAGGGAAGGAGACTCCACAACCTCTCTGGGCAACCTGTTCCAGTGCTCTGGGACCCTCACAGTGAAGAAGTTCCTCCTCATGTTGAGGTGGAACCTCCTGTGCTGGAGTTTCTATCCATTGCCCCTTGTCCTATCCCAGGGTGCAATGAGCAGAGCCTGTCCCCTTCCTCTTGACCCACAGCCCTCAGATATTTAGAAACATTTATTAAATCCCCTTTCAGTCTTCTCCTCTCTAGAGTGACCAGTCCCAGGGCTCTCAGCCTCTCCTCCCCAGGCAGTGCTCCAGTCCCTTCAGCACCCTTGGACTTTCTCCAGTAGATTCCTGTCCCTCCTGAACTGTGGAGCCCAGAACTGGATGCAATATTCTAGGTGTGGCCTCACTAGGGCAGAGTAGAGGGGGAGGAGAACCTCTCTTGACCTACTGACCACAGCCCTTCTAATCCACCCCAGAACAGCATTGGCCTTCTTGTCTACAAGAGCACATTGTCCCTCTATGGAGAGACAACGGTATGGAGGAAGTATGCTGAGCAGCTAACAAAACAGGTTGTTGTCTCTAATTTACCACCCACAGCATCTGGCCTTAAAGACTTCACAGGTTAGAAAACAAACAGAGAAATGGTGTTTGGCAGGGGCATAATGGCCAGGGAAGCCTTGCCAGATTCTGAGGGGTAGGTGTCAAGTGGAGGGGGCCAGGCTCTTTTGGGTGGTGCACAGTAATAAGGCAAGGAACAAGAGGTACAAGCTGGAACAGAGAAGATTTCACTTCAACATGAGGAGAAACTTCTTTGCAGTGAGGGTGACAGAGCCCTGGAGCAGCTGCCCAGAGAGGTTGTGGAGTCTCCTTCTCTGGACACACTCAGACCCCACCTGGCTGCATTCCTGTGCAGACTCCCCTGGGTGATGCTGCTCTGGCAAGGGGGTTGGACCCAATGATCTCTTGAGGTCCCTTCCAACTTCTAACATGCTGTGGTACTGTGATACTCTTAAGGACTATAAATATTCAAGAACACAGACTAGTAGAGAAGAGTACAAGCTGAATGATTGGTTTCCATGTGTGGGGGCTTTTTTTTTTTTTTTGGTGTTTTTTGTTTGTGTGTGTGTGTGGTGTGGGCATTGTTTGTTTGTTTTTTATCCTCTAAAAGCCTAGTTATTTACCAGTTTTCACACATGTATTATTTTCTAACTGAGGAAGTTAAACACTCTTTGAATCATAGAATCATGGAATTGTCAGGGTTGGAAGGGACCTCAAGGATCATCCAGTTCCAACCCCTCTGCCATGGGCAGGGACACCTCACACTACAGCAGGTTGCTCACAGCCACATCCAGCCTGGCTGCAAAAACCTCCAGGCATGAGGCTTTCACCACCTCTCTGGGAAACCTCTTCCAGTCTCTCACCACCCTCATGGTGTAAAACTTCTTCCTAACATCCAATCTGAATCTCCCCATTTCTAGTTTTGTTCCATCCCCCCCAGTCCTATCACTCCCTGACACCCTCAAAAGTCCCTCCCCGGCTTTCTTGTAGCCCCCTTCACATACTGGAGAGCTATAATAAGGTCTCCTGGGAGCCTTCTCTTCTCCAGACTGAACAGCCCCAGCTCTCTCAATCTGTCTCAACAGGAGAGGTGTTCCAGCCCTCTGCTCATCCTTGTGGCCCTTCTCTTGCAAGGGAAGAAAGTATTAAACTTACAGGTGAGGAAAGCAAGCAGCAGTGAGATTTTACTTTGAAAATATGTTGCAGCAATGTCTCATTAGTGTTGTGCTTTAAGACTAACCTTCTTTATACATTGCCTTGAGAGATCATAATTATTATTTATTTGACATGTTTGAGAGCAAAATCTAATTGAATAAAGATAGAAATGGAAGGTGAGGTCAGAAGTACATATATCCCCCTTCAAGGGGATAGACTTCTGTTGGACTGGAAAGTTGCCAGTTCCTGATATTTATTGAAAGAACCTGAGAGCAGGCAGTGAAGCTTTTCCCACTCCATCAACTGCTCTCAGCCATCTGTAGCTTAGGGACTCTGAGTCAAAGGTCATGTCCATATCTTCACATTTAATACTACTTGTAGGACTTTCAACCTGTCTAAAGAGAAAGGTGCCCTAAAGCTAACCCAAAGGAGAACACAGCCATTAGGATAGCAGCAAGCTTAGCTCTTTTTTTTTTTCTTCCCCTTAAGGCATGATACTATTTCGTTACTGGATGCTTTTTGCAGCCAAAGCAGGTCTGACTTTTCATTCAAAAAAAGAAGTTGCAAGACTGCAACATCCAGACCATGAAAAATGGCCAGGCTGAGACTGAGGGATGACCTGGTTTTGCACAGGTATTACTTGGAGGATGGTTCTTGCAGCTTAGTGAAAGGAAATTGGTGTTCCCAGACCAGGGAATTGGTGTGGAAGTATTGCTTATTGCCTTCAAGGGCACCTGTCAATACTACAGCTCTTTGAGTCATGCCTCCAGCAAACTCTGTTCAATCCTGTTTATAGTTTTTTCCCCTCTAGATGTTCAGATGTATCTTTAATTGAAGCAGTGCTTCTTGAGGCAAATACTATGTGTTTAATGGGCTTAGTGCTCTCAAACAACTTTCTTGGCAAAAATAGGACTGGGGCAGTCGTATGTACTCTGGAAGGCAAAGGTGCATGCTTGAACATTTCTCCTGAAATGCAGAATGATGCCTCTTTAAAAGGCTTTTATGGGAAGCATGTTCAAATTCCTGTTGTCTGATTCAAAGTCCTTCTTACTAATGGCCATTAATTTAAAATGTATTAAAAATATTAAATTTCAAAAAGAAAATTAAGTAGATTATTACCAAAGGAAATTGGCCACTTAGCCCCACTAAAACCTAATAGGATTTGATCTGTTGAGAGTTCTCAGCACTCTTTCTTAATATCAGCCTTTTCCCTAGGAATTGGCAAGAATGCCCAGTAACAGCCCTCCTAGGTGGGATTTCTTCTGCCAACCTCCAAGCATGAGATAGAAAATTTAATTTGTGAAATTCTGACACTGCATTGCTGCCTCTCAGTTCTAAACAACCCATTGGGAAAACAAACCCAGATGATGAAAGTTAGATATTTGTAGACGTTGATCAGATCCCCTCTCAGTCTTCTCCAGACTGAACAGCCCCAGGTTTCTCAGTCTCTCTTCATAAGGGAGGTGTTCAAGTCCCCTAGTCATCCTAATGGCTCTCCATTGGATTTTCTCCAGCAGATCTCTGGCTCTCTTGAGCTGGTACTGGTATTTCTGCACTGGTATTGGTCATTTACATCAAACCAGCCTATGCCCTCAGGTGAGGCAGAAAGTCATTATAGAATATGACTGTTTCAGAGATGCATTAACACAGAGCCAAGAAAATCATAGAATCACAGAATTGTCAGGGTTGGAAGGGACCTCAAGGATCATCCAGTTCCAACCCCTCTGCCATGGCCAGGGACACCTCACACTACAGCAGGTTGCTCACAGCCACATCCAGCCTGGCTGCAAAAACCTCCAGGGATGAGGCTTCCACCACCTCCCTGGGCAGCCTCTTCCAGTGTCTCACCACCCTCATGGGGAAGAATTTCTTCCTAACATCCAATCTGAATCTCTCCATTTCTAGTTTTGATCCATTCCCCCCAGTCCTATCACTCCCTGACACCTTAAAAAGTCCCTCCCCAGCTTTCTTGTAGCCCCCTTCAGATACTTGAAGGCCACAAGAAGGTCTCCTGGGAGCCTTCCCTTCTCCAGACTGAACAGCCCCAACTCTCTCAGTCTGTCTCCAGAGCAGAGCAGCTCCAGCCCTCTGCTCATCCTCGTGGACCTTCTCTGGACACCTTCCAGCACCTCCAGATCCTTCTTGTAATAGGGGCTCCAGAACTGGACACAGTGCTCCAGGTGTGGTCTCAGCAGAGTGGAGCAGAGAGTCTTTAGAAGATTTAATGCTTTTAAAAACAAAATAATGCTTCTTTCCCCTCCCTGGATACATGCAAACATCTTGACTAGAAAGCCTCACAGTTATTTATTGTGTGTGATTGGGGTCTTTGGAGGAGGGTGGGAATGAAATGTTGAAGACCTCTTGGGTAGCTTAAGTCACCACATGTTTTAACTTAGTCATATATTCCTATCAGAAGTATAGGAGTCCAAGCAGAGAGATCTCAGCTGTGGCCAAAAGACAATTTTGCAATATTTTGCTTTCTTTTGTTAGCAAACAGCCCCCAGGAAATGGCTGAGTTGGAGGTTTACTTAAAGCACAGAATCTCATAGAAGAGGAAAGATTTTTGCTCACCCTGTACAACAGACACAGGAAAAATTCTGTCACTCAAGGATTGATATAAATATTTGTCAGCATGCAAGTTAAAAGAGTTCATTGTAATTCCATCTGTATTAGCATGTCTAGTGGCTCATATGACATGAAGCTGACTACATATCCAGAGCACAGCACCCCACAGCAAATCTGAATTTTGAGACTAAAAGACACCTTCCAGCACCTCCAGATCCCTCTTATAATAAAGGCTCCAGAACTGGACACAGTATTCCAGGTGAGGACTCCGCAGAGTGGAGCAGAGGGGGAGAATCCCCTCCCTGGCCCTGCTGGCCACACTTCTCTTGCTGCAGCCCAGGCTCTGGTTGGCTCTCTGGGCTGCAAGTGCTCGCTGCTGGCTCATGTTGAGCTTCTCATCCCCCAGCACCCCCAAGTCCCTCTCCTCAGGGCTGCTCTCCAGCCAGTCACTGTCCATCCTGTGTTGGTGTTTGGGATTTCCCTGACCCAGCTGCAGGACCTTGCACTTGGTCTTGTTGAACCTCATGAGGTTGGCTTGTGCTCACCTCTCCAGCCTATCCACCTCACCCTCTGGATGGATCCCTTCCCTCCAGCCTGTCTGCTGCACCACACAGCTTGGTGTCATCAGCAAACTTGCTGAGGGTGTACTCAGTGCTACTGTCCATGTCAAAAGGAAAACAAAGATAATTCTAAACAATCCCATTGGAGAGATATCTACCATAAGATTTAGTTCCCAAAACAATCTCTCTCTCTTCTGGCTTCTTTGCTCTGGGAGATGCTAACTTGCTTCTGCTTGACCTTGGCTGCATTGTTTTGACTGCTATTAACTTCTCTGCTTCTCTCTCTTGTCCCTTGTGTACAGTGGAGTAAGGGGGGGGGCAGGGAAGGAGAAGCTGTTGCAGCTTCCCTGGTCTTTGGCCACAGGGGTCCTTGTGCTGTTCATTAATTGCAAATACTTGTAAACATTGTGTATTTTGTACATATTCATTGTGTTCCATTGTAGATTGTAGTTTTGCTTGTAAATACAGCTTTCATTTGTTTTCCGTTTGCAAAGTTAATGTTGGGGTGGTCACCCAGTATAGTTTAGCTGCAGCCACTCTCAGTGAGAACTGTCCCCTGCAGTTTTTATAGCCTGTAACAACTCAAATAGGCAGAGTGTTAGGGCAAATATACATCTAGAGATAAAATACTTGTGGCTTCTTCCTGCAATAGTATGTTTTGCACTGCATAAACAGGGTTCAGACTGGCTGTATTTTAATTCCTTCAGCCCCATGTCTGGGTTTTAACAGGCAATCCAAAGTTAAAAATAAAAACAATAAAAAGCAGGATTAACTGAACTATGAAACTCAGATTACTAGAAGCAAGCAACAAAAGTCCATCTCCTGCCAGAAGCTTTGCAGGTCTGCCAGTTCCATATTTCCAAGAGAAAAGCTGGCTCTTGGGAGAAGTCACCCAGAAGAAACCGCAGCTCACTTGGGAAGGGAACATGGCAGTGAATTGCAGGAGCCCTGGTTTCAAAGGGATTGCATTTTGTGGGCTTGGCTCACCTCAGACTTAATGTTGTGGCTCCTTGTTCCCTTGCTATGAGTCGTGTCAGACTGTCTCTCTTGAAAATATAGCAAGAGGAGGAATATCCTAACAGACACCTTCCATCCTTAAATTTCAACTGAATGCCTTCTCCCTGGGAGGTGAAGCACCTACCATTAATCCTGACAATCTGCTTCAGAAGAGCACCTTTCTGACCAGCAGGCTGCAAGTTACATTACAGCCTGCTTGGCTGCCTTGCTTTAATGAAAAGGGAAAACAGTGGCTGGATTTCCTCATGTCCTCAAATCCTTAGAACCTATAAAATATAAATCACAGGACAAAAAAAAAAACCTTAATCATCTTAAACAAAACAAACAAACCACTTCCTAGTACTTGCTATGACCTTGGCTTTATCTGTTAATTTTGCTTATTAACAAATGAATATTTATGAAGAAAAGGAATGGTTGAGCCCATCTAAAGCAAAGCAGAATGTCATGACCTGGTATTCCAAGCCAACCCTGGGCAGCAGGGGAGGTCATGTTAAGATTCAAAAATTCCATTGGAGTAAATTAAAGCAAACTGACTGCAAACAGCTGATGAGTTGCATTTACTAGAGCTAATGAAAACCCTCAGCAATGGTCCTGAGCAGAGGGAAATGGTGTTATAGTTTGAAGGTGGAACTTAAGCCTAGTTCCTAATTGTAAAATAAGAGTAGGGATTTTCCATAGACTTAGAGTAAAAAAGGTAAATAAATTACCACCAGATACAAAACAAAAACAACTGATAGGTATAGATCATTCAATTATAGAATCATAGAATTGTTACAGTTGGAAGGGACCTCAAGGTTCCAGTTCCAACCCCCCTGCCATGGGCAGGGACACCTCACACTGCATCAGGTTGCTCACAGCCACATCCAGCCTGGCCTTAAAAGCCTCCAGGGATGAGGCTTCCACCACCTCCCTGGGCAACCTGTGCCAGTGTCTCACCACCCTCACGGGGAAGAATTTCTTCCTAACATCCAATCTGAATCTCACCATTTCTAGTTTTGCTCCATTCCCCCCAGTCCTATCCCTACCTGACACCTTAATAATGTTTAAGGGTAGGCAGGGAATTCAGACACCAGAAAACATTCAGGTTTTTGCCATGCAGACCTGCCTGTGATCTCTGGGTTTACTCACTGCCTAACAGGACTGATTGACAGGAACACACATTGCATACAATGAAAGAGATTGTGATCCTGTTGTAGCAGGGAGGAAGGTGGAGTTCGGTTGGTTGTTGGTTTTGTTTGTTTCAGGCCTTGGCTTTGGATATCTTCATTGGTTTGGGGGTGGGGAGGTTGTGTTGTGGGTTGGGTTTGGGGTTTGGTTTTTTGTTTGGGTTTTTTTGTTTTTGTGTTTGTTTGGGGTTTGGGGATTTTTGGTTTAAAAAAACAGAAACAACAAAAAGCAACCCAACCCAACCCAACCAAAGAGCACCTCTTCCTCTGTCAGGATGAAATAATTCTTTCTGATCAGTGATTTAGCAACAATAGTGCAATTCAAAAGGAGATCCTCACATTTATCAAGCTCACCTAACTACCCAAGAATCTAATACCAAGTATCTAATTATAATCAGGTCTTTGACTAGGAGTTCACTATTCTTCATCACCTCCTTTCTCATCCTAAATGTCATTCACAATCCACAACCTTTTTCTGAGCTCAGCTAATCATTTTCCTACTTATACTGTATGTATTAGCCCCTCACACATTTACCCATTATTCTTGCTGCCTGCTACTCACTTACTTAAGTGTCTTTAAAAACAAAAGTCCCATATTGTGCAGTGAAATCTAACAGCAAAGCAGCAGACAAGCAAGAATGAGGGGCCAGTGCCATAGCAACCTGGTGGCAGAGGCAGGGGGGAACTTCTTTTCTTGCAGCTTCCCGGCTACTGCAGAAATATTAGGTGCACCTGAAGGCTTTCTGAGAGTAACTGAACTGACAGAGAGAAGCTGCTGAATAGTACAGTGGAAGGTGATATTTTCCTGCCTGGCAGGGTGTGATGGTTTGGGGCCAGACAGATCCTCTCTTGTCCCAAGAGGGACAAAACAATACCCCTCACAGAAACAGACTGAAGAGTGATGGAAAGTTTAAATGGAAAAGCAATTGGTGAAACTACAGAAACTCCAAGCATAGTGGCAAAGAATCCCAAAGCATACTGAATCCCTTTTACAACACCCAAAGACCTCCCAACTCTTCCCTGCTCCCCACCTGAGGGTCTAGCCAAAACCCCCAGGGCTCTTTCTTCCCCCCTTCCATGCCAGGCTAGTCTCAGGCTGGCCAGGTCTGAGACTGCCTCCCACCTTTCTCCTCCTGGCATTAAGCTTAGACAGGCTTTAAGCTTGAGATACTCCCCCACTGTTACCTGATAGAGAGCATCTCCCAAGGGAGCAGAGAGGGAAGAAAGAAGAAGAGAAGGACTCTGCAGATGGATTGATAGGGTGCAGGATTCATGGGTGCAGGAAATACACTGATTCCTGTGTGCACCTGATTGGGTTGGACACTGGGGACACCAGAACAGGTGTATCTTATGTGGCAGTAACAGGAGGCACCCAGCCTGAACTGCCACACAGGGGCACAAGACCAACACATAGGAGGCTCAGCAGTGAAACTGGCTTGATGTAGAGAACATGCAGCAGAGTTCACACCTGGCAACTGAGGAACACTCACTGCCACAAAGGAGAAGTGACACTGACCTTGACAGAATGATCTCAAAAGCAACAAAATGGGAGGGCTGAAAATAAGATTTTGGAGCATGTTTCATAGGCTCACAGAATGTTAGGGGTTGGAAGGGACCTCTGGAGATCATTGAGTCCAACTGCCCCTGCCAGAGCAGGACCAGAGAATCCAGCACAGGTCACACAGGAATGCATCCAGATGGAGCTGGAAAGTCTCCAGAGAAGGAGACTCCACAACCTCTCTGGGCAGCCTGTTCCAGTGCTCTGGGACCCTCTCAGTGAAGATGTTCCTCCTCAGGTTGGGGTGGAACCTCCTGTACTGGAGTTTCTATCTATTGCCCCTTGTCCTATCCCAGGGTGCAAGTGAGCAGAGCCTGTCCCCTCCCTCTTGACCCCCAGCCCTCAGATATTTATAGACATTTATTAAATCCCCTCTCAGTCTTCTCTTCTCCAGACTAAACAGCCCCAGGGCTCTCAGCCTCTCCTCATAGGGCAGTGCTCCAGTCCCTTCAGCATCCTCACAGCCCTCCCTTGGACTCTCTCCAGCAGATCCCTGTCCCCCTTGAACTGGGGAGTCCAGAACTGGATGCAATATTCCAGGTGAGGTCTCAGCAGGGCAGAGTAGAGGGGGAGGAGAACCTCCCTGGATCTGCTGGACACACTCCTCTGAATGCACCCCAGGACCCCATTGGCCTTCTTGCCCCCCAGGACACATTGCTGTCCCATGCAGAACTTGTTCTCCACCAGCACTCCCAGGTCCTTCTCCTTGGGGCTGCTCTCCAGCAGATCCCCTCCCAACCTGTCCTGCTGCAGTCTATTCTTCCTTCCCAGTTTCAGCTGCAGAAAGCAAAACTCTCAGATACCCAAGACAAAACGTTCTACTTGACTTGGTGGAATAACACATTAAACATAGCACAGGTGACTGTCACTTTTATTTGAGCTCTTGTTTGCTGACATTTGGAGTTTCCACTGACAGAACACTAGAGTACTGAAAGCTGGACCTTCTTCTCCTGTGTGGAATAGCCTCCACTACTTGGAAAGTGTCGGGATAACAGACCCCACATATATTCTCCGAGGACACTCTGTTAACCAAGCATTGGGCAAATTGGTTAACTGACAAGAGGGGCTGCAGAGGCAGCTTGGGACACTAGGCCAGCTCCTCTGTTCAAATCACTTTTAGTGCTGTTGTAGCCAGCTGCTGCTCTGTGCCACAGAAGTTTCAGGTATCTGATGGATGGTGGTAATTTAGTTACAAGCAGGACATCCATCACAAAAGGCTTCAGCACTTCATCACTGCAGACATAGCCATACCAAGGAAGGCTGCTCTGTGCCTCCACGTCTCTAAGATGGGGAACAAATGGAAATGTATCACCATATCACAGCCTGCTCAGCCAGGCCTGCTGCCTTCCCCACCAGCTTGGGTTTTGGCACAGGGACAGCCTGCTCCTGAGCCTTTAAGACTGCCCTCTTGAAGTACTTCCAGCCTTCCTGAACTCCTATATCCTTCAGGGTGGTCTCCCAAGGGACTTTGTCAGGCCAAAGCCTGTTCAAGGTAGCAGTTTTGCCACCCTTGTTTCCCCAAGTAGAGAGAACTCAACCATCTCATGATTGCTGAGCCCTAGATGCTCTCCAGCCTTTACATCCCACACAAATTCTTCCCTGTTCACAAGAAGCAGGTTCAGGAGGGCTTCCCTGGCTGGCTCCCTCACCAGTTGTGTCAGGAAGTTATCCTCCACACACTCCAGAAATCTCCAGGACTGTTTTCTCCCTGCTGTGTTGTATTCCCAGCAGACATCCAGGAAGTTGAAGCCTCCCAGGGGAACAAAGGGTAGTGATTCTCAACTGCTTATAAAATATTTCATCCACCTCTTCATCCTGGTTGGGTGGTCTATAACAGATTCCCACCACAATATCACTCTTGCTGGCCCTATTCCTGATCCTTACCCGTAAGGACTCAACTCTATCATCACCTTCATTAATTTGCATAGTTTCATATGTCTCCCTAAGATAGAGGCCACTCCACCACCTCTTTTTCCTTGCCTGTCTCTTCTGAAAAGTTTGCAGCACTCCAGTTGAGAGAGTCATCCCACCAGGTTTTCCTGATGGCTGCTAGATCATAGTTTCCCTGTAGCACAATGACCTCCAGCCCCTCCTGTTTATTGCCCATGCTGTGTGCATTGGTGTATAAACATTTGAGGGAGGGAGCTGAGTACATAGTTTTCAACCTTGAGGTGGGGGTAGACCTTCTGGGTATCTAGAATGCTAACACACTGCTCCACAAGCATTGGGCTACTACACCCGGGGTTCTCGGTGGCCTGTCCAGCTACATCCCTGTTCCCCTTTAAAACCTTTAAAGCCTTGTCAGTGAGTCCAGCCAGCTCATGTGCAAGGATTCTTGTTCCCTTATGATCAAAAACCCCAAAGTTCTGTTGGTGACACCAACCTCTAAGCCATGTGTTAATCACGTGGATTTTTTGATTCCTGTCACTAGAGGTACAGGAAGGCTCCCAAGCCCTCAAGTAATGTCCCCAAAGCCCTGAAGACTCTTTTAATTGCTTTTGTACTCCTATGCATTGCCTCATCACTCCCAATCCACATAACTAGCACTGATAACAGTCTGATGGGCCCATCAGATTGCAGAGTCTCTTAGAAGTGTCCCTAACCCATGCCCCAGGCAGGCAGCAGACCTCCCTGTGGGATGGATCAAATCAGACCCTCAGCTCCCCTGAGAAGGGAATCCCCTCCTACCACCACCTTTCTTTTTTCTTGTGTGCACTAGTCATGGGAGTGGCTGACAAGTCCTGGGTAGCTGCATGCATGGATAACCATCTCTGTCCTTGTTCGTCCAGCCTTCTGTTTAAGGAGCACTGTTCCTGTTGTGTGTGGGCAACTGGGAAGACTGGGGGGATTGGGAGGGGACTCACCTGTCTGTCCTGCCTCACCAGAGGGGGACCTGCCTCCATTCCCCCCATCTCTTAGGTCTCTTTCTTTTTCTGGATGACAAGAGGGCATGGGATCCCCTGCTTCTTGTGCCACCCACACCAGCTGCCCCTCCCTCAGGGATGGCAGAGCCTGGCTCCACAAGTCTATCTCCTCTTTGCATTCCCTTATAGTCCTTAGCCTCTCAACTTCATCTTGCAGATTGTTCACCTGCTCACATCTAACAATGGGGCCTGGACACCTACCTGTCTGCTCAGAACCTCTGTCTGGGTCCCCACAGCTCTGCTGACCACAGCCTGGTCGTACCCATGGCTGAGTCTCTAGCATGGACTGACCTCACAGGCTGCCAGGACACGCCTGGATGACTCACCTTGCTTATTGATTGACCTTGCTTGGTGCAAGGAGCGATGGAGCTCCAATCAGATCCCAGCCTGCAGTGGCTGCAGCTCCACCCAGGCCTCTCCCTGCCTCCTTCATGACAGAAACCAGAACCGACGGGGGGCCACACTTGCCTGAGCTTCCCAGCTACAAAAAGCTTTACCTGCACACCAACAAAGCTGCTAATCTCCCATCTGCCACGAGGACAAGGCCCATGCAGTGATTTCTCAGCTGTTCTTGAGCTGTCCTTCTCATGGACAGCAGGCTTCACATCAGATTATTCACACTGGAAGGGTGACCTGCCTCCAATGATCCCCAGCTACGCTCATCCTTATTCCAGCTTTAGAACAAAGGTGGTTTTCCAGATCAGTCAAGGGCAACACTCTTGCCCTAACTCTAATCCTAACCATAACAATAATCCTAACCCTAACCATAAAAATTACCCTAATGTTGGTAAATGTGCTAGTCACATATTCCTTTGTTTTGTGAGGGAGTTGCAAGGAGACTGTAAGAACGGAACAGAGAATTCAGGGCTGCCACTTTTTCTGCAGGAGCTGGAACAAGAAGTACAGTTCTGATCCAGAGCACGCATTTGACCAAATAACACAAAGGTGGAACATTCCTGTAAAAGGGGTTAGCCCCTTTTAAATTAAATTGTTTTTGTTTCCCCAAGCCGAGTTTATTTTTTGCCCATGACCATAACTGGTGAGTGAGCCCCCACTCTCCTCTGTCTTGACCCTCAAGCCTTTTGCTGCATTTTGTCCTGCAGAGTGAGGTAGGATTAAGCACGTGGCTGTGTGGTGTACTGCTGCCAGCTAGGTGGGCTTAAACCACAACTTACTCCAATCACCCATACTAATAAATCTTGTCTTTGAGCTGATTAATTCCAAATCATTTTTCTAGCATTTGCTCATTGCAGGACTGTTGGCAGGTCTGCACTATGACAGCAGCAACTCACAGCTGTGATTCATTTAGGTTCCTCCTTTGCAGTAGTGTCTTGCTGCTAATGTAGACAGGATTTACTGAGGTAGATCTCTCCGTTGCTCTTTGTATCAATAAATCCAACTGGCAGTGGAGTGATGGCAGAGCAATTTAAATCACAGTGTGTCATGTGCACATGAAGTCTTTATGCACTTTCTTATATGTAAAAAAGCCCTAGATGGCAGAATGGGAGCAGAAGAAGAGCACTTTTCTCATCTTTTCTAAGAGCTATGCATAGTTTGCAGGCTTCTGCCACAGGCAGCTGTGCAGAGAAGTAGGCTCCAGCTTTCCAAGGATACTCAGTGAGTTGTGGCTGCTGCATTTTGTAAAATATTTCAGTGAAAAGAACCTGTCTTATGTCAAGTATTTTCCAATTTATTGTAATGGAGATGAATTCAATTTAGCTCTGGGTACTCACCTGATCTTTTGCAAATAGCATATGCCTTTTCATAATAATGTAATGATATCTAATTTTAAAAAAATAAATAAATATTCAGGTCAAGAAGCCTCAATGCATAAGCAAGAGAAGTTTGAGCACAGCAGAGAGTCTAGATTTGAAAAGACTCAAACCAATGACCACTTTGAACACAAACATAAGGAAATGTTCCTGAGTTGCATTAGAATCAGCCTTCAATTTTAGCTGAAGTCCTTGGTCACACTGAATATTAATGTTCATGGCTAGAAGTGGCAAGCCTAAGACAGTCACCACCTCGCTTCAGGCTGCTTGTATGGATCCATCAGCAATTTATCCTCCATGTAAAGGCAGAATTCAATTCCATTTGTGAGCTCCAAAGCACATAAGACATGGTGCACCTGATGAATTGCAGATGAGCAGGAACAGGAATTACCATAATCGAGGTTAAAGACTTCTGAAAGCTGCAACAATTTTATGGCATTATGCAATTTGTGTAATAAATGTAATTGTCAAAGGTGGAGTTTAACTAACTCCTCAAAGGAAACAGTCACATAAATTTGGAAATATGCTACATTTTGAAATACCAGATCAGAACAGTATTTTCAGGATTGCTAACCATTTTGGATTTAATTTCTTTAGATTTTTCTAGCTTCAGTTTGATATTATTCAAATCATATCTCTTTCTGAATGTGAAAAAAAAAATCTTAACTGCAAGTTCTGGGCCAGGCTGAGCTACCTGAACAACATTAAACAATACCTAGAGACAGGGAAAACAGCAAGGAAATCAGAAAGGAAAGAATCCTTGGCATAAATAGCAGAGGAATAGTCTGACCTGGCATAAGCAGGTTAAAGCTCAGGGATTTGACTGCTTTGCTTTCATCCACACAGTTCCAGTAACACAAAGGCTATCTATACACCTTTCTCCTCTGTACAACAAAAATTAGGTGAAGGAGTTCTTACAAATAGCTTCCCTAGCAGGCTCCTCCTCTAAGACTGTATAAGATGGTGGGGTACCACACTGCCTAGAATTAAGTAGCAATAGTGGGTTGAAAATAACCCCCCCAACATTAACTTTGCCAGACCAGCTCAGCTGGAAGCAAATGAAAGCTGCATTTACAAGCCAAACTACAATCTACAATGGAATGCAAAGAATACGTACAAATAGACAGCATATGCAGTATTTACAGGTATTTCCAATTAATAAACAGCACTGCCTGGCCAAAGACCAGGGGAACTTCAACAGCTTCTGCTCCCCTGCCTCCCCATTACCCCCCTGTACAAAAGAGACAAGAGAAAGGAGCAGAGAAATTGCTGTTAGACTTAGCCAAAACAATGCAGCCAAGGTCAAGCAGAAGCAAGTTAGTATCTCCCAGAGTGAAGCAAGAAGAGAGAGAGAGATTGTTTTGGGAACCAAACCTTATGGTAGATATCTCTCCAAAGGGATGGTTTAGAACTATCATTATTTTCCTTTTTACACCCAATACTGATTCATTTACATTCTACCACTTTCTGTTCAAGATCTGTGAAAAATTTTCGGGGCATAGCCTAAAACTACCACACTAAATAATCAAGCTTATTATCTGACCCTATCTATTATTGAATGCTTTGATGTATAGAGTAGGCATTAAGAAAACATTTGAAGAGGGTAACAAGAGGGGATAGTTATAAATTAATCAGACATATGACCAAGCCATGTTCTAAATAGAAAATCCCTCCATCAGTACTCCTTTCTAAGCAGGGTGTTACAGTTTAAAACAATTCAATACAGGGGCTGGGATTTGCAGGCAATCATAAGCTGACAGTAGGGCACAGTGTGCAAGGTAACAGAAATGGAAACACAAAATGTTAACTCAGGCTTGTGATCCACAGTTAGGTTTGTGTGAAATGGAAAGGAAATCACAGTCTCACAGTATATCAGAGGCTGGAAGGGACCTCAGGAGATCATCAGGTCCAACCCCCCTGCCAGAGCAGCATCACCCAGGGGAGTCTGCACAGGAATCATCCAGGTGGGGTTGGAATGTGTCCAGAGAAGGAGACTCCACAACCTCTCTGGGCAGCCTGCTCCAGGGCTCTGTCACCCTCACTGCAAAGAAGTTTCTCCTCATACTGAGGTGAAACCTTCTCTGTTCTAGTTTGAACCCATTGTTCCTTGGCTTATCACTGTGAACCACCCAAAAGAGCCTGGCCCCCTCCCCTTGACACCCACCCCTCAGCTGTTGATAGACATTGATCAGATCCCCTCTCAGCCTTCTCTTCTCCAGACTAAACAGCCCCAGGGCTCTCAGTCTCTCTTCACAGGGGAGATGCTCAAGTCCCCTAAGCATCCTCCTGGCTCTCCCTTGGACTCTCTCCAGCAGGTCTCTGTCTCTCATGAACTGGGGAGCCCCAAACTGGACACAGGATTGCAGCTGTGGTCTCAGCAGGGCAGAGTAGAGAGGTAGAAGAACTTCCCTAGCCCTGCTGGACACACCCTTCCTGATACATCCCAGGACACCACTGGCTCTCTTGGCCACAAGAGCACATTGTTGTTCCATGGAGAATTTGCTGTCCACCAGCACTCCAAGGTCTTTCTCCATGGAGCTGCTTTCCAGCAGGGCAGCCCTAACCTGTTCTGGTGCTGTTGTTATTCCTCCCCAGATGCCGGACCTTGCACTTGTCCTTATTGAACTCCATGAGGTTTGCCTGCAGCCAGCTCTCAGCCTGTCCAGGTCACGTTGGATGGCAGCACAGCCTGACAGGTGTCAGCCACCCCCCAGTTTGTATCATCAGAACTTGCTGAGGGTACTCTCAATGCCCTCAGCCAGGTCATTGATAAAGATATTGAACAAAACTGGACCCAGTACTGATCCCTGGGGGACACTACTTGCCACAGGCCTCCAAGTTGACTCTGTGCCACTGATGACAATCCTCTGAACTCTGTTGTGGAGCCAGTTCTCAATCCACCTCACTGACAGCCATCTGTGCCACATCTCCTGAGCTGTTCTATGAGGATGTTATGGAGACAGCGTCAAAAGCTTTACTGAAATGTCACATGTGATCATGGTTTCCCTATGTGTGTACAGCCATTGGTTTCTGAACTTTGCAAGGCATCAGCTTGCCCTTTAAAACAAAGTAGGAACTAAACCCGCAGTTGTATAAAAGTTGCTGAAGTGTAAATACATGTAGCACTCTAGGTCTTGACCCTGTGCAGAAAACAGAGTGAAAAGACAAATCCCAAATGGAATTACTTATTAAATGTATTTAATATGTTTTGTCATATGAAACTGCTATTACACCATCAGCCACTGAATAAACGCTTTATGCATAGCACGATGAAATGAATAGAAAAGTGAAAACACAACCCACTTTACACACAATGGAACAAGGAAACCATAAAAATGCTGCAGCAAAGGAATCACAAAGTTATCAGAGTTGTAGGATTGCACACATCCTACCCACAACTTCTCTCTCTCTTCCTCATCCTTCCTCCCACCATTTCACCAGCCCCCTGAACTTTTATTCATATATCGCTTTTCAAAATATCCTCACTTGGAAATCAGATATGAAGCAAGATACAAGGTAAGAGTTTCATATTTAAGAGTCAACTGCAAGAGAAAAAAAAAAAAATTTCAAGGCTAGGGATCACAATCTCCTGTTGGTGTCTTTCACACAGAGAGGAAAGCTGGACAGGAGCAGGCAGTGTGAGCTTGCAGCACAGAAGGCAAATCCCAGCCTGGGCTGCATCCAAAGCAGCATTGCCAGCAGAGCCAGAGAGGTGATTCTGCCACTTTGCTCTGCTCTGGGGAGACCTCACCTGGAGTGCTGTGTACAGCTCTGGAGCCCTCAATAGAGGAAGGACATGGAGCTGATGGAGAGGGTCCAGAGGAGGCCATGAGAATGATCAGGGGGTTGGAGCAGCTCTGCTACAAGGACAGGCTGAGGGAGCTGGGGGTGTTCAGCCTGGAGAAGAGGAGGCTCTGGGCAGACCTAATAACAGCCTGGCAGTACCTGAAGGGGGCTCCAGGAAGGCTGGAGAGAGACTGTTTGCAAAGGCCTGCAGGGACAGGACCAGGGGCAATGGCTTCAAAGTAGAGCAGAGCAGATTGAGATTGGATGTGAGGAAGAAGTTCTTTACTCTGAGGCTGGTGGAACACTGGCACAGGTTTCCCAGGGAGGTGGTTGAGGCTCCTTCCCTGGAGATGTTCAAGGTGAGGCTGGAGGAGGCCCTGGGCAGCCTGATCTAGTTGGGGATGTCCCTGCTGAGTGTGGGGAGGTCAGACTGGATGTGCTTTGGAGCTCCCTTCTGGCCCAGACCATTCTATGATTAAAATGGAGAAGACAGACCAGCATGGAAGTCAGTAATAAAATTGAGGTTAATACGACAGCTGTGTGAATAGTACTACTGACAGAAAAGCACAGAGCTTAGAAGTAATGCCTAAAAGAATCTTAAGTGCAACATTTATCTTCTACCTCCACACTCTAAATGGCAGAGGAGGAAAATCATTTCAGCAGCTGCAATTTTGAATGCCATGGAAGTGAGCAAAAGAGGGTAGGATGCTGTCATGTAGAGGGCAGATGAGAATTTAATTCTGTCACACTGAATGAAATCCTGAACTGTTTCGGCTTTTTTTTAATTCACAGAAAAGCATGTTGAGGCAAAAGCAGTCTCCAATCCAGCAGCAATTTATCTGAGGTATAACTCCATTATGTCAGTAGTGACTGGCCACTCATTAAATGTGTTATGTGAGGTGCCAACAAGGGGATGCAATGATAGTAATCATTTTAAATATAAATGAGATATGTTTGCAAGGGATTGAAAACTGAAAAAGAAAAAGGAAATAAAGCAGGAAAGCTCAAAGCCCATTGGGGTATTATCTAAAAATTAGAGCAAGTGATCATTGTCCCTGCCCATGGCAGGGGGGTTGGAACTAGATGATCCTTGTGGTCCCTTCCAACCCTGACTGATTCTATGACTCTATGATCATACATGCAGCCAGTCTCAAAAGCAAAACTGTAATGGAGCTACAGAAGGTGGGAGAGAAAAGCAGTCAGGTAATAATGGATTTTCAGATTGTGTTATGCGAACAAAAAAATGGTCCACATTCCTTTTTTTTTAATTTTCCCTTGAAATCAGTAATCTGGATGGTTTTAAACATGCCCATACTTTCTGTGATTTGCTGTGTTCTAGTGTCCTCCAATGGATACTTTTGAAAGTACTTGCTCTATAGGAGTGAATTAGAATTACAGCTGTGCCTCACTTCATGCTTTCTGTATGGCATTTCTTGCAATTGTTGGGAAGGGGGAGCAATGGAAGATCCTACAGACTCTTAATCTTTCCCCCTATATAGAAACAATACCAGATAACCTATACATACACACACACATATATATACACATACATACATATATATATATAAAACCTCTCTCTCTCTCTCTCTGTATATATATATATATATATATATATATATATATATATATATATATATATATATGTATGTATATAAATCACTACCAAATTATCTCCTCTTCAAACAAGGAAGGAAATCATAGAATCATAGAATCAAGAAGGCTGGAAGAGATCTCAAAGATCATCCAGTCCAACCTGTCACCCTACACCTCATGCCCATCAAAACCATGGCACCAAGTGCCACGTCCAATCCCCTCTTGAACACCTCCAGGGATGGTGACTCCACCACCTCCCTGGGCAGCACATTCCAATGGCCAACCACTCTCTCTGTGAAGAACTTTCTCCTCACCTCCAGCCTAAACCTCCCCTGGCACAGCTTGAGACTGTGTCCTCTTGTTCTGGTGCTGGTTGCCTGGGAGAAGAGACCAAACCCCTCCTGGCTACAACCTCCCTTCAGGTAGTTGTAGACAGCAATGAGGTCTCCCCTGAGCCTCCTCTTCTCCAGGCTGAACACCCCCAGCTCCCTCAGCCTCTCCTCACAGGGCTGTGCTCAAGGCCTCTCCCCAGCCTCGTTGCCCTTCTCTGGACATGCTCCAGCAATTCAACATCTTTCCTAAACTGAGGGGCCCAGAACTGGACACAGGACTCAAGGTGTGGCCTAACCAGTGCTGTGTACAGGGGTACAATGACCTCCCTGCTCCTGCTGGCCACACTATTGCTGATGCAGGCCAGGATGCCATTGGCTCTCTTGGCCACCTGGGCACACTGCTGGCTCATGTTCAGGTGGCTGTCAACCAGTACCCCCAGGTCCCTTTCCACCTGGCTGCTCTCCAGCCACTCTGACCCCAGCCTGTAGCTCTGCATGGGGTTGTTGTGGCCAAAGTGCAGCACCTGGCACTTGGACTTGTTGAATGCCATCCTGTTGGACTCTGCCCTTCTGTCCAGCCTGTCAAGGTCCCTCTGCAGAGCCCTTCTACCTTCTAACAGATCAACATCTGCTCCCAGCTTGGTGTCATCTGCAAATTTACTGATGATGGACTCAATCCCCTCATCCAGATCATCAATAAAGATATGGAACAGGATGGGGCCCAGCACTGATCCCTGGGGAACACCACTAGTGCCTGGCTGCCAGCTGGATGTGGCACCATTCACCACCACTCTCTGGGCTCGGCCCTCCAGCCAGTTCCTAACCCAGCACAGAGTGCTGCTGTCCAAGCCACAGGCTGCCAGTTCGGCCAAGAGTTTGCTGTGGGGGACAGGGTCAAAGGCCTTGCTGAAGTCCAGGTAGTCTACATCCACAGCCTTTCCCACGTCCACCAGGCTGGTCACCTGATCATAGAAGGAGATCAGGTTGGTGAGGCAGGACCTGCCCTTCCTAAATCCATGTTGGCTGGGCCTGATTCCTTGGCTATCCTTCAGGTATGCAGTGATTGCCCCCAAGACAATCTGCTCCATGATTTTCCCTGGCACTGAGGTCAGGCTGACAGGCCTGTAGTTCCCAGGTTCTTCTGTGCGTCCCTTCTTGTGGATGGGCATCACATTGGCCAGTTTCCAGTCTTCTGGGACCTCTCCAGTGAGCCAGGACTGGTGGAAAATGATGGACAGAGGCTTGGCCAGCTCATCTGCCAGCTCTTTCAGCACCCTAGGATGAATCCCATCAGGTCCCATGGACTTGTGAATATCCAAGTGACTCAACAAGTCTCGAACTACTTCCACATGGATTTCAGGAGTACAACACTGCTCCTTGACCCCATCAACCAGCTCAGGAGGCCAGTTATCCTGAAGTCCTCCTGCCTTACTGTTGAAAATGGAGGCAAAGAAGGTATTTAGAATCTCAGCCTTCTCCTCATCCTCAGTTACAATGTTACCCTCCACGTCCAATAAAGAGTGGAGGCTCCTCTTGCCCCTCTTTTTAGCATTAATATATTTATAAAAATGCTTTTTGTTGTCCTTCACGGAAGCGGCCAGTTTAATTTCTAACTGTGCTTTTGCCTCTCTAATTTTTCTTCTGCATGATCTAACAACATCCTTAAACATATCACTAGTTGCCTCCCCCCCTTTCCAAAGGCAATAAACCCTCTTTTTTTCCCTTAAATCCTTCAGGAGCTCCTTGCTCATCCAGGCCGGTCGTCTTCCCCGCCGGCTCGTCTTACGGCATGTGGGAACTGCCAGTTCCTGTGCCTTTAGGAGCTCCTGTTTGAAGTAGGTCCAACCATCCTGGAGCCCTTTGTTCTTAAGGGCTGTTACCCAGGGAACTTTCCGAATAAGTTGCCTGAACAACCTGAAGTTTGCCCTCCGAAAGTCCAAAGTGAGGGTTCTGTTACTGCTCCTCCATATTTCCCTGTGTATTGAAAACTCCACTATCTCATGGTCGCTGCACCCTAGACAGCCTCCAACCATCACATCTCCCACCAGCCCTTCTCTATTTGAGAACAGCAGATCAAGCAGAGCCTTGCCCCTGGTAGGTTCACCTAAGAGCTGCATCAGGAAGTTGTCATCCATGCACTCTAGGAACCTTCTGGACTGTCTCCTCTCTGCTGAATTAAGTTCCCAGCAGATGTCTGGTAGGTTAAAGTCCCCCACAAGGACAAGGTCTGATGATCTTGAGACAGCTTCCAGCTGCTTATAGAATATCTCATCAGCCTCCTCATCCTGGTTGGGTGGTCTATAACAGACTCCAACCAGGATGTCAGTTTTGTGTGGCCTCCCTCTGATTTTAACCCACAAGCATTCAACCCTTTCTTCTGCAACCTTAAGTTCTGAGGCATCAAAGGATTCCCTAATATACAGGACCACCCCTCCTCCTCTTCTCCCTTGCCTGTCTCTCCTAAAGAGCTTATAACCCCCCAGTGCAGTACTCCAATTGTGAGAATCGTCCCACCATGTTTCTGTGATGGCAACTACATCATAGTTCTCCTGGTGAACCAAGAGTTCCAGTTCCTCTTGTTTGTTGCCCATACTGCATGCATTGGTGTACATGCACTTCAGCTGGGCTGCTGATTTCACCAGTTTGTGTGGTCCTCCCTCCTCTCCAGGGAGACTGGTTTCCACACCCACCCCCTTCAGACCTAGTTTAAAGCTCTCCCAATGAGTCCTGCCAACCCCAGTGCCAGCACCCTCTTACCCTTTCTAGATAAATTCAACCCATCTTGGTCCAGCAGGTCGGGTGCAGTAAGAGTTGCCCCGTGATCAAGAAAGCCAAAATTCCGCTGCTGGCACCATCTCCTAAGCCAACTGTTGATGGTGTGGGTTTTCCTGTTCCTCTCAGTGTACACCACAGCTGCTGAGGGAACTGAGCAGAACACCACTTGAGCTCCTGCCCCGTCAATCGATTTCCCAAGGGCCTTTGATTCCTTTTTAATCTTCCTGGTGCTGCTCTTTTCAATTTCTTCACTTCCAGCCTGGATTACCAGCAATGGGTAATAGTCAGAGGGCTGGATTAGTTTAGGTAACCTCTGGGTGATGTCCCTCACCCGGGCCCCAGGTAGGCGGCACACCTCCCTATGGGATGGGTCGGGACGACATATGGGTCCCTCTGTTCCCCTCAAGAGAGAGTCTCCAATAACTATAGCCTTTCTCTTTTTCTTTGTAGCACTGGTCCTTAAGGTTTGGGGGTGCTGCTTCGTCTTTGGTATCTCCTTGATTGGTTCCTCTACAATACTCTCATCCACATTGCCCTCAGCCTGCAGAGTCTCATAGTTATTGCTCAAGGGCAGCGGGGGAGGGGAAGAGGGTCGGGGTGCATTCCCTTTGCTTCCCCTGACAGGGACCTGTATCCACCCTCCACTGCTCCCCTCAGCTGGAGAGGGTTTCAAAGCCTGTTCCCACATATCCAACTCCCTTTCACATTCTCGTATGGTCCTGAGCCTTGCTACCTCCGCTTTCAGCTCAGCCACTTCATCCTTCAGCTCAGCTACCAAATTTAAGAGACAATTCACCTGGTCACACCTGACACAGATGTCTCCTTCACCCTCCACACCAAGTGCCAGGCTTGAACACTCACTGCAGCCAGAAGCCTGAACACCAGCATGCTTGTAGAGAGACTCAGTCTGAGAACCTACTGCATGTTTAACGCCCTTTGTCCGAGTTGCTACCATGGTAGGTACCTGCAGACAAGAGATCTTGAGATCAGAGATTTTATTGAGGGTTGTTTTTGTTTGTTTGTTTGTTTGTTTGTTTGTTTTCCCCTGTACCCTGTCAGCTGCCCTGGCACGTGCAATCAGGCAAGAAGCCTATAGCTCACCAGCCAAAATGGCGTCGGGCGCTCAGCCCCGCCGGGTTTTAAACATTCCCGCGGCTGACGTCACAATCCCGAGCAGGCAGTGAGAGGACGACCGCTGGTTGTCGCTCTCTGCCAGGGTCCTTCTGCCCCGCAAACCCCGAAAAGAAACGAAAAGAGAGAGAACCCAAAGCAGGCACAGCGGACCCGGTGTCGATCCTGATCAGCTCACCAGCCAAAATATGACATAAGGAAGGAAATGTGACATTCTATGTACCTGTGGTAATGTCACCTAAGTTCAGTACTGACCCTAGCCATTCATTCATCTTCTGAATGCACCAATGGAGAATAAAAACCTGGATAATGAGAGTACAGGCAGCCCTTAGGAGCCATGTAAGAGGACAAAAACCCCAGAGCAGGATCTAGCAGCCTCTGGAGATGCACAGCACATCTGACAGCATTTCTGGAGCCACAGCTTCTCCCTCTTCTTTCCAGCTGGTAAATTTGAATAAAACACCACTGAAGAAACACTCAATACTTCCATGGCTTAGTGAGAAAACACTGAAGTCAGCACTCATTTACATTGATTTAGCTGATAACATACTGCTGTCACTTGGAGAAGCAGCAAAAATGGGAATGGTTTCATTTCTTTCTCCTTTTCAAAGATCTCAGCCTAAAACTAGCTCTTGCAATTTATAGCCTAAAAGAATGATGCCCTGAAGATCTTTTCAGTGTTCAGTGCTTTGCTTTAGTCATTTAAGGTTTCTTTACCCAGCAAAGTTAATGCCCAGGAAGTTGGTGTAACAAACCTCTGTCCCTGGATCACTGCTATCCATGGGCTCCCTCTGCTCTTGATCAGTGATCCTCATCACTGTCAGTGTCTTCTCCCAGATGCACTTGGCTTAGTCCTGCCTATCTCACCCCTTAATCCAGTCCTAGCATCAGCCAACTCCTGGCTACACTCCTTTCTTCCAAACACTTCCATGCAACATCTTTCTCAGGATAAGCTTAAAAAGATGGATTCAGGGAGTGAAATAAACCTACATTAGTATCTACTTACATGGAAACTAAGGATGCCTCTCTTTGTGGTGGATTACCCTAATCCCAAAGAAAATTAAGGTACTGGCCATACCTAATAGGTACTATGAATATAGAATCATAGAATAGTTTAGGCTGGAAAGCACCTTTAAATATCATGTAGTCCAAACCCCCTGTCATAGGCAGGGACTTCCTCCACTGTATTAGGTTAGTCAAAGTCCCATCCAACCTGGTTTAAACATTTCCATCCACAATTTCCCTGGGCAACCTCTTCCAGTATCTTACCATCCTCATCTGTAAGACTGCTCAGAATTTCTTCTTAACGATTAACTCATCCTCTTTTAGTTTAAATACTTCACCCCTCATCCTGCCTCTGCAGACCCTGGTAAAAGGTCTCTCTCCATCTTTTTTATAAGCCCTTTGTCCTGGAAGGCCACAGTAAGATCTTAGAGCCTTCTCTTCTTCAGGCTAAATGACTCCAACCGTCTCAGTCTTTCTTCGTAGCACAGGTGTTCCATAGCTCAGATCATTCCCATGGCCCTTTTCTAATAGATCCATGTCTGTCTTGCTCTGGGGGGCTCACAGCTAGGCACAGTACTCCAGGTGGGGTTTCACAAGAGGGAGGGAATCACCTCTCCCAACCTGCTGGCCACACATCTTGTTGTGCAGTTCAGAATGTACAACTGGTTTTCTGGGCTGCAAACATACACCACTAATTCATGCAAGTTTTCCCATAAACTGGGACCCCCAAGTCCTTCTCTACAGGGCTGCTCTCAATCTATTCACTCCCCAGTCTGTACAGATGCAGCTCTAACACAGGTACAAAACCTTGCACTAAGCTTTGGTGTGATTCATGAGATTCTCATTGGCTCCTTTCTCAAGCCTGACAAGGTCCCTGTGGAAAGCATCCTTTCCTTCAACCACACCAAAATGTGCAGAAGAGCAGTTAGCATGCTGGAAATTCACATCTTATTTTATTTTGTACCAGTCTTTCTAATAAACATGGCATTCAAAATCCCAAATTCCATCAAAGCAAGTCAAATGTCATCATCCCTCTGGCTCTTGGCTCCAGGGATTAATTGTCCTCTCTGCTGAAGATAATCCTTAGATCCCTTCAGAAAACATAAAATCATAGAAAGAAAGATAGAATTGCTTTGGTTGGAAAAGACCTCTAAGATCATCGAGTCCAATCTCATTTCTTTTCCAGCCCCAACCTCTGTGTGTTAGCCACACATTTTCAAGGACCACAGTCTCTGTTTTCTGTGAAAACAATACAGATGTGTTCAGGAAGTGATCCTTACATGCCTCCATGTGCAGGTCTTAAGCAAGGGAGAAAAATTGAGAAAAACCTTAGAACTGCTTTGTTTCTGGCAACATGCACATGACACACCTCTGCTATGAGGAGAGACTGGGAGAGCTGGGGCTGAGGTTGGGAGAGAAGAAGGCTCCAAGGTGATCTTCTTGTGGCCTTGCAGTATCTGAAGGGGGCTACAAGAAAGCTGGGGAGGGACTTTTTAGGATATCAGGTAGTGACAGGACTAGGGGGAATGGAACAAAGCTGGAAGTGGGGAGATTCAGACTGGACATGAGGAAGAAGTTCTTCCCCATGAGAGTGGTGAGAGCCTGGAATGGGTTGCCCAGGGAGGTGGTTGAGGTCCCATCCCTGAAGGTGTTTGCAGCCAGGCTGGATGAGGCTCTGGCCAGCCTGATCCAGTGTGAGGTGTCCCTGGGCAGGGCAGGGGGGTTGGAGCTGGATGATCCTTGTCTTTTCCAACCCTGACTGATTCTATGATTCTATGACTGATGGGCTCTGACAAACTTAGAACATTCAAGGGCTTTAAAAGAAGTTATACTTACCCCTTAAAGTCCCATGTCCTCTTACACCTCTCAGCTTCCTCCTACAGTACACACATTCTTGGATTTTTCTCTCTCTCATGCCAACACTCCAGAAATGTTCTTGAAATATCACAAGGCAGAATATTCTTAGTGTAGGCTACAACTTAGAAATGTAATCAGTGCCCAGAAATCTACCATGAAAATACAGCTTTCGTTGCAGAAAATCAAGGCTCAGCTACTGCAGGGACAGGACAAGGGACAATGGCTTCAAACTAGAGCAGAGCAGATTGAGATTGGATGTGAGGAAGAAGTTCTTTACTCTGAGGGTGGTGGAACACTGGCACAGGTTTCCCAGGGAGGTGGTTGAAGCTCCTTCCCTGGGGATATTCAAGGTGAGGCTGGAGGAGGCCCTGGGCAGCCTGATCTACTTGGGGATGTCCCTGCTGAGTGCAGGGAGGTCAGACTGGATGAGCTTTGGAGGTCCCTTCTGGCCCAGACCATTCTGTGATTCTGTGATTCTACATACACAGTTCTTTTGCAGAGAAGAATCCATTTCAAGTTGAAGACCATGGTGATTTGCTTAACTCCATGTCTTGAGCATCCATGGCTGTGTCATCATCATTTTTTCTGTTCAACACAGTAAGTGATTCTGTGTAGCCTATTGACTGATCCATTCAATCCCATCTTGCATGCCTTCTCCAGAAAATTTATTTTGCTATTATACCTAAAAAGGAAGACTTACTGGGTTTGCTTGCTGTAAATTTAGTAACTGCAGATCTTCCACTACTGCTCAGAGTTCTTCAAAGCTCTCTTTCACACAAAGCTGTGTAACATCCTTTAAATTCCTTCAAATACAAGGTTTAGTAATATACTTCTGTAGCCATTTAAGCTTTTCCCAGAGCCCAAAAGCCCAATAGAACAGATTTAGGTCACTTCTCCTCTCCCTCTTTCCTGGTAGGGAAAGAAAATTAGGCAGGAGGAGAAGAGAGAGGTAAAACAACGAAATAACAGCCTTGCACTGATTGGGAAGTTAAAAAAGGTAAGATTAACAAAAATAAAAGGTATTCAAGTAAAAGGGAGATTACTGAGGTATAAGGGAAAGGGATAAATAAAAATGTATACAAGCCCAGACACAGCTGGCAAAGGATTCCCTGGATGGAAGATGGATTCTCTTTGGATGCAGTCCCCAACACAATGTAACGGTCCCAGAACCAGATGGAGCAGGCAGCACCACCTGGTTAAGAGCTCACAGCAGGAGAGTGTTCAAGAGCCAAGAGCAGAACGGAGTGAGGCAGGAAGCTGCCCTCTTGAATAGGGTTGTGGACAGGTAGTGGGAGTGGAATAGATTTTGACCTGGGGACCCCTCCCCCTGGCTGGGGGCCAGGTTTCTTGCCCACCTGGGGCTAGATTTTCCAGCCCACCCCTCCTGGGCTGGGCTTAACCCAGCACAACTTCAAAGTCTCCTTACACAGAGAGATATCTGGCACATTCTCAAACTCCCTGAAACAAAGATCTGTACTTTTATGTCTAGCTCCTCCAGAAGAGATCATCCAACACTTTCACATCCCATTAAAAACTGGGGGAGGGGTTCTAGAGTATAACATCTGCTGCTCTTGGAGAAAACTGTTTCTAGTTTCAGAATTCTTTAACACAGTTTGAATTCCCTCTTGTCTTTCATGCCAGTCTTTCCCCCCCCCCCCCCCCAGCAAATCTAATTTGGGGGGGTGGGGTTTTCTTTTTTGTGCATGTGTATGTTTGGGGTTTTTTGATTGGCTGGGGTTATTCTTTTGTTTGGAGTTTTTTGTTATTTTTTGGTTTGTTATTTTTGATTTCTTTCTTTTGTTTTGTTATTTTTGGTTTCTTATTTTTGTTTTGTTACTTTTCTTTTGTTTGAGAGGGTTTTTTTGTTTTGTTTTGGAGTTTTTTGGTTTGGTTTGGAGGGTTTGGTTTTTGTTTGGTTTGTTGTTTTTTTTTTGTTTGTTTGGTTTGGTTTGGTTTCTTTAAGATCTACAAGTAAACAGAAAGGAAGTCAGACACAAACACTGTAACAAGCTTTTTGATATTTTTGGAGGCATTGTATAAAGGACCTAAATCTCAAAAGTGACAATTTTTCACAATTTCTCCTCAACAGCATTTATGACTTTAAACAAGCCCATAGGAACATAAAAAGACTTTCACAGAAAGGCAGAAGAGCAAAAGCCATTAGCAATGAAACAAATTAATTTCTAGGATCTGGTCTTCAGAATGTAAAGTGGAAATCCTGCTTCTTGGGTACAGAGCCCAGGCTTGGTATTGTTGTGAGTCAGTAAGTTTCTACTGGAAGAGCATCTGAGTCAGTTTCCTCATCTGCTTTTACAGGTCTCTACTTAGAGGCAGTATTCAACAGGCCCCCAGACTTCCAATGCTGTATCCTTGAAATCCCATTTCAACAAACTTCCTGTTTGAGGCTAGAAACAAAACCCTCACTACTCTCTCCAGGTGTATTCTCAGAATAGTCTTGGGCTCAAATAACCTTTTTTCCTTTTTTTGTTTGTTTTTGCAAAGGTGAAGAAATGTAAATGCCAGTCAAGAGCCACAGCCATGCAAGAGCATCGCTCAGGATGCAGAGATTGTTGCATGACAAGGCTTTGTACTTCAAAAGCACTGGGAAGAGGCTCATACATGAGCTTGGCAACTTCTCCTGACCAAGTCAAACAACTGAAAACCATTTCAGTGTCATCAGTTTCTCTTACAACTTGCCAAGCAGCTTTAGTACTGGCCTTTTGTTGTGGGGTTAAGATTTGCCCTCCTCCCTGCCCCCAACAAGCAAAGATTCACCCTACCAAGATGCAAGTTACCTCCAGGATTAATGACCAGACTAACTCAGAAAGATCTGGAAGTACAATGAAGTTATATTTACACAATGGACTAAATCTGAACTTGAATAAGGTGATAAGACATATACAAAATATATTTACAGATATTTACAGCTCAACAATCAGAAATACCTCCCTGGGCAGCCCAGAGGGACTGCTGGCAACCTCCTCCCCACTCCCTTCCCTGGTACCTTCAGAGACACAACACAATTAGTTGAGCCAGCAGAAGGTCAGAAGGGAGCTAAGGCAGCAAGCCATGCAAGCAATAGCTGCAGAGAGAGAGGAGCAAAAAGGGAAGAGAACCTCTGTGTAAGCTATCCAGAGAACCAATGGGATGATATAAACTTATCAGTTGTTATTATTACCCTGTGTCCAGCCCCTCATTTTATTTACAATTAGGAACTAGGCTAAAGTGCCAGCTCCAAACCATAGCACCTTACAAAAGGAGCCCTGAGCCCTGTGCAAGGCAAACAAGACAGCTGACTGTCAGACCCAGAGAAGGAAACAGTATGAGCTTACAGAACTTACAGACAAACAGAAAGGCCACTCTGGACCCATGCCTTCTGAATAACCTGTGGGTTTCAATTAAAGGGCAGGAAGGAATGAAAGACATGGGTCTCAATTAAAGAGCAGAAAGGAACCAAAGAAATGGCAGTAGCAGAGGAAGAGACTACTAAAGGAAATAACTGTGAGCTGTGGCAGCACACTAAGTACTCCAGTGTGAGAAGGTAGTCTTGCCTCTGTTTAAATCATAAGCAGGGACGTAGGAAAAAACAAAACCAAACCCAACCACCACAAGAAAAGCCTGCCCAGTGACAGCCTTGTTAAATGAATGGGTTGATGGGTTTACATTTAAATGAAGCCCCAACTCAGTGGTTCCCGAGGGGGGATACATTTCTGCACACAAAACTAAGAAAGACCAACAAAACAATACTCCAAAATTTTCAGGGCATGATAACCTCTGCTAACCTCTACACCTGTGTATATTTATCTTGAGGAGTATACAAACAGGCATGCATGCAAAAAAAGGTACTTCTATTCACTACCATTTGAAGGAGAGAGAAAAAATGTAGAGATTTTTTTATTTCTTTATGGCTCCATAAAGAATGGGGTGAATTAACAGGAATGTGTCCAGCAGATCCAGCAAGGTTCTCCTCCCCCCTATTATCTGCCCTGCTGAGAGCTCACCTGGAATATTGCATCCAGTTCTGGGCTCCACAGTTCAGGAGGGACAAGGATCTGCTGGAGAGAGTCCAAGGGAAGGCTACAAGGATGCTGAAGGGACTGGAGCACTGCCCTGTGAGGAGAGGCTGAGAGCCCTGGGGGTGTTTAGTCTGGAGAGAGGAAGACTGAGAGGGGATTTAATAAATGTCTATAAATACCTGAGGGCTGGGGGTCAAGAGGGAGGGCACAGGCTCTGCTCACTTGCACCCTGGGATAGGACAAGGGGCAATGGATAGAAACTCCAGTACAGGAGGTTCCACCTCCACACAAGGAGGAACTTCTTCCCTGTGAGGCTCCCAGAGCACTGGAACAGGCTGCCCAGGGAGGTTGTGGAGTCTCCTTCTCTGGAACCTTTCCAGCCCCATCTGGATGTATTCCTGTGTGACCTGTGCTGGATTCTATGGTCCTGTTCTGGCTGGGGGGGTTGGACTCAATGATCTTCAGAGGTCCCTTCCATCCCCATCCTGTGAGCCTGGGATCTTGTGAAAATATCCAAGAGTTAGTCTAAAATGTATGATTTCTGTGTGCCAAGCAGGTAGAATGCTTTGCAGATCAAAAAAAAAATCACCACCTTGGAAAAAAAAAAAAAAAAAAAAAACAAGCCTGTCAAAAATGCTCAGCACTATTCTAAATTTCCTCCCACTCAGTGGCAAAATTATGTCATTGAAGTTGGAAAGAGCAAAACTGCACTAAGTGCCACACTTACCTGAATCAACTGTCTGACATGAAGCCTTGTCAGGCACAAAACCTCCAAAACCTCCAGGGACTACTTCTGCTCCCAGTATGTTTTTCTGTATAGCTTATTCTACACAACAGAATCGTTCCCAGATGAGCTATTGCTATCTTTTTCTTTCCTATTGCCACTAGACCTGCAAGTATGTCAAGAAGGACTTGGCACAAACTGTTTGCTTTAAAATTCATTCCATGCCTCTCACACTAGCACTAGCTGATTGCTCCAGGCCTTGAAAGAATTCCAGATTACAGGCTGTCTTCAGGAACCGCCTATTTTACCTCCATCAGCCTGAACACATCTATAGCATAAGTAGCTTAAATATGCCCAATGCTGTAAACATGACTCATCGTTGTAGAAGCCTCAGCAGCACACAGCAGAACTCTCTTACAGTTTTTAGGCTGATGCCTAGGAAGATTCCAGAGACTTTGAGTAGAAAATAGTACAGGTAAATACAGTTAGCCATTGGATGCAGAATAAGAGCATAGATGTGTTTGTATCATTCCATTTGTTTTAGGACTGGGATAAAAGGTAGCTGCATAAACAGTTCTCTCTCTTTTTGCTCCATCTCTCTGTGATTTCTCCTCTTGCATTGCTCCCTTAGATCTTTCCTGACCTTCAGCTGGCTATACTGTGTCTGAGAGGTACTGAGAAGGGAAGGAGAGAAGGGAGGGAGAGGGAAGCTGCTGAGCAGCCCCTCCCCCCTACCCCACCCCCATCCAGAGGGGTCTGGGAACAATTCAAGGGGATCCTTGTGTTATTTCTGAGTATTTGTCAATATATTTTCTACATATCCATTGCATTTTATGTTTTTAGAGTTTGTTTGCTTTGTAAATATAGCTTCACTCTGCTTCCACACCTTCTGAGCTAGTCTGGTGATTTATTTTGGGGGTAATTCTCCAAATAATTTGTTGAGTGGGTAGTCTCAACCCCCCCACAGCTCTTTAAAGGATTATGTCTCAAGAATCTGGGGACGTGCAAGTAGTGCATTAAGATTACAGAAGACTCCTGAGAAGCTTTCCAATTGACTGGTATAGAGATAAAAAGTGCTCAGAAAGGAAAGTTATCTTCTCTTTTAGCTATCAGAAAGAATGCAAATCTGGACTTAAAGCTTTGCATGCTGTAGCAATGTAAGGTGATGCAAGCAAGGAGGTGCATGATGCTTGAGTGGTGTGAAGGGAGAGAGTTAAGCATCTCTATATCCACAGGGAGGTGGTGGAAACCTCATCCCTGGAGGTGTTTAAGGCCAGGCTGGATGTGGCTGGGAGCAACCTGCTGTAGTGTGAGGTGTCCCTGCCCATGGCAGGGGGGTTGGAACTGGCTGAGCCTTGAGGTCCCTTCCAACCCTAACAATTCTATGATTCCACAACTAGCCATAAAAGGCCATTCATGGCACACACCTTGTACCTCAGATAGCTTGCATTATGTCAAGCTCTTAGAAAGATAAAGTATTTCCTAGCCTCAAAACTGTGTAATGTTAAAGTTTGTTTGTTTTTTCTGTAGAAAATATTTTTTTCATCAGAATGCACTTTAAAAAAAACAAAAGAGTACTTGGGCTTGCAAGATAAGTATGTACCAATTCTGGCTAAACAAAACTCAGTATTTTAATCAAAATTAGTTGCGTTGATGAGCAAAAACATTGGTTAAGAATGAAATGCTCATCAAAAGCAAAACTATAAAAGCATCAGAGTATCACAGTGCATTAGAGGCTGGAAAGGACCTCCAGAGAACATCAGGTCCAACCTCCCCTGCCAGAGCAGCATCACCCAGGGGAGTCTGCACAGCAATGCAGCCAGGTGGGGTTTGAATGTGTCCAGAGAAGGAGACTCCACAACCTCTCTGGGCAGTCTGCTCCAGGGCTCTGTCACCCTCACTGGAAAGAAGTTTCTCCTCGTGTGGAGGTGAAACGTTCTATGTTCCAGATTGTACCTCTTGTTCCTTGGCTTATTACTGTGCACCACCAAAAAGAGCCTGGCCCCCTCCACTTGACACCCACCCCTCAGCTATTGATGCTCAAGTCCCTCGTGGCTCTCCCTTGGACTCTCTCCAGCAGGTCTCTGTCTCTCTTGAACTGGGGAGCCCCAAACTGGACACAGGATTGCAGCTGTGGTCTCAGCAGGGCAGAGCAGAGGGGGAGAAGAACCTCCCTAGCCCTGCTGGCCACACTTTTCTTGCTGCACCCCAGGATCCCATTGGCTCTCTTGGCCACAAGGGCACATTGCTGTCCCATGCAGAACTTGCTGTCCACCAGCACTCCAAGGTCTTTCTCTGTGGAGCTGCTTTCCAGCAGGGCAGCCCTAACCTGTCCTGGTGCCTGTTGTTATTCCTCCCCAGATGCAGGACCCTGCACTTGTCCTTATTAAACTCCATGAGGTTTGCCTGCACCCAGCTCTCCAGCCTAGCGTAATATTTCTCCTTTCATTTGTTCAGTGTGGTGTTAGAAAAGGCAAGCATAAAAATTACATCACACAACTTACTCTGAAGTGTATTCAAGAGTGAACTGCAGTGAACTGGGTCAGAACAAATGCTAAATTTAGAACAAACATCCAGTTTACAATGTGAGACCTCATGTGACTCAAATTATAGAATTATGCCTGTGATAAATCACCAGGACTGCACAGCAGGTAAGAGTGGAGAGGGGAATTATGGTCTCCTTCTTATAAAAGCTGTCTACACAGAAATACTGAAAATTATTTTCTATTGAAAATCAATGAATCACAGAATGTGAGGGTCTGGAAGGGACCTCAAAAGCTCAACCATTCCAACCCCCCTGCCAGAGCAGGATCACCTAGAGCAGATCACACAGGAACACATCCAGGTGGGTTTTGAGTACCTGTAGAGAGGGAGACTCCACAATCCCCTTGGGCAGCCTCTTCCAGGACTCTGTCACCCTCACAGGGAAAAAAATTCTTCCTCCTGTTTCCATGGAACTTCCTCTGCCTCACCTTTCACCACTGCCCCTTGTGCTGGCATTGGGCATCACCCAGCAGAGCCTGGCTCCAGCCTCTGGGCACTCCCCCTGCACATCTTTAGCAACAGCAATGAGGTCACCTCTCAGGCTCCTCCTCTCCAAGCTCCAGAGCCCTCAGCTCCCTCAGGCTCTCCTCAGAAGGAAGATGTTCCACTGTCCTGATCATCTTTGTGGCTCTGTGCTGGACTTTTTCAAGCAGTTCCCTGAGCTCCCACTTGAACTGAGGAGCCCAGAACTGGATGCAATATTCCAGATGTGGCCTCAGCAGGACAGAGTAGAGGGGGAGGAGAACCTCTCTCAACCTACTAACCACAGCCATTCTGATCCACCCCAGGATGCCCTTGGCCTTCTTGGCCACCAGAGCACATTGCTGAAGGAACAATGTATGTGCTGGTTTGGGGACAAAAGAATGACCCTCACAGAAACAGACTGAAAAGTGATGGAAAGTTTAAATGGAAAAGCAATTGGTGAAACTACAGAAACTCCAAGCACAGTGGCAAAGAATCCCAAAGCATGCAGAGTCCCTTTTACAACACCCAAAGACCTCCCAGCTCTTCCCTGCTCCCCACCTGAGGGTCTAGCCAAAACCCCCAGGGCTCTTTCTTCCCCCCCTCCATGCCAGGCTAGTCTCAGGCTGGCCAGGTCTGAGACTGCCTCCCACCTTTCTCCTCCTGGCATTAAGCTTAGACAGGCTTTAAGCTTGAGATACTCCCCCACTGTTACCTGATAGAGAGCATCTCCCAAGGGAGCAGAGAGGGAAGAAAGAGGAAGAGAAGGACTCTGCAGATGGATTGATAGGGTGCAGGATTCATGGGTGCAGGAAATACACTGATTCCTGTGTGCACCTGATTGGGTTGGACTCTTGGGACACCAGAGGTGAAGCTTATGTGGCAGTAACAGGAGGCACCCAGCCTGAACTGCCACAGTGTATGACAAAGATATTTCATGTGCTAAAGGAGAGCATTCTGGTCATTTTGTGCCAGTAAGGTGAAGCCCACATGCTCACATCTAGCTCCCTGGATTTGGGCTGACAAACATTGAAGCACCTGCACAGGATCAGATGGCAGCTGTAAGATATTTTTATATGTGGCATGGGCTTAGTTTAAATTTGCTGCTGTTATTCACAGGCTCACAGGATGTTAGGGATTGGAAGGGACCTCTGGAGTTCCTTGAGTCCAACCCCCCTGCCAGAGCAGGACTATAGAATCCAGTGCAGTTCACACAGGAATGCAGATGGGTCTGGGAAGTCTCTAGAGAAGCCTTAGTGCTGCTCTGTAGAAGTCTGTTCATCTATCATGTGTTGGCCATGTTGTGTCTGTTTCTTCCTAATTTTTTTTTTTTTAAATCGTAGAGTCACAGAACCAATAAGGTTGGAAAAGACCTCAAGGATCATCAAAGTCCAACCTGTCACACAAGACATCATGACTACTAAACCATGGCACCAAGTGCCACATCCAATCCCCTCTTGAACACCTCCAGGGATGGTGACTCCACCACCTCCCTGGGCAGCACATTCCAAAGGCCAATTACTCTTTCTGGGAAGAACTTTCTCCTCACCTCGAGCCTAAACCTCCCCTGGCGCAGCTTGAGACTGTGTCCCCTCGTTCTGGTGCTGGTTGCCTGGGAGAAGAGACCAACCCCCACCTGGCTACAACCTCCCTTCAGGTAGTTGTAGACAGCAATGAGGTCTCCCCTGAGCCTCCTCTTCTCCAGGCTAAACACCCCCAGCTCCCTCAGCCTCTCCTCTGCTCATGACATAAGCAGAAGCCTCCTACCCTAATAAGAGTCAGGCTCTTTTCCTCTCCTAGAACTCTGCATTTCAGTGTTGGGAGGAAAGTGCTGAGGACTGGAACCAGGAGCTTGCTTCACAGCTGCCTGTCCCAGGCCACTTAGTCCTGTGGGAACACACCTGGCTGGCTTTCTATTTTATACAAGCAGTGTACAAAGGGTTTGCCAAGCAGGCACAGCAAAATTCACCCTTCACAGTCTTCAGGATTATGATTCTGCAGAATGCTGAGCTTTCAGTCCCAGGGCATTTAACTCCATGTGTAACTTCAGGAATTAAGAGTGCCACCGACATGCATACTGCTGAAATGTGTGGAGAGACCCTGGATTGGGATCTTTGCCCTGCCTGGCTCTGAAGTGCTTAGCACATGAATCATAGAATCATAGAATCACCCAGGTTGGAAGAGACCTCAAAGATCATCCAGTCCAACCTATCACCCAGCCCTATCCAATCAACCAGACCATGGCACTAAGTGCCTCATCCAGGAACACCTCCAGGGATGGTGACTCCACCACCTCCCTGGGCAGCACATTCCAATGGCAAATCTCTCTCTCTGTGAAGAACTTCCTCCTAACACCCAGCCTGTACCTCCCCTGGCACAGCTTGAGACTGTGTCCTCTTGTTCTGCTGCTGGTTGCCTGGGAGAAGAGACCAACCCCCACCTGGCTACAACCTCCCTTCAGGTAGTTGTAGAGAGCAATGAGGTCTCCCCTGAGCCTCCTCTTCTCCAGGCTAAACATCCCCAGCTCCCTCAGCCTCTCCTCATAGGGCTGTGCTCCAGACCTCTCCTCAGCTTTGTCACCCTTCTCTGGACACGTTCCAATACCTCCACAAAAAGCAGTTGGTGAGAGCAGCAATTGATGCACACAGGAATTTTTGACACCTCTAATTATATCCAGTTCATTAAATGTCTTGCAGGACTAAACCCTCAGAGGCAGCATGTAGGAAAGACAGGAGAGGGTGAGATTTTGATGGCATACCACAGGGATACAAAGCTGGATTTCTGACCATTGAATCACATGAAGACTAAAGCTGGCTGAACAAGGTCTTACTGGAAGCACTTGAAGGGCAGAATCATAACATCCATGATACAGCACTGCTAACTCCTAATTTTAGCCTGTCTCATCAGCCATTACAATGTTTTTTTGGACAATCCTTATTGTGAAAAAGAGACATGCAGACAAGGGTTTGAAAACAAAGCTTAGCCAAGGAGAACTCCTCACAAAGCAGATGTGTTACAGTTTGAAGGGGGAACTGTAGCCTAAATCCTGACTGCAAAGACTGAAAGTAAAATAAACTACCATTGGATGCAGAAGGAAAACAATGCTAAGGTCTACAGAATTCATTGGCTTGCTAATGGGATAGAGAGCAGTGATATAGAGATAGAGATAGATATATTGATATAGATGATATAGATGTAGATATCGATGATATAGATATAGATGTAGATATAAATATAGATATAGATGATAAAGATATAGATATAGATGTAGATATATATACAGAGATATAGATATAGATATAGATATAGATATAGATATAGATATAGATATAGATATAGATATAGATATAGATATAGATATAGATATAGATATAGAAACAGTTCTTGCTCTCTTTTCTTCTCCTGTTGCTTCTGCTTGAACTTTCCTCTCTCTCCCTTTTGTGGCCTTGCCAGGGGATCTCTGTTGTGACTCTTGTGTGAGGTAATGGGAAGGAGGGAGGGAGTGGGGAAGGAGGTGAATGGCACCCATTCAGGGGGTCTGAGGAGTTTCTGTGTTGTTCATAAATTGTAAATATCTCTATATTGTACATATCTTGGATATTTTGTACATATTCATTGCATTTCATGTTTCTAGAGTTTAGTTTGTAAATAGAGCTTCATTTGCTTCCATCCCAAACTGAGCAGGTCTGGCAATTTTTTTCCAAATTAGTTTGGGGGTAGTTTCAACCCACCACACCAGGTGCTAGGGGATGGCTGGAAAGAATCCAGGAAACTTTGAAAACCTTCTCTTTTTCTGAGTTTTCTGCTGCATTTGTGAAGGTTTTCTCATTTCTCTGCTAGACAAACTGAAGTGCTGCGGTGGCTTCCACCCTGCAAACTGCCCTGGTGCAGTTCCAGCAGAGCTTTGTGCAAGGCTACTTGGAGAATTACAGCCTTCCACGGCGTTTCAAAGGGGCAACTGAAACTTACCCACGTGCCAAAAATAAATAAATAGATAGATAGATGAATAGATAGATAGATATATAGATAGATAAATAGTGCAGTTCATTCCCTCACCTCAAAAAGGCTTCATGTATCTGAAGTGAAAATGGACAGGTTTAGTGCAAAGCAATTCAGAAATTAATAAAGAAAAAGAAGTGTATTTGAAAAATCCTCTGCATTAGCTTTCATGTTTTCCAAGGATGTGTTAACACTGGGAGAGGGAGGACAGCACCTTGAAAAGTGGCATTCCCTTAAGGCATTTCAGCAGAGCAGATGAAGCATCTGGGAACAAAGAGAGATCTCATTCCCAGACAAAGAGAAAAACTGCAGGCTGAGAAGTTATTTTAAAACCTTCTCTCCCACAATGATCCTTCTGTGCTGTACTGTGCATGCACCCTACATGCCACAGCTACATTAAAAGGCATTTTGAACTGCAGGGAAGGTAAAGAACACTGAGGTATTATTATTCCTACATCTCATCAGTGGTTTATAAGTATTCTAATCAAGCATTACCTCACCAAGCCTAGGAGATACCAGGGTAGCCCCTCAAACACATTGCTGCTGCTTTACAGATTTGGAGAGCTTTGTTCTTCTTCTGCAATTGCATACTTTGTGTAAGTCTGTTAGGGAATGCACAGTTCAAACAGCTGAAGAAGTGTCTGGGTTTCCCCTCCCTGATATTCTCAGCCACCTGAATTTGAGGATTAGAGCACATGGTGGGTTGAAATTCCCCCCTCCCCAGCATTAACTTCACCAGACTAGCTCAGTTTGGAAGCCAGTGGAGCTGTATTTACAAGCCAAACTGCAATCTACACTGGAAGGCAATGGCTATGTACAAATATACAGGATTTACAATAGCTACAGGGATTTACAATTAGCAAACAGCACAGGTACCCCCCCTGGCCAAAAGACCAGGGGAAGCTGCCTCCCTGCCTCCCCCTCCCTGACCCCCCTGTACAAAGGGAGGAGAGAAAGAAGCAGGGGAGGTTAATAGCGCAACAAAGCAATGCAGCCAAGGTCAGCACAGCCTGGTAGTGTATCTCCCTAGAGAAGAAGCAAGAGGAGAGCAGAACACACTGCCACACTGCTGAAGATTGTTTTGAGAAACAGATCTTACGGGAGATATCCCTCCCTCCAATGGAATTGTTTAAAGTAATCATTATTTTCCTTTTTGCACCCAATAGTGATTTATTTACATTTATCTATTTTTCTGCTCGAAATCTGTAATCAATTTGAAAGGCACAGCCTCAAACTGAAAATAGCACTTTCAACTGAAAAGCTCTTGAACATAACCTCCCACAGGATCTAGGGACAGCACCATCAATAACCTCTGAGAAGGTTATTAGCTATTAGGGATCTATACTTAGAGAGTCATTTTTTTAAGCTTTGCTCAGTCCATCTCCCATGTTTTAACAGCACTGCTGCTGTTGTTCCTTGTATTTACATGCAGAAATATAGGCCTTCTCCAAATCCTCCAGTATTGTCTTCCACCTTAAAGGCAGCCAATGATTGCAGGAGAAGAAGAAGAACGCAACTCCAGAACCAAAAAAATGTTTCACCAAGAGGATTGTGTCTGGAATGGAAGTATTAGCTTCTTCCTTCTTCCTAAACCTGTAGTATCATCTTCACTGACCCCTTCCTCTGTAGAGCCCAGCCACAGGTCATAGCACACTCCAATTTCTCACAAAGGGGTTTCATTAATGACTTGCTCAAAAGGGTCAGCACAGCTCTGCTCTTTGAAAGCTCTCTCAAGAATGATAAGTTTTAAAGAACAACAGCATAGAACTGAAGGTTAATTCTTTAACCTGAGAATCTTTATGGACTGTGTGAGGGATCACAGTAAAGAAAGAAGGGGTTTATGAAGTTCTGGTTTATGAAGGATGGCTATCTTAGGAAGGCTTGCTTCCTTTTAATTAAACTGCCAACAAGTAGAGGCAAAAGGCACTTCCCTGGACATCACTCCTATTTCTCTTGCAATTCCAACAATGCAAATTCCTACCATAGAATCACAGATGTGTTAGGGTTGGAAGGGACCTCAAGGATCATCCAGTTCCAACCCCCCTGCTATGGACAGGGACACCTCACACTACATCAGGTTGCTCACAGCCACATCCAGCCTGGCTGCAAAAACCTCCAGGCATGAGGCTCCCACCACCTCCCTGGGCAACCTGTGCCAGTGTCTCACCACCCTCATGGGGAAGAATTTCTTCCTAACATCCAATCTGAATCTCGCCATTTCTAGTTTTGCTCCATTCCCCCCAGTCCTGTCACTACCTGAAACCCTAAAAAAAAAATATCCCTCCCCAGCTTTCTTGTAGCCCCCTTCAGATATTGGAAGGCCACAAGAAGGTCTGCTTGGAGCCTGACCCAGCTGCAGGACCTTGCACTTGGTCTTGCTGAACCTCATGAAGTTAGCTTGGGCCCAGCTCTGCAGCCTGTCCAGGTCCCTCTAAATGGATCCCTTCCCTCCAGCTGTCAGCCACACCACACAGCTTGGTGCTGAGGGTGCCTCAATGCCACTGTCCAGGTCACCAATGGTGACATTAACCAAACCTGGTCCCAGTACTGATCCCTGAGGGACTCCACTTGGCCTCCAGTTGGCCATGAAGCCATTGACAGCCACTCTTGGGGTGTGGCCATCAAGCCAGTTCTTTACCCACTGAATGCTCCATCCATCAAACCCATGTTTTACCAAGTGAAGTGGAGCCCTCTATTCGGTCAGCTAAGCACTTGAATCACTTCAAGTGAATCACTTCAAGTGACCTCCCTCACTTCTGTAAGGAGGTCCTCCAGTCTAAACTAAGATTTCTGACATCCAGGACTACAGAGTTAGGACTAATCTTGCATCTCTTGGACAGTGCATTTACTCTTTCTATTGCTTCATCCTAGTGCAAAGGCTGCATTTACATTGAAAGGATATGTACCTTTCCCACAGTTTATTAATTCTTCACTGGAACCCAGCCACAAAGTTTGCATGCAGTTTATTTTCTATAGCTTTCAGCAGATTGCAGTGGTTGGTACTGCACATTTTATCTTCTGCCCCTAGCAATTCCAAAACATGTCATTTACCACTCCTAACTGCTAATTTAAAACAGGTTCTGTGCTACACTGCTGCATTTCCCACAGCTGTAACCAAATTACCTTACTGAAGGTATATTTGTTAACATTGCAGCAGGTAGAAAGGGGGAAAAAAGGGCAATAGTACAAACATAAATCTTGCAGGATCAATGTTGTAAGCCCAAGTCCCACTTTAGACTCTTTAATCATTTAGCTTACTAAAAGCAAAGGTTGCTGACATAGCCACAGCCAGGAGGATGTATTAGCTCACACAAAAACCTTGGATATCTAGGAGCCATTCCTACTGCCTCTCTTCCAGCTGAACTTGCAGCAGCAGCTACCCTTTCAGCTATCAAGTGTCAAAATGTCTGTGCTGTTTCAGACAGTGAGGTTATGAGCTCTCCTTTTGTGTGCTCTAAATCTCAGGGTTATAGTAAAACAAGACATCCCTGTAACACAAGTTGAGAAATTCCACATTCCTCAGAGGCAAAAGTACCTAAAAAAATGCAATTATTTGTATAAATAAGATTATTGCAACCAGTGGCATTTATCTTAGCCTTTCCAACCAAAGAGTTGCAAGAACAATAAGGATTTAAATTTATAAATTGAAAATTTAGGCTTTCTTTTTTTTTCCCCACTGATCTGACTTAGGAAGAAAATAACTACAGAATACACATTTATCATCCTTTTCAGAAGGTTTGTAGTTTCAGCATATCTTTCTACAAAAACTTGTACACTAACTTAATAAGAATGGGTTGGCAGCAGCAATGGCTACTGCAAAGGGCAAAACACACAGGCTGCTGTTTTCCAAAGGATCCACCTGTAGGAAGCAGTTTGGGGCTCCCCAGTTCAAGAGAGACAGAGACCTGCTGGAGAGAGTCCAAGGGAAAGCCAGGAGGATGCATAGGGGACTTGAGCATCTCCCCTGTGAAGAGAGACTGAGAGCCCTGAGACTGTTTATTCTGGAGAAGAGAAGGCTGAGAGGGATCTGATCAATGTCTATCAATAGCTGAGGGGTGGGTGTCAAGGGGAGGGGGCCAGGCTCTTTTGGGTGGTGCACAGTAATAAGCCAAGGAACAAGAGGTACAAGCTGGAACAGAGAAGATTTCACCTCAACATGAGGAGAAACTTCTTTCCAGTGAGGGTGACAGAGCCCTGGAGCAGGCTGCCCAGAGAGGTTGTGGAGTCTCCTTCTCTGGACACATTCCAACCCCACCTGGCTGCATTCCTGTGCAGACTCCCCTGGGTGATGCTGCTCTGGCAGGGGGGTTGGACCTGATGATCTCTGGATCTTCCAGCCTCTAATGTACTGTGATACTGTGACCATGTGAAGCTGGAGTGGTGGGGGAACCACAAAGGTCTTCAGGCTTCTGTTACACCAGCAGGCAGTGCCCAGCAGAGACCACCAATGGGACTAATAAGAGGAAAAATGCAGAAGCCAGATTTACCACAATCTCTGAGGTGGTTTCTCATCTCTAGGAGCCTCCAAAAGGCTTATGTGTCCCCATAGCACAGTGCAGGTGGTAGAGCTCTGCCAGCTGCACATCTAACCCCTTCAAAAGCACAGGTAAAAGGGTGAGAACTAAGTAACCACTTTATGAGAAGGAGTAGTAATAGTATGACAATAATTCATCAGTACAAATAAAATTGACAACAAAAGGAATTAATCTAGGAGAGGCTGTGAGTCAGGATTGCATTACTGTGAAAGAAGGGAAAATCTCTCAGTCAAGGGAGCTGTTACAGAAAACAAAGGCCTTGGACTGCTGGTCTTTTGCTGACCCATTGCCCATCTGGGTCTCTGACCCAACACTGCTGTGGCAAGCTGTGTCCCTGAGAGCTAATGGATGATCTGCTCCCACAGGTGCTCAAGTCCTCACACACATCTGACAGAGCCATGGGAATCAGCTAAAACTGGTGCTTCAAACTGCAGGTAAGTACATTAACTGAATCACAGAATTGCCAGGGCTGGAAGGCACCTCAAGGGTCATTCAGTTCCAACCCCCCTGCCATGGGCAGGGACACTTCACATTGCAGCAGCTTGCTCAGAACCACATCCAGCCTGGCTGCAAAAATTTCCAGGGACAAGGCTTCCACCACCTCCCTGGGCAACCTGTTCCAGTCTCTCACCACCCTCATCATGAAGAACTTCTTCCTAACATCCAATCTGAATCTCCCCATTTCTAGTTTTGCTCCATTCCCCCCAGTCCTGTCACTCCCTGATATCCTAAAAAGTCCCTCCCCAGCTTTCTTGTAGCCCCCTGCAGATACTGGAAGGCCACAAGGAAGTCTCCTTGGAGCCTTCTCTTCTCCAGACTGAACATCCCCAACTCCCTCTGTCTGAGCCAGCAGTTTGTCAAAACCTGGCTTCAAGAAATGAGTTGCACAGGTGACTTTAAGCCTTTCTACCATTCCCTCCTGAATATCTTCTTTTGTTTTGTTTTGTCTCCTAGTTCATCAGAGCTGGTATTTTCTGCTTTAAAAAACTCTGCCTACATGACAGAGGGTGGCAAGCAGAAAACAAGAACCCCCTCTTTGGACATTAGATACCAAGATGGACCAGCTGGTCAGACCATAAGCACAGCCCACAGCCACTGCTCCCAGGTCCATCCATCAAGGCAAAGAACTGCCCTGCTGGTCACCATCATCCCAGGGGCTCAACCTGCCACAGGGCTGCTGTGAGTGTTTCATAAAATCATAGAATTGCAGAATCACAGAATCACAGAATGGTCCCTGATGGAAGGGACCTCCAAAGCTCATCCAGTCTGACCTCCCCACACTCAGCAGGGACATCCCCAACTAGATCAGGCTGCCCAGGGTCTCCTCCAGCCTCACCTTCAACATCTCCAGGGAAGGAGCCTCAACCACCTCCCTGAACAACCTGTGCCAGTGTTCCACCAGCCTCAGAGTGAAGAACTTCTTCCTAACATCCAATCTCAATCTGCTCTGCTCTACTTTGAAGCCATTGTCCCTCGTCCTGTCCCTGCAGGCCTTTGCAAACAGTCTCTCTCCAGCCTTCCTGGAGCCCCCTTCAGGTACTGCCAGGCTGCTATGAGGTCTCCCCAGAGCCTCCTCTTCTCCAGGCTGAACACCCCCAGCTCCCTCAGCCTGTCCTCAGAGCAGAGCTGCTCCAACCCCTGATCATTCTCATGGCCCTCCTCTGGACCCTCTCCATCAGCTCCATGTCCTTCCTCTATTGAGGGCTCCAGAGCTGTACACAGCACTCCAGGTGAGGTCTCCCCAGAGCAGAGCAAAGTGGCAGAATCACCTCTCTGGCTCTGCTGGCAACACAGATTTCGCCTAACACCAGACACATTTTCTAGAGAATTTTCACAGAAACTGCTTCACTAACAGAGCCCTGGAATAAAAAAAAACTCTTGGCAGGACAGAAAGGTATTGAAAATCGTTGCAAGCCAATGGCTTTCTATGTTTGCAGAGCTGGATCTGGGAGCTGACTCCATGCAAGTTCAATCAGTGTGAAATACTTAAAGCAGTATGGCACAACACGGTGGGAATAACTTTTATCAGCAGCTTCAGACATTTTCTTCCCCCTTACCTAGTCCTGTGCATTGCTGCAGGAGGAGGATTTGTGGAAGCAGATATGGAAAACTGAAGAAAAGTAATAGCTCCTGAAGGCAGAGTTTGCACGAGGTTAAGTAGCTTTAAGGCTTCTGTGATCTATATTGGCATACCAGTTGGAAAGAGTATTAACCACCACGGGGCAAATGATGCTCTCATGCATCACTGCTACAGAGTTACAGCAACCTGATCCACACAGTCAGGAGCAGACTTGAGGACTGGGCAGTTCCAGGAGTTAGTTTTCTACTCCAGCCTGGCCAGGGAATGAGCTCTGCAGGTGGCCATGGTAATTCCTAAGCTGATACTCGAGCTCCTCCATGTGGTGAGCATTAGCCTTAAGCTTTCCTGGGTAGAGCCAGACATTTTTTCATTCTTCACAAAGTCTTTCTCTCATTGTTCTTACAGGAAATTAAATATTACCCAAGGTACAATATTACACTGTGGGGCAAGAAACAATTAGCTCTGAGGAGAATGAAAGGAGAAGGAAGGCAGCATTAGTCTGATCATTGCTGTTAGTCACAACTGGGGACTCTCAGAACATGAGTAGCTAATTTGCATGGCCACCAAACACTGTTCTAAGTTCAGATACAGACCAGCTGTTCTGAACAGTCACCTTTTGGCAAAACCACACAGGAATTCAAATAACCTTTTGATTGAGTCACTGACACACCTGAAAGGTTGTGCTGCCACTCAGCCAGACATGGGCTGAGAGTTGAGCAAGGAGAAAGGGAATGAAATGCAACAAGGGCAAGGGGAGAGTCTTGCACCTGGGAAAGAACAACCTCATGGAGCAGGAGAGGTTGGGGACTGAGCTGTTGGACAGCAGTGAAGGGGAAAAGGCCCTGGGGGTCCTGGTGGATGGGAGGTTGACCATGAGCCAGCAATGTGCTCTGGTGGCCAAGAAGGCCAAAGGCATCCTGGGGTGGATTAGAAGGGCTGTGGGGAGTAGGTGGAGAGAGGTTCTCCTCCCCCTCTACTCTGCCCTGGTGAGGCCACATCTGGAATATTGTGTCCAGTTCTGGGCCCCTCAGTTCAAGAAGGACCTCAGGGAACTGCTTGAGAGAGTCCAGTGCAGATCCAGAAAAATGCTGAAGGGAGTGGAACATCTTCCTTCTGAGGAGAGCCTGAGGGAGCTGAGGGCTCTGGAGCTTGGAGAAGAGGAGCCTGAGAGGTGACCTCATTGCTGTTGCTAAAGATGTGCAGGGGGAGTGCCCAGAGGCTGGAGCCAGGCTCTGCTGGGTGATGCCCAATGCCAGCACAAGGGGCAGTGGTGGAAGCTGAGGCAGAGGAAGTTCCATGGAAACAGAAGGAAGAATTTTTTTCCCTGTGAGGGTGAGAGAGCCCTGGAAGAGGCTGCCCAGGGGGGTTGTGGAGTCTCTCTCTCTCTACAGGTAGTCAAAACCCACCTGGATGTGTTCCTGTGTGATCTGCTCTAGGTAATCCTGCTCTGGCAGGGGAGTTGGACTGGATGAGCTTTGGAGGTCCCTTCCAGCCACTAACATTCTGTGATTCTGTGATTCAAGTAGTGCCCTACATCTAAAGTAGTTTTGCATGCTGGGGAATATTGTTCATGCAGGTTTAATTCTGTGCTGAAGGCAAATATTCTGTCCTGTTCCCCTATGCCTACATGGCAAGGCCAGTTTACTCCTGCATGTCTCAACAAGCTCACACACTTGCTTCCCATTGGCACAGCCAGAAGCACTGGTGAAACAGCTGAGGTGTAAGTTTGCTTGGGTTTTGATGATCTATGACATGAGCTGGGACTGTTTCATTCTTTGGTGTGTATACTTGACAAATATTCCACAGAATCTCAGAAGATTAGAGGTTGGAAGGGACCTCCAGAGATCATGAAGTCCACCCTCCTCTGCTGGAGCAGCATCACCCAGGGGAGTCTGCACAGGAATGCAGCCAGGTGGGGTTTGAGTGTGTCCAGAGAAGGAGACTCCACAACCCCCCTGGGCAGCCTGCTCCAGGGCTCTGTCACCCTCACTGTAAAGAAGTTTCTCCTCATGTTGAGGTGAAATCTTCTCTGTTCCAGCTTGCACCTCTTGTTCCTTGGCTTATCACTGTGCACCACCCAAAAGAGCCTGGCCCCCTCCCCTTGACACCCACCCCTCAGCTATTGATAGACATTGATCAGATCCCCTCTCAGCCTTCTCTTCTCCAGAATAAACAGTCTCAGGGCTCTCAGTCTCTCTTCACAGGGGAGATGCTCAAGTCCCCTAAGCATCCTCCTGGCTCTCCCTTGGACTCTCTCCAGCAGGTCTCTGTCTCTCTTGAACTGGGCAGCCCAGAACTGGACACAGGATTGCAGCTGTGGTCTCAGCAGGGCAGAGTAGAGGGGGAGAAGAACCTCCCTAGCCCTGCTGGACACCTTTCTTGATGCACCTCTGGTTGGTTTAGGTTGGTTTGGGGTGGAGTTCAGATCTTGTTTTAAGGAACTTGCCTTTTATTAATGGAAACCTTCTGCATGTAGCTGTTTCTTTGTTGGAAGGGTAGGGATTTTTCCCATGCCAGCATGAGAAAAATCAGGAAGCAGAGGACAAAGATATAAGCTGCCGAGGAAAGGAAGGAGAGGTGTCAGAAATAAAAAATGTAGGAGAGAGAGAGGAGAGGGGAGAGGAGCGAGAGAGGAGCGAGAGAGGAGAGGAGAGGAGAGGAGAGGAGAGGGGAGGGGAGAGGAGAGGAGAGGAGAGGAGAGGAGAGGAGGAGAGGAGAGGAGAGGAGAGGAGAGGAGAGGAGAGGAGAGGAGAGGAGAGGAGAGGAGAGGAGAGGAGAGGAGAGGAGAGGAGAGGAGAGGAGAGGAGAGGAGAGGAGAGGAGAGGAGAGGAGAGGAGAGGAGAGGAGAGGAGAGGAGAGGAGAGGAGAGGAGAGGAGAGGAGAGGAGAGGAGAGGAGGAGAGGAGAGGAGAGGAGAGGAGAGGAGAGGAGAGGAGAGGAGAGGAGAGGAGAGGAGAGGAGAGGAGAGGAGAGGAGAGGAGAGGAGAGGAGAGGAGAGGAGAGGAGAGGAGAGGAGAGGAGAGGAGAGGAGAGGAGAGGAGAGGAGAGGAGAGGAGAGGAGAGGAGAGGAGAGGAGAGGAGAGGAGAGGAGAGGAGAGGAGAGGAGAGGAGAGGAGAGGAGAGGAGAGGAGAGGAGAGGAGAGGAGAGGAGAGTTTTTTTATTCAAAAGGAGTGTGCTCACCCTGAAGCTTTTCCTTGTTTTGCAATCCAGACAGTTGTCCATCCACAAGGTTTACCAAGTCTGAAATTGCAGTAACTAGGAATAAGTTGATCAGTTAATGCTTTGGCTTTCATGAAGATCAAGTCAAGCTCACAGCAATTTCTGTTCTTAGTAGCTTAATTCTGAGCACTGGAAACTCATGGCCGAATGTACATTCCCCTGTAGCTACATCTAAAGACCCCAAACAACGCGCTCAAACCTAGCTCTGTCGTGGCCCTTGCTATATCCACAGTTACAGACAGAGGGAGCAAACCACTCACCGGAGGAAAGGGAAAGGGCTTGTTTGGTGAAGAGCTGCTCTAAGAGGAGCAGTCCTGCGGCAGGGGAGGGGAAAGGATGGCGTGTGACCTGTTCATTCCCTGACTGATCTGTAGACTCATTCTTCAGCCTCAAAGACACGGGGAAGTCGAAAGGCAGAGCACTGCCATGCTCCAGCAGCAACAGTCAACCGATTCTTTTTGATTGTAGGAGTGGGCTGGCTTCATTTGTAATAACAATGGAAGGCAGGAAATGGTAGAAGCAGAGAAACTCACAATTTAATACATAAATAAAACAAAAAACAGGGAGGGAGGGAGGGAGGAAGGAAGGAGGAGGAAGGAAGGGAGGGAGGGAGGGAGGGAGGGAAGGAAGGAAGGAAGGAAGGAAGGAAGGAAGGAAGGAAGGAAGGAAGGAAGGAAGGAAGGAAGGAAGGAAGGAAGGAAGGAAGGAAGGAAGGAAGGAAGGAAGGAAGGAAGGAAGGAAGGAAGGAAGGAAGGAAGGAAGGAAGGGAAGGAAGGAAGGGAAGGAAGGAAGGAAGGGAAGGAGAGGAAGGAAGGAAGGAAGGAAGGAAGGAAGGAAGGAAGGAAGGAAGGAAGGAAGGAAGGAAGGAAGGAAGGAAGGAAGGAAGGAAGGAAGGAAGGAAGGAAGGAAGGAAAAAAACAACAACAAAAAAAAAAGGGAGTGGGAAGCATTCATGCATCCTGAGGAGACTGTGTTTAAGCAAAGTCCCACACAGAGCCACTAACTAGAGTGGCTAACTAACAAATTCTGTGGCATTTGCTGTTAAAATATCCTCCATTAATCAAATCTTCCAAGTATATTTAACTTGTGTTTTAAGTATATTTATTTGTACCACAGTACATTAGAGGTTGGAAGGGACCTCCAGAGATCATTGGGTCCACCCTCCTGCCAGAGCAGCATCACCCAGGGGAGTCTGCACAGGAATGCAGCCAGGTGGGGCTGGAATGTGTCCAGAGAAGGAGACTCCACAACCTCTCTGGGCAGCATATTAGACATTAGAAATTTTGTGTTTATATTCCGAAATCCTTATTTTTTGTAGAGCAATAAGAACTTCCACCTGCCATCCCACTCCCATTCTCTCAGCTGACCAAGTCCTTCTACAGGAATGCCAATGCCTGTGGTAGGCACCACAAGCATCAAGCTGAGAACTCAGGCCTGCTCATACAGGCCACTGACCACCTAATAAAAAGGGGGAAAAAAGGATTTCAATTTCTTCTCACTACAAACTCCATTGGAATTTTAGCTGATGTTTTGTTTTCAGTGTGGTCATGGCATATTTCTCACATGGCAGAATCACAGAAAGCTTCAAGTTGGAAAATATCTCAGGACCATCAAGTCCAACCCAAAACCCTACCCTACAAGGCTCACCCCTAAACCATAGCCCCAAGCACCACAGCCAAACCACCTTTAAACACAGCCAGGCTTGGGGATTCCACCACCTCCCTGGGCAGCCCTGGTGAGGCCACATCTGGAATATTGTGTCCAGTTCTGGGCCCCTCAGTTCAAGAAGGACCTCAGGGAACTGCTTGAAAGAGTCCAGCACAGAGCCACAAAGATGACTAAGGCAGTGGAACATCTTCCTTCTGAGGAGAGCCTGAGGGAGCTGAGGGCTCTGGAGCTTGGAGAGGAGGAGCCTGAGAGGTGACCTCATTGCTGTTGCTAAAGATGTGCAGGGGGAGTGCCCAGAGGCTGGAGCCAGGCTCTGCTGGGTGATGCCCAATGCCAGCACAAGGGGCAGTGGTGGAAGCTGAACCATAGGGAGTTCCATGGAAACAGGAGGAAAGTTGGGGTGACAGGCACAGGAAGAGGGGTGACAGACACTGGAAGAGGCTGCCCAGGGGGGTTGTGGAGTCTCCGTCTCTGGAGATATTTAAAAGCTGCCTGGATGTGTTCCTGTGTGATCTGCTCTAGGTATTCCTGCTGCTGCCATGGAGGTTGGACTGGATGCTCTTTGGAGGTCCCTTCCAGCCCCTAACATTCTGTGATTCTGCCTTTCCATCAGAAACAATATTACCCATCATGCAATAATTTCCATCTTTCCATTAATTTTCTTTCATATTTTATCTCTGGTTTAATTTGGAGCCTAATGTCAAGGAAGTAGAAGGGAGAAAGAAAATCAACTGTGAACGTTCTAAGCCTCCCAACAGAAAGCCACCATGATCTTTGATTCAAAGTTTTCCTTTCTATACCATCAATTTCCCAGTAGCCCCATTGCTCAATCAGAATTTGACTAATCTTCACCATTGTGCTCCCCAAAACTCCAGTGTAATGAGTTAGTCAGCAGAGAAGGAGGAACACCAGCTGCAGCTTATCCCGCTGTGCTATTCAGTAATGACAATGTTACACCACATTAGCAATTGTGACATTAATAAAAAGAAGCCCACAGGATTAGCCAGAGACAGCTGACTTTAGTCAAATGTAGGTCATGCTTTGTTTGCTCAGAGCTGGGTAATAAATTTCCAGGTAAGTGCTCTCGTGTGTCATACATCTATGCCAGGAGCACAATTTCAGCTGTACTAAATGATCCACATTCTTACATTTCTGTAAGCCCTTTCTGAATTATTGTTAAGCATTTAATTCCACAGCAGCATCTTACAGCCTGCTTAAAGTTATTAACTCAGATGACATTATGGCATGTTTTCTTTCTGGTGGCAGCTAATAGCATCTTGATCTGGTTTCCCTTTCACCTTAAGGTATCTGCAGCTCCGAATTGTGAGCATTTAACAAAAGATACTTAGCAAGAAATCAAACCCACTCTAATTTTGCAGCTCTAGCTAAAGGGGGGAAACAGCATTTGGAATCAATCCAAGCAGCAGCAAGATATCTTCCACCACAGAAGGGAGGCTTTAAAAAAATAATTAAAAAATTAAAGGAAATAAAAGCATAGCCTTCAATTAATAGTAGAAAAGATCCTATCTCAATCTCTGCTACTTTGGCAAGCCCTCAAAATTTGGATTGAAAGCAGACCTTTAAACACATTGGTGTTTAATCTCAGCACAAGATGTACATATTGCACATTGAAACTTTAAATGCCAAATTCTGTGTTCAGTAACACCCTGGCAGGCTTCAGTGGGAAAGGGCAAGTGTGATACAGCAGAAGCTGACCTTGAGGGTATGATATTACTTTCACTACATTTCTTTATACATAGATATAGACAGATAGATATCATGGCAATAATCAGAGGCACCAAACACCATCAGGGCCCTTTTGTGCAAAGCACCATCCTGACATGCAGGACAGAGAGGGGAGCTGTGCTCTGAAAAGCTCAAACCATACCTTTTTGCAGCTGGGCTCTGATCCACAGAATAGCTAAATGCCAGATCCAGATGGCTTTAATTCCACCTAAGTCTCTCCCCTGGCAGTTGCTATGGCTTTAGGCAGCTACTCATCCTGGCCCTTGTTTGAGGGGCACCAAGCTCCCTCCTCACACCTGGGGTATCCTAGTGACCAGAATCAAGCCCTAGTTGCTCCACTACCAGTCCCATGTAAGGGGTGCCCAAGGCTGTGCCTTATTGTATGTAGCAAGGTAGTGCCTTGACATTTTACTTACAATTAATCACTCCAATTGTTTCTGAGTAGCAGTAGTTAATTTCCTGACTCCCTGCTATTTTTACCTATGTCTTTGCTGCAATATATTTACAGATAAGCCAGTCTTTAGGGGGGCTTCTGAAGCAGGTCGAGTGGAATATCTATGATGTATCTAGCATTCCAGGTAGATTTTGGTTGGTTGTTTTAATGGCCTATATTCCTGAAATGGACATTGAAGACCATGGGGGAAGAGGAGACTTAGAGAGGACCTTATCACACTCTACAACTACCTGAAGGGAAGCTGTAGTCAGGTGGGGGTCAGGCTCTGCTCCCAGGCAACTTGTGACAGGACAAGAGGGCATGGCCTGAAGCTGTGCCAGGGGAGGGTTAGGTTGGATATGAGGAAGCTCTTCCACACAGCAAGGCTGCTCAGGCACTGGGATGGACTGCCCAGGGAGGTGGTGGAGTCACCATCCCTGGAGGTCTTTAAGCAAAGCTTGGATGTGGCACTTGGTGGCATGGTTTAGCTGATGTGGTGGTGTTAGGTCATAGGCTGGACTTGGTGATCTCAGAGGTCTGTTCCAGCCTCAATAATTCTGTGATTCTGTGTAGTTGGGGTTTTTTCCCTTCAGTAATTATGAAATATTGAAATCAAAAAGGGTGTTTTTGCAGGGAACTAAAATCAGAAGGCTTTACAACCTCTCTGTACATTTCATCAAGTAAGAGTTTCTTCAAAGCAATGCTGCTTCACCAGTCTCTCTTTGAAGTTGTGTCTTTATTACTCTTCATTGTTAGCAGTGAAGCAAAATGCCACAGCTGCATTCAAGGCAAAAGAAATTCCTTTTGTGAGAGGCAACAATCCCCAGCAGATCCTCAGCACCTTTGTACTTGACTTCATGGAAGGAAAGGTGGTCAGTGCTCTCTGACAAGTCTGTGGATGAAAACATACAATAAATATTGGCTGTTTGAGGCAATCCTTGCTCAAAAATAATTCACACAAAGGAAAGAAGAAGGGGGGGGGGTGGGGGGGGAAGAAAGAAAGAAAGAAAGAGAAGATAAAAGAAAAACACACACACAAAAAAAAACTACCCCAGGAGCACCAATGACACTGAAAAATTAATGGGTAGGAAAGAATATGTCTTAGGGTCAAACCCATGCAATTCCAATAAATATTGCATACATGTTTCATCCCAGAGCAGCACTGGCCAGCCTGTCTTCCCTTAATGAGTTCTACCTGCTTTACAGAGGGAGGGAGAACCTAAGTGAAGAGAACTCAGCCCCCAGTACTCACAGGCAGAGGAAGCTGATGAAGTTCCATTGCATGCATTAATGTGCACACACCACACACAGGAACAAACAGCCTCTCCCACAGAAAACACTCTTAGCAAATGAAAGCATGCAAAGAAAATGTTTTGTCTGAAACCACCTCTATTTCTCTTCAAAATAAAAAACATAAATATTTTCAGTTGAAAAAACAGAAGGCCAAACGTTTAAATAAGTGGGGTTTTTTCTTTCTTTCTTTTTTTCCCTTCTTTTTTTTTTTTCCCTTTCGCAAAGAGAAAAACAAAAGACCTTTTGGTGAGAAAAATCAGTCCCTTCACTGATGGGCTGGCTGTCTCCCTGCTTTGCACAGACTGATGCTCCTTTGTTCCCAGCCCTGTTCCCTGGCCTTCCAGCTGAGATGGTGCTTCAGAGGATGCCTCCTGGCTCCCTCCCACTGAGCAAAACCCAGAAAGGCAGCTTACTGCTCACCCTTCTCACCCTCTTTGTGACTAGGATCCAAGCCCCCTCCTCCCACAGCATACAACCCTGGCAGAAGCTGGGCTTTCCAAAGCACTCCTGTTCCTTTTTCCCTCCCTTACCCACTGGAAAAACCTAAAAGCCAATATTTTGTTATTATTTCAGGGCATTTTTTCCCTTCCTATTGTAGCCCACTTACAATGCAGTGCAGAAGCACTGGCAGGGTGGCAGGCAAGAGATGAGTCTTCCTCACCAAACAATCTCCAATGGCCACTTTTGGCTAAAAGCTTGAGGCATGTAACAGCAGCAAGGACAAAGGAGAAAGCTGTTTTCCATGGGCAAAAGCATCTAGCTTCCCAAACAGAGCTGGGGGGCTGGAACTAGGTGATCCTCGAGGTCCCTTCCGACCCAACAATTCTATGATTCTGTGCAGGGCTAAGCCTTGCCCTGTCCATATCACAGCTTGTGGCAGGGCCAAGCTCATTATCTCCTCAGTGCAGTCCCCTCAGTGCTATGCACTCATTGCTGACTCTAATCTCCTGTCCACCCTTTCTGTCCCACACTTGGTGGCATGGGAGGCCACAGGCTTGGGCCATGCTACTGCAGCTAGGGGCCAGCCCACATGGCACCCAAGGCCAGTCTACACAGTACCCAGGCACAAGGCCCAGCATGCTCACCAGTCATGGGCACTCACACCCCCCAGACCTCCTCCCCTCTAATTACTCCATGTCAGGTCAAGTCCAAAATGACCTTTCTGCTGGAGCAGCTCTACAGCTGAAAGCCCTCTCAGGTATGTCAGTGTCATTGACAGTCAGCAAAGACAATTTCTCCATAAGCATCCCCCAAAGCTGCACTAACAGCCCAGGAAAGGCCTAGAGAAGCACTAAAGAATAAAAATAAACATCCAGCCTTCCTCTGCTCTTCTTGCATCTAGGTTACAGACTGGAGGTGCAGTGCAGCACCTTGCCCTCTGTAGCAGTACACATGATCTAGTGTGAGGTGTCCTGCCCATGGCAGGAGGGTTGGAACTAGATGAACCTTGATGTCCCTTCCAACCCTAACAATTCTATGATTCTATGTGGTGCAACCCTTGCTTCCCAACTCAAACCAAAAGCAGTCACAGAAGTTAACACAAATACCATCAAGATCTTTCCGGGGCCTGCATTCAGAGCTGCACAGATGAACAGCACAATTTTGCATTTAAAAGGGTAGAAAAATAAAAGGAGGAATTCCTGATGAGTGTTTCAGTCCAGACATCCAGGTGGCTTGGGAATCCCTCCTCAATTTGTGACACACACTTTGTCCCTTATGCTCAAAGACCTACAAACACCAAGAATAAAAAGAGCAGACAGAGAGCAGTAGCAGGGAAAATCATTCCCAACATCTAAATCAAATATCAGCTGCAAAATATCTTTATACATGGCATGGGTTGAATTTAAATTTGCTGCTGTTATTCACAGCTCACAGGATGTTAGGGGTTGGAAGGGACCTCTGGAGATCATCGACTTCAATCCCCCTGCCAGAGCAGGACCAGAGAATCCAGCACGGATCACACAGGAACATATCCAGATGGGACTTGAAAGTCTGCAGAGAAGGAGACTCCACAACCTCTCTGGGCAGCCTGTTCCTGTGCTCTGGGACCCTCACAGTGAAGAAGTTCCTCCTCCTGTTGAAGTGGAACCTCCTGTGCTGCAGTTTCTATCCATTGCCCCTTGTCCTATCCCAGGGTGCAACTGAGCAAAGCCTGTGCCCTCCCTCTTGACCCCCAGCCTTCAGATATTGATAAACATTTATCAAATCCCCTCTCAGTCTTCTCCTCTCCACACTAAACAGCCCCAGGGCTCTCAGCCTCTCCTCCCCAGGCAGTGCTCCAGTCCCTTCAGCATCCTTGCAGCCCTCTCTTGGACTCTCTGCACCAGATCCCTGTCCCCCTTGAGCTGGGGAGCCCAGAACTGGATGCAATATTCCAGGTGAGGTTTCAGCAGGGCAGAGTAGAGGGGGAGGAGAACCTCCCTGGATCTGCTGGACACACTCCTCTCAATGCACCCCAGGACCCCATTGGCCTCTTGGCCACCAGGGCACATTGCTGTCCCATGCAGAACTTGTTGTCCACCAACACTCCCAGGTCCTTCTCCTTGGGGCTGCTCTCCAGCAGATCCCCTCCCAACCTGTCCTGCTGCAGTTTATTCTTCCTTCCCAGCTGCAGGACTCAGCACTTATCCTTGTTGACCCTCCTTAGGTTCCTCTCTGCCCAGCTCTCAGTCTGTCCAAGTCTCACTGAATGGCCTCACAGCATTCAGGTGTCTCAGCCAAGCCTCCCAGTTTGGTATCATCATCAAACTTGCTGAACAAACACTGCCTGTCTGTCCCCTCATCAATGTCAACACCATCCTGAGTGACTCCAGCTTGGAAAGGAAAAGTGATGGCTGGAGCAAGGTATTTTGGGGCTTGAAGTTCAGATGGGAAGTTCATGGAAGGCTTCCTGTTCGGGTTGCTGCTTCTGGGCACCAGGTTCTGGGTGTTGTTGTTTTTCCCAGAGGACTGGTGGTGAGATGGGTGGCAGCTGGGCAGCAGGCAGGGTTTCTGGGTTGTGCTGCTTTTATTCTTTCCTGCATGTCACTGTGCTTTTTCTGCAGGTAGGCTCCACTAAGGTGTCATGTCATTCTGTATTCAACTCTTACCTTATCTCAACTCTTTATCTCAATCCAGAGGGTTTTTCCTGCTACTTTTCCTTCATTTCTGGTTTGGAGGGGAAACAGTCAAGTTAACCTGGACATCGTGCTTTAGCCTGTTACAGTATACAAGTTAGAAGAAATAAAATAGCAGCTGACATTGAAGAGTTTTCAGGATGAGGCCTGTATCACCTACACAGTGGGTCAGCTACAGGTTGACAAAAGCCACAAACTCCAACTCCCCTTTCCTCAAAAACCATGAGCAGCCTTCAATAATTACTCAGGATACTACACATAAACTGTTTTCAATCACATTTCCAGATTAATACATCACTCTGTTACTTTAAAACTTATTCTCTTTCACTGGAAAGACAGAAAGAAAAAGCAGAAATCAGAGCTTGTGTGGCAAGGAAAAGAGCAGGAGAAAGAAATCCCTAGATAGTTGTGGGGACTGTTCTTAGGCTTCATCACCAACACTTATTCAGCTACAAACACTGAGCCAGCTCTCAAAAAAACAAACAGCAAAACCAAACAAGTCCTTCCCTGGAAAAACAAGGGTGTAGTTACATGAGGTAATGGTGGTGCAGTACATTTAACCAACAATTAATTACCCCCACCTGAAAAAATGCTTGAGTAAAGGAGGCAAGGAGTTTGAGGAGAAACCCAGTAAGCCAAAACAATTGATCAGAGGCAAAGGGAGACTCCCAAAGCTCATAATCAGGACAAGGGAGATTATTCTTCCCCTGTACTCAGCCCTGGTCAGGCCACACCTTGAGTGGTGTGTCCAGTTCTGGGCTCCTCAATTCAAGAGAGATGTTTGAGGTGCTGGAAGGTGTCCAGAGAAGGGCAACGAAGCTGGGGAGGGGTCTGGAGCACAGCCCTGTGAGGAGAGGCTGAGGGAGCTGGGGGTGTTTAGCCTGGAGAAGAGGAGGCTCAGGGGAGACCTCATTGCTGTCTACAACTACCTGAAGGGAGGTTGTAGCCAGGTGGGGGTTGGTCTCTTCTCCAGGCAACCAGCAGCAGCACAAGGAGGGGACACAGTCTCAAGCTGTGCCAGGGGAGGTACAGGCTGGGTGTTAGGAGGAAGTACTTCACAGAGAGGGTGATTGCCCATTGGGATGTGCTGCCCAGGGAGGTGGTGGAGTCACCATCACTGGAGATGGTCAGAAAAAGCCTGGATGAGGCACTTAGTGCCATGGTCTGGTTGATTGGCTAGGGCTGGGTGATAGGTTGGACTGGATGAGCTTGGAGGTCTCTTCCAAACTGGCTGATTCTATGATTTTATGACAATAGCTGCTCATGATGTTGGATGTAATGGACTGTTTACATTAAATCTCTTGCAAAACAAAGTTATGAAGCAAAAGCTCTCCAGTGTTACTGGGAGATGGCACTTCACCAAAAAATGCTTGAGATGCTAGTCTGGCAACAGATTTTAAAAGATTAGACTTGTAAAAAGAGGTCAGAAAAATAACTCATAGTGACTGAGGAACCAAATTCTCGATTGGCTCCAAATACAAAAAGGTTCACTGGACTTTGGGAAAGTTAAAGGCAGCAAACTGAGAGCCAAACTGAGTCCCAAGAGAATAAGACTCAACTAAAGCCCATGAATGCAGTGGGTTTTTGTTTGCTTGAAGTACCAAATTAAAGACTGCAAATAAATACAAAGAGTACTTGGAAATCAGATCACAGCATCATAGAATTGTCAGAGTTGGGAGGGACCTCAAGGATCATCCAGTTCCAACCCCTCTGCCATGGGCAGGGACACCTCACACTACAGCAGGTTGCTCACAGCCACATCCAGCCTGGCTGCAAAAACCTCCAGGGATGAGGCTTCCACCACCTCCCTGGGCAACCTGTGCCAGTCTCTCACCACCCTCATGGGGAAGAACTTCTTCCTAACACCCAATCTGAATCTCCCTATTTCTAGTTTTGCTCCATTCCCCCCAGTCCTATCACTCTCTGACACCCTATAAAGTCCCTCCCCAGCTTTCCTGTAGGCTCCCTTCAGATCCTGGAAGGCCACAAGAAGGTCTGCTTGGAGCCTTCTCTTCTCCAGACTGAACAACCCCAACTCTCTCAGTCTGTCTCCAGAGCAGAGCAGCTCCAGCCCTCTGCTCACCCTCATGGCCCACGTGTTGGACTTGTTACCATTAAGTACTATTGAATATTGACCAATGTGATTCTGCTATTAATAGATGCCTGTGGCATACGTTAGAAAAAAAAAGGTAAAAAAAAGGCAAGAGGAATATACTAAGCAATTCTTGGGCAAGAACCACAAAAACACTTTTGGAGGGAGAGAGTGTACCACTAAACTTCAGGCTTCAGGACCTGAAAAAAGAAACCCTGCTCTCAGTCAGATAGCAACAGTCAGAATCCAGAGAGTCAGAGAAAAAAAGTAATTGTTATCCCTATGGTCTGTCCAAATCCCATCTGTGAAATAACACCTGCAAGCACACACACGAGCCTGGGAGGTTGATGGAGAAAAGGAGGAACTTAGTTACCTTCCTGCAAAGGAAAAAAAGATAAAAGATGGTCTGATTCCAGGAACATACAAAACTCTTTATTATGAAGGGGAAGTATAATGAGAGTGTCCCTGTTCACCTTTACAAGATGTAGTCTCTGTTGCAGCCACTGCTCTGAGGGCAGCTGCTGGCTGCATGCAGAGTGCAGGATTCCTCACCTGACCAATTCCTTAGCAGGCTGCCTAGAGCAAAACAATCACATCCCATGGGTGCCAAGAACAACAGCCTCACCTTGGCACCCTTGGATTGGAACATGCTGCAGAAGCCACCTCCTTGACATGCTGGCACCTCTCATTGGGAAAAGATTTGAGCTTAGAGATGTGGTTGGGTTGTATTGGTTAAGGGACTGATAACAAAGAGGACAGAAACAGCCACTCTGAGCAAGAGTTACTGGGGTTAGGCACTTAGGGTTGGAACAACCTGGGGGGGTTAGGGCTGCTAGGGACTTCTGCTTCTGTTAGTTAGCTACTTCTGGGTAGGGCTTTGGTGTAGGGATGCTGCTAGTGATATGCTCAGGACTCCTGAGCTTCATCTGTTAAGGGCTTCCAGGACTTCTGCTGTAAGTGGGACTCTGAGACTCTGCAATGCAAGGGATTCTGCAATGCAGCAATAAAGGACTTCTGGGAGGACTTCTGAGATTCTCTGCTCTCTGTGTTTCTGAACTCTCATTGCTATATGGCCACAGGGTTCCTGCCTTCATTCACCATTCAGTGGCACCTCCATTGGGTGGAGGTGGGTCTACAACTACATTCAGCTCACCTGGACCAGGGGAGCAAGAAATCTCCACCTTGACTGCTCTCCTGCATGTGTCCATCACACCAACATGCATGCTGTCCATGCATGTGCATTGCAGGATTCAGCTGTGAAAATAAGAGAACAAAGAAAACACCTCTTTGAGGAATGCGTACCTGCAGGTTCACCAGTACTAGGTGAGGGCCAGCACAAGGTCCAGTGGGCATCATTCCCAGTCACCAGTCTTTGAAGGGACTCAGATTTTATTGTGGATTCCTGCTGAGGACAAGTGGAGTAGCAAGGCTCAGCAAAGCTGGTCTCAGGAATTTTAAAAGGGTGGGAGAGTATTGCATGGAAGCCAGGTAAACCTGGGGACCTCTGATCTCTAGAGATTTGCCAGCATGCTCAATGGAAAAGTGGAGTAGACATCTTTAAGCCATGTAAGCAGGGACTGTCACTGCAAACACAAATTAAGATTGTCTCTTTCCCCCCAGTTTTTCAAGAATTTGTGCAACCTCCCTAAAATTCATCTGAAAAGAGAGCAAAATTCTCCTTGAAAGCTCCTAGCCTGGGAAATGTGATTCTATGCCTTGGGGATCACCTTGGACACCAGTTGTCAGGCAATATCTGATACTGCTTCCAGTTTAGCACATGTAGGAGAGAAAATTTATACCTCTGTGATCCTTTCAGGGAAAAAAAAAATATATACAATTATTTATTATAGAAATAAGAAAGTATAATTCAGAAGGCCTTTGTGATCAGTAACAACTAAAATGCAGTGAGTGTAGTTAGGTAGGTCAGGTGCAAAAGCACTGAGAAAGGATGAGAGGGAAGGAGACTCACCTTGCTCAGTTCAGGCACACACAGGTATTTTTCAGACCTTCAGTATAAATCAGAAGTGCTGCTCTATGTTGTCTCTAAGGGTGCATCACTGTGCTGTTCTCCTGCACCACCAACTCCTCCAGCACACAGTCTGCAACAGCCACAGCTGCTGCTGTGTATTTGGCTTGAGGATCCACCTCTAAGGAAACCCATGCCAAACTATCTGTAATAATGGGCTGCAATTTATGTGAAATGACTTTGTGGTCTTCCTCCACCAGCAAGATTCAACATAGCAGTCCAGTCATTAGAGCCTCATTAGTTTAAAGGGGTTCTTTATAAAGCAATAATATGGAGACTTTGCTTCTCTATGATGTCTTTCTGAAAGAAAAAAAAAACAGAAAGTCAAAATGTTTTCCAAATGCAATCAAATGTTTAACAGCCTCCAAAATCATTATGGAAGATAGAGAAAGATGGTTATGGCTGTAGCTAGTGTACTTGTGCATTACTGGGGAAAAATGGAGACATTTACAAGACAAATTACTGTGAGTTGCTGCCAAGGCTCTCTCTCTTGGGCTTCATCACAGAATCACAGAATGTTAGGGGATGGAAGGGACCTCCAAAGAGCATCCAGTCCAACCCCCTGCCAGAGCAGGATCACCTAGAGCAGGTCACACAGGAACACATCCAGGCAGGTCTTGAACATCTCCAGAGAGGGAGACTCCACAACCCCCCTGGGCAGCCTCTTCCAGGGCTCTGTCACCCTCACAGGGAAAAAATTCTTCCTCCTGTTTCCATGGAACTTCCTCTGCCTCAGCTTCCACCACTGCCCCTTGTGCTGGCATTGGGCATCACCCAGCAGAGCCTGGCTCCAGCCTCTGGGCACTCCCCCTGCACATCTTTAGCAACAGCAATGAGGTCACCTCTCAGGCTCCTCCTCTCCAAGCTCCAGAGCCCTCAGCTCCCTCAGGCTCTCCTCAGAAGGAAGATGTTCCACTCCCTTCAGCATTTGTGTGTCTCTGTGCTGGGCTCTTTCAAGCAGTTCCCTGAGGTCCTTCTTGAACTGAGGGGCCCAGAACTGGACACAATATTCCAGATGTGGCTTCACCAGGGCAGAGTAGAGGGGGAGGAGAACCTCTCTCCACCTACTCCCCACAGCCCTTCCAATCCACCCCAGGATGCCTTTGGCCTTCTTGGCCACCAGAGCACATTGCTGGCTCATGGTCAAGCTCCCATCCACCAGGACCCCCAGGGCCTTTTCCCCTTCACTGCTCTCCAACAGCTCAGTCCCCAACCTCTCCTGCTCCATGAGGTTGTTCTTTCCCAGGTGCAAGACTCTCCCCTTGCCCTTGTTCTATTTCATTCCATTTCTCCCTGCCCAACTCTCAGCCTGTCTCAGTCTCACTGAATGGCAGCACAACCCTCCTGTGTCAGCCACTCCTCCCAGTTTGGTGTCATCAGCAAACTTGCTGACAGTGCTCTCTGTGCCCTCATCCAGGTCCTTGATGAATATATTGAACAGCTCTGGTCCCAGGACTGACCCCTGAGGGACTCCACTAGACAGAGGCCTCTAAGTAGACTCCATCCCATTGACCACAACTCTCTGACTTCTTTCCTTCAACCAGTTTTTTGCACTTAAACAAGAGACTGGCTTCCAGCCTGGGAGTCACTGGAAACAATGGAATCTAACTTGCTGTGCCAAGCCAGGGCCCAAAGCAAGAATTTGCTGTCTCATTTAGTATCTGGTGGGGGACAGTGGAGGTTGGCACACAGATAGACAATCCTTCCACAAAGTTCACTGTTCATCAGATTAGCTGTGTGAACGTGGCCAGATTTAGACTCTCTCTCTCTCTCTCTCTCAGCTCGGAACTCTCTTCTCAGGCAGAGGTCACCCCCAGCCTCACAGTTCTGCATGCTGATGTGGTTTGAGTGTCGCCAATGTTCCTGAGAGCTTAGAACAAATTGCTCTCTATGCCACTCATCTCTTTCAACATTTTCCTCCAAGGAGTAGCAGAGGCTGATAATAGGAACTTCTGCATGGCAACAAGTCGGGACTACAGCAAATCTCCACTCCTCTCCCCAAAGGTGGGTCCTGTTACTTACCTGGCTTATTTTTCTTCATGCTAAAATAAAGTGGACCACTGGGTAACCTAGTTTCTGTGTGCCAGACACCTCTGCCTAGCTCACAGCTAGCTAATTCAAATCACCTGTTTTCTCAGAGCCTGCCTGGGACCTCCAGGTGAAGCTACAGAAGCTATTAGTTGGTCTTTGTCTCAAGCTGACAGTGGCAACTCAAGATGTGCCTATGGTCATCTTTCCTGGCCAGGAGATTTCCTAACAAATTCTTTCAGGTCACATATCTAAGCCAATTCTTGATCTTCCACTCAGGACACCTTGATTTCTCTCTTTCTGAACATGATGACATTTATCTCCTTAATGTCCTTGGCATCTTCTGGAATGAGATAAGCAGTCTTCTGTGTTTTGTGGCTGTAGTGTACCTAATTAGCTGGCAGAAAAGAAAAAGGGGAAAAAAAATCCAAACAAACCCAAACCAAAACAACCCCAACCAAAAAACCCCAACCCTACCTCCACAATGGTTTGGCTTTTTCCTGATGTCTTATACACACTCATGATTCCTCACTTTTAGGGTGAATGATTGAAATGCTTAGGAGGAAGGTATTGAGAAGGAGGGAGACCTGGCTCATCTGCAAAGACCTCCAGAGCTCTGCTGTAAGGCTACATTTTGATGACACACATGTGCCTGACAGCTTGGGTAACTGAACACTCCCCATGCAGGCAGCTTCCCTAGGGGGAATGCTGCAGAAAGGGAAAATACAGCTCCAGACTGCAAACCCTGCCAAGTACAAAGTACTCTGCTCAGCAATTGCTCCAGGAGGGAAAGGGAAGGGAAGGGAAGGGAAGGGAAGGGAAGGGAAGGGAAGGGAAGGGAAGGGAAGGGAAGGGAAGGGAAGGGAAGGGAAGGGAAGGGAAGGGAAGGGAAGGGAAGGGAAGAGAAAGAGAATAGAATCGAATAGAATACTAAAATGCATGGCTCAAGCCTCTGTCATTATGCAAGGTTTTCTTTGTCCAGCTAGGTAGCTCTGCAACATTTTTGCAGACTCTCAACTTCAGGGTCAAACAACATGTACCACATGCCCTGTGACCAGCACAAGACCCTCTATCACACAGTCATTTCATGAGGGAATTTGGAAATGGAGTGGCTGACACAATCAAAGGTTGTGCTGCCATTCAGGCAGACTTAGGCTGAGAGTTAGGCAGGGAGAAATGGAATGAAATAGAACAAGGGCAAGGGGAGAGTCTTGCACCTGGGAAAGAACAACCTCATGGAGCAGGAGAGGTTGGGGACTGAGCTGTTGGAGAGCAGTGAAGGGGAAAAGGCCCTGGGGGTCCTGGTGGATGGGAGGTTGACCATGAGCCAGCAATGTGCTCTGGTGGCCAAGAAGGCCAAAGGCATCCTGGGGTGGATTAGAAGGGCTGTGGGGAGTAGGTGGAGAGAGGTTCTCCTCCCACTCTACTCTGCCCTGGGGAGGCCACATCTGGAATATTGTGTCCAGTTCTGGGCCCCTCAGTTCAAGAAGGACCTCAGGGAACTGCTTGAAAGAGTCCAGCACAGAGACACAAAAATGCTGAAGGGAGTGGAACATCTTCCTTCTGAGGAGAGCCTGAGGGAGCTGAGGGCTCTGGAGCTTGGAGAGGAGGAGCCTGAGAGGTGACCTCATTGCTGTTGCTAAAGATGTGCAGGGGGAGTGCCCAGAGGCTGGAGCCAGGCTCTGCTGGGTGATGCCCAATGCCAGCACAAGGGGCAGTGGTGGAAGCTGAGGCAGAGGAAGTTCCATGGAAACAGGAGGAAGAATTTTTTCCCTGTGAGGGTGACAGAGTCCTGGAAGAGGCTGCCCAGGGGGGTTGTGGAGTCTCCCTCTCTGGAGATATTCAAGACCCACCTGGATGTGTTCCTGTGTGATCTGCTCTAGGTGATCCTGCTCTGGCAGGGGGGTTGGACTGGATGAGCTTTGGAGGTCCCTTCCAGCCACTAACATTCTGTGATTCTCAGAAATCAAGAGTGTGATCATCTGTGTAGTATAGTCTGCAAATAATCACAGTGTCCCAACAGCAGAATACAGTTTAAAGGATCATGGTTAGAATACCAAAATGCAGTTGGTTTTTCCAACTAGACAACTTTGCTGTAAGCAGTATGTCATATTCTGGCAAAGTTGTCCATCAGTCATTCTCAGACCTCAGCTCAGTCAGGTTTATTAAACAGATGTTGAGTCCCACTCATTTTCCTGGAAGCAACCCATGCCTTCAGTCAGGAACACTGCCAAATGTAGGCATTCAAAAATCTTGAGCCTAGCACTACATTCCAGAGCAATTGACAGTATTGTCTTTAAGATATTATATCTAACTCCTTTTCAAACTCTGATCCAGAACCACAAGGACTACAAAAATGGACTGAATGTTTGAATCTCAGTTCCCACAGCTGAAGCCTTAAGATTGACCCAAAACATACAGGAGATACCTATCTGTATAGGCAAATGCTTAAGTGATTTGTTTTCTTCTCTTCTTGAAGGGAAGGGGGTTAGAAGGGTTAGGACTTTAATCCTTTCACTTTTGAATCATTACTCAAAAGCTTCCAGGAAGGAAAAAGGGCTTTGCATCATGTCTGTGAGTTTAACAAATCCAGGCTCTGGCTAATCAAATAGAGCAGCCCTAGGGCTGTACTAATTCCTAGACCCAGGGAGGCCCCTCAGAATAGAAGGAAACTGTGAACCTAGTAGGTAGTAGAGCTGCTTGAGTTCATTTACATGACATATCCCTGGCTCCTAAGCTCTTCTAACGTTTCTAATTGAATATGAAAAAGGAGGTTTCCTCATCTAAAACACTGATCTGGTCCACCCAGGGCACAGCTGACCACTGAAACCCCTGGATCTCATGCATTACAAAGCAGAGTGTATATTATGGGGTGAGTGAGGCTCCAGGACATTCTGTTGAAGAAGCCAGCATTATATTTATGCAGCATGCTCTTAGGTAGTTGTGTGTACTAGAGCTGACACTACAAAGCCAGAGAGTCAGCAAAGCAACACAGAAAGTAGGGGAGAAAGCTAAACTATTGGTTACAGGAAGGCAGATACTGCGCCGGTGTTTTCTTGCAGACAGGTTTTCTTCCTGGCCTCCCAAAGGCAAGCTTTTCCATTATTTCATGCCAAAAGTCAGTTGTAAGTGGCAAGCCACTGTGCTTTCAAGCTCTCTTTAGCTACTGGAAGTGAGTTGGATGCAAAGCATCTAGAATTTAGAAAGCAATTTAAGGATCAAACTCTTCAGTGTACTGTTTCTGTAACCTGTAATTCAAAAGGCTGAAAGTCTTTCAGCAGCCACCAATGCTTTCAGGGCCATCAGTTTATTTTCACTCTGTTATTTCCCTTGCTAAATGGACTGCAGGCATTTAAGGGAATGGCTCATCCTAAACCAGGAGCTCAACCTTTAAAAGCAGTCCAATTGTGCATACTGCTTTGGTTTGCATTGCATAAAAACAGGAGGGGGGGGAAGCCTGGCTCAGTTTTGATTACCACAAATTTCACATATGTAAAAAAAAAGATATTTCTCTAATTATTACCAGGCAATCTGCACCAGGCAGTTCAGCAATATTTTTTTTTAAATGACATGATTAAGGTTCACAGACTTCTTGACAGAGATGGTTTCAACTCTGCAGTTTTCTGTAATTTCATTTATTGAAACCAGATCCTTCCTTACCTCATAAGAAAGGAAAGGAAAAAATAACTTGTTTACTTCTCTTCAGAACTGCAAGTAGCCCAAAGTAAGAAACTGAACTGAGAACAATGAGGAGCTGATTGAATTCATTATTGTAGGATGATTCTGTTACATACTACACTATATACGTAGATTGTTTTCTTATCTTTTAGTAAATATCACACCAGCCAGTCTTTGCTCTCATTAATGCATCTCAGTAGCAGATTTGCTATGTATTTCCAGTTAAGAATTTTCAGTCCATGTTATTGTAATTATCTAGGATTTCACAGATTCACAGAAATATTCAGGTTGGAAAACAGCCTCAGGATCACCAAGTCCAACCCAGAACCCTACCCTACAAGGCTCACCCCTAAACCATAGCCCCAAGCACCACAGCCAAACCACCTTGAAACACATCCAGGCTTGGGGACTCCACCACCTCCCTGGGCAGCACATTCCAATCCCTCACCACTCTTGCCAGGAAAAAATGTTTCCAAATGTCCAATCCAAACCTACCCAGTCACAGCTTGAGGCCATTCCCTCTTGTTCTATCACTAATTCCCTGGCAGAAGAGACCAGCAGCAGCCTCTCCACAACCTCCTTTCAGGTAGCTGTAGACAGCAATGAGGTCTCCCCTCAGCCTCCTCTGTTTCACACTACCCAGCCCCAGCTCCTTCAGTTGCTCTTCATCAGATTTCTTCTCCAGGCCCTTCACAGCTTCCTTGCCCTCCTCTGCCCTGGCTCCAGCACCTCCACATCTCTCTTGCATTCAGCTGCCCAAAACTGGACACCACACTCCAGGTGTGGCCTCCCCAGAGCTGAGTCCCAGGGGACAATCCCCTCCCTGCTCCTGCTGGACACAGCATTGCTGATCCCAGCCAGGATGCCTTTGGCTTTCTTGGCCACCTGGGCACACTGCTGGCTCCTCTTCAGCTGCTTGGCCATCAGCACCCCCAGGTCCCTTTCTGCCAGCAGCTTTCCAGCCACACTGCCCCAAGCCTGGAGTGTAGCTTGGGATTGTTGTGCCCCAAGTGCAGACCTGGCCCTTGGCCTTGTTGCAGCTCCTCCTGTTAACGTTGGCCATGGATCCAATCTATCCAAGTCCCTCTGCAGAGCCTCCCTGCCCTGGTGCAGATCAGCACTGACACCTGACTTGTTGTCATCTGTGAGCTCACTGCTGACACACTCTGTGTCTTCATCAAGGTCATCAGTAAAGATGTTAAACAGAAGTGCTCCCAACACTGAGCCCTAAGGAACAGCTTTTCGCATGAATATCTTGAAAAATAACTGTATCACTACGATAAGTAGTACATCATGATTAATTTTTAGACAATATTTCTGCTGCATTTTCTGAAGTTTTTTCACAGCCTGGATTATAACAAACCCTCTGAACAAAAGCAGATGGAATCCATGCTTTAGTTTGATCAGAAAAAGAAAATTAGACATAGTGAGTCTAGTCACAAAAAAAATCCACATCTTAGTGGAGGCCTTCAGTGCTTTTGCTAACTGAAGGGAAGTCTGAGTAGCTCAGAGTACACTGGTGGCAAGCAATGACATCAGTAAGTTGTTAATTCAACTCCAACCTACACTACAGTATTGAAATTTACTGTAGGCTGTGGTTGCGTGATCAGCTTCAGCATGCAAAGCAGCCTCTTGGTTTTAAACTTGTTCCTGAGTGTTCAAAACTTGCATGAAAACCAGTATGACCACAGCTCACAGGATGTTAAGAGTTGGAAAGGACCTCTGGAGATCATTGAGTCCAACCCCCCTGCCAGAGCAGGACCAGAGAATCCAGCACAGGTCACACAGGAATGCATCCAGGTGGGGCTGGAAAGTCTCCAGAGAAGGAGACTCCACAACCTCTCTGGGCAGCCTGTTCCAGTGCTCTGGGACCCTCACAGTGAAGAAGTTCCTCCTCATGCTGAGGTGGAACCTCCTGTGCTGCAGTTTCTATCCATTGGCCCTTGTCCTATCCCAGGGTGCAATGAGCAGAGCCTGTCCCCTCCCTCTTGACCCCCAGCCCTCAGATATTGATAAACATTCATTAAATCCCCTCTCAGTCTTCTCCTCTCCAGACTAACCACCCCCAGGGCTCTCAGCCTCTCCTCCCCAGGCAGTGCTCCAGTCCCTTCAGCATCCTCATGGCCCTCCCTTGGACTCTCTCCAGCAGCTCCCTGTCCCAGTGTATGTATATAACGACAGCAGTAATTACTTATTCCATTGCAACCAAGGCAGAGGAAATGACATGACTTACAAGGTATCCCTACAAAGTGAAAGGAGAGGTCCTAAGAGCGCAGCATTTCTCCAAAACTGTACGGGGGTCTATCATCACTTTCTTAAAACAAAGAAAGAAACCAAACCAAACCAACAAAGAAAAATAAAGCCAAAACCCCAAGCCACATTATGAATCAACAACTGGAAAATATGAGGGAGAGAGGAAGCAAAAGGTTACAAAATCAAGTATTTTTCATCTCAACCTCAGTTCTGTCAGATTCCAGACATCTCAATACCTTCCTGATGCCTTATCTCCATGCTGATTTAGAAGATGTGTGAATGAGAGAACATCCAAAGTGTTCACAGAATCACAGAATCAATCAGGTTGGAAAAAACCTCAAGGATCATCAAAGTCCAACCTGTCACCCAAGACCTCATGACTACTAAACCATGGTACTAAGTGCCACGTCCAATCCCCTCTTGAACACCTCCAGGGATGGTGACTCCACCACCTCCCTGGGCAGCACATTCCAACACCTAACAACTCTCTCCATGAAGAACTTTCTCCTCACCTCCAGCCTAAACCTCCCTGGTGCAGCCTGTGTGCTGCAATGTGAGAGACGGGACGAGGCCTGATGCAAGCCAAGTGTCGATTTATTGTACAAAGCTTTTTCTTTATATAGGTTAACATAACATCAGAAGGCAGCTTGTAATTGGTCATTGGTATGCCCATACTACAGTTGTAAATTCATGATTGGCTACAGAGAGAAAGTATCACACGGACACATATATTTTTCAGAAGGCTTAAGCAAACGTCAAGCAAGAGATAAAGGGATTCCATAATTCTGTCCTAAGTTTTGCTTTGTTCTTGTTATCAGGTCCCTGCATAACTCCCTTAGGTCACAGTGACTACTGGGAGTCAACCTATCTATGTTTTCCTTTCTAGCTGCACTCTGTTCCCAGGGTTTGCTGCCCATCAGGGTTAAAGCTTACTTCTTTCAGTAAGACAGTGTCTGGGGTTCTGGTCCCTAAATCAATTCCTTCACTGTGTCCTCTTGTTCTGGTGCTGGTTGCCTGGGAGAAGAGACCAAACCCCTCCTGGCTACAACCTCCCTTCAGGTAGCTGCAGACAGCAATGTGTTCTCCATAATCATCTGATTAATTCTAATTTCCCTCCTCTAACTTGAAGCTTCCTGGTTGTTTCTGCTTTTTTAAAGTCAGAAGTTGCTTAGATAAATTTCTTGTGACACAGAGCTGTGTCATAATCTGGATGAGAGGTTAATTCACCCAACATGTAGCACACATGGGGAACTGACACATTTTTCACTTCACCTAGGCCCTTTCCACCATCATTGTCTGTGCATGAAATCCTTAAAGTACATAGAGAAACAAACTCCTGGAAAGCAATCAAGATGACTTGAGAATCCTCAGTACTTACTAATTGGAACCTCTTGTTAGGACATTAAGGATGTTTTTTTTTTAATCCTTTTTATATTATCAACATGAAATGCAAACATCTTCACTTTGCAAGCTGTGACAATTATTTGGGAACCTGCAGAAATAATAAAGCACAAACTCCATGAGAAAGAGAAAAGGATATGCAGGTTCTGCTGATATGTCGAAGGAAAAAAATGCAACATTTACACACTGTTTGCACCTTTGTTCCATGATATCCAACTATAGTCACAGTACCACAGTACATCAGAGGTTGGAAGGGACCTCCAGAAATCATTGAGTCCAACCCCCCCCCTGCCAGAGCAGCATCACCCAGGGGAGTCTGCACAGGAATGCAGCCAGGTGGGGTTGGAAAGGCTCCAGAGAAGGAGACTCCACAACCTCTCTGGGCAGCTGCTCCAGGGCTCTGTCACCCTCACTGCAAAGAAGTTTCTCCTCATGTTGAGGTGAAATCTTCTCTGTTCCAGCTTGTACCTCTTGTTCCTTAGTTTATCACTGTGCACCACCCAAAAGAGCCTGGCCCCCTCCACTTGACACCCACCCCTCAGCTATTGATAGACATTGATCAGATCCCCTCTCAGCCTTCTCTTCTCCACACTAAACAGCCCCAGGGCTCTCAGTCTCTCTTCACAGGGGAGATGCTCAAGTCCCCTAAGCATCCTCCTGGCTCTCCCTTGGACTCTCTCCAGCAGGTCTCTGTCTCTCTTGAACTGGGGAGCCCAGAACTGGACACAGGATTGTAGCTGTGGTCTCAGCAGGGCAGAGTAGAGAGGTAGAAGAACCTCCCCAGCCCTGCTGGCCACACTTTTCTTGCTGCACCCCAGGATCCCATTGGCTCTCTTGGCCAGAAGGGCACATTGCTGTCCCATGCAGAACTTGCTGTCCACCAGCACTCCAAGGTCTTTCTCCATGGAGCTGCTTTTCAGCAGGGCAGCCTCTAACCTGTCCTGGTGCCTGTTGTTATTCCTCCCCAGATGCAGGACTCTGCACTTGTCCTTACTGAGAGTGCTGCTCCTTCTTTCAAGAATTTCAAGACCAATCACCTCTGTTGCACCTGTGCTTGGGTGCCATGCTCGTCCATAAGAGCCATTAGCTGCTCTGGTGTGCAGAGCTCTAACCACAGTGTCCATGGGTGGCTGCAGGCCCTCATTATTTTCTGCAAGAATGCTGAAAATAATTCTTTAGCTGCCAGCAGCATGCAGCTGCTGTTTATATGGAACCTTCATATAAATAAATAAAACTCACTGATAGCTTGTTGTAGTTTTAAAGCTGAGTGACTTATCTTAGTGTCCTAACTGTAAACAAGAATAGGAATTTCTGGAAATATTTGAGGAAAAAGTAAATAAAATTGTCCATTGGATACAAAAGAAAGGTAATGCTAGGTCTGTATAATTCCATTGGTTTGCTCCTGAGGATAAAAGGTATAATAAATATATGGTATAATATATATAAAAGGTATAATATATATATAAAAGGTATATATATGCTACTGAGGATAAACATTTCTCTCTCTTTTTGAATCTTCTCTCTGGGATCTCTGCTTTTGCATTGCTCCCTGAGCTCTTTCCTTATCTTCTGTCAGTGCAGATTGTCTGTGAGGCACTGGGAAAGGAAGGAAGTGAAGAGGGAGAGGGCAGGTTGTGAGCAGCCCCTCTCACTTGTCCAGAGGGGCCTGGGAACAATTCAAGGAGGTCCTCGTGTTGTTTCTACCTTGTAAATATGTGTAGATGTGGTTTGTACATATTCATTGCCTTTTGTATTTCTCTATAAAATGCATATATATCTATGTATGCAATCTATATATAATGAAGATGAATGCTTTGTAAACACAGCTTCATTCTGCTTTCAAACCAACTGAGCTAGTCTGGTGAATTATTTTGGGGGGAATTCTCCCATTTGCTGGGGGGGGAATTTCAATCCACCACCTAGCTTAAGTTTTTTTCTTGCCTTAAAGGATGCCTGTGTACATACCCATGGACTTGCATACTAATAAAACCAAGACAGGCCAGTTTATTCTGCCCTTCAAATGACTGCAGTGGAAGAAATATCAGAACTCCACATACCTGCAAAAAGCACTGGCTCATCTACAAAGTGCTGATCATTTTTCTACCTTCTCTTACTGTTCTCAGACATTAATTACTTCATTTTTATCTAGATCAGATTCTGATTCTCTCACTGTTGAGAGGTGCTGCTTCTGTGACACAGTGAAGAGCCCATCCTGCCAGCCTTCATCCCACCTTCAGGCAGAAAAGAGGAGGGTCAAACCAAACCACCAGTGGGGGAACAAATAGTGGCTGTGAAAAGACAGCCATGGTTTATGGTTTTTCTTTTTCCTTTCAAGCAAAAGCTAAGTTTGCAGTGCTTTTATTTCCCCTCGTATGTGAGGCTGCTGCAGAAAGGAGAGGGGTCCTAGACTCACCTCAGATGGGAAATGGCAGTTGTAAGGAAGGGGGAAGAAAAGAGCTGCTGTATTGGGTTTGCATGGGTTTGGTAGCAGAGAGGCTTCACAGAATCACAGAATCAAGAAGGTTGGAAAAGACCTCAAGGATCATCAAAGTCCAACCTGTCACCCAAGACCTCATGACTACTAAACCATGGCACCAAGTGCCACGTCCAATCCCCTCTTGAACACCTCCAGGGGTGGTGACTCCACCACCTCCCTGGGCAGCACATTCCAATGGCCAATCTCTCTTTCTGGGAAGAATTTTCTCCTCACCTCGAGCCTAAACCTCCCCTGGCACAGCTTGAGACTGTGTCCTCTTGTTCTGGTGCTGGTTGTCTGGGAGAAGAGACCAAACCCCTCCTGGCTGCAACCTCCCTTCAGGCAGTTGTAGACAGCAATGAGGTCTCCTCTGAGCCTCCTCTTCTCCAGGCTAAACACCCCCAGCTCCCTCAGCCTCTCCTCACAGAGCTGTGCTCCAGACCCCTCCCCAGCCTTGCTGCCCTTCTCTGGACACATTCAACTATCTCAATGTCCTTCTGAAATTGAGAGGCCCAGAACTGGACACAGGACTCAAGGTGTGGTCTAACCAGTGCTGAGCACAGGGCAGAATGACTTCCCTGCTCCTGCTGGCCACACTATTGCTGATGCAGGCCAGGATGCCATTGGCCTTCTTGGCCACCTGGGCACACTGCTGGCTCATGTTCAGCTGCTGTCCACCAGTGCCCCCAGGTCCCTTTCTGCCTGGCTGCTCTCCAGCCACTCTGACCCCAGCCTGTAGCACTGCATGGGGTTGGTGTGGCCAAAGTGCAGCACCTGGCACTTGGACTTGTTGAATGCCATCCTGTTGGACTCTGCCCATCTGTCCAGCCTGGCAAGGTCCCTCTGCAGAGCCTCCTACCCTCTAACCGATCAACACCTGCTCCCAACTTGGTGAAATTTCCCCCATGGCCAACAGAGCCAATGTCAGCCGGCTCCAAGATGGACTCACCACTGGCCAAGCCCAAGCTCATCAGCCCCAGTGGCAGTGTCTCTGTGATAACATGTCTAAGAAGGGGCAAAACTGATGCATAATAGCAGCTGTTGCTGTGGGAAGAATGTGGGAGAGAATCAACTCTACAGGCACCAAGGTAAATGAAGAAGGAGGAAGTGGAGGTGCTCCAGGTACTAGAACAGAGATTCCCCTGCATACCCCTTGCAGCCCACAGAGGTTAATGGGGAGCAGATATCCACCTGCAGCCCATGGAGGACACCATGCTGGAGCATGTGGATGCTCAGAGGAGGTTGTGACCCCGTGGAGAGCCCTTGCTGAAGCAGGCTCCTGGCAGGACCTTGTGTACCTGTGGAGAAAGAGGAGCTCATGATGGAGTAGGTTTGCTGGCAGGGCTTGTGACCTCATGGGAACCCCCACTGAAGCAGTTTTTCCTGAAGGACTACACACGGTGGAAAGGTTCCATATTGGAGCAGTTCATGAAGAACTGTGGCCCATGGAAAGGATCCACCTTGGAGAAGTTCGTGGAGGACTGTCTCCTGTTGGAGGGACCCTAAGCTGGAGCAGAGGAAGAGTGTGAGGAGTCCTCCCTCTGAGGAGGAAGGAACAGCAGACACAAAGTGTGATGAACTGGCTGCAATCTACATTCCCATTCTCCTGTGAAGCTGAGCAGGGAGGAGGTAGAGCAAAATCAGGAGTGAAGATAAGGAAGAAGAGATGAGTTGGGGAATCATGTTTTAAGATTTAGTTTTATTTCTTATTATCCTACTCTGATTTGATTGGTAGTAAATGAAACCAATTTCTCCAACTCAAGTCTGTTTTGTCCATGATGGTAACTCCCAAGTTATCTCAGAGAGGCTCAATTCATGAGCCTTTCTTGTTTTTTTCTCTCCCTGTCCTGGTGAGGAGGAGGAGGAATGATTGAGCAGCTTGGTGGGCACCTGGCATCGAGCCAAGTCAACCCACCAAGATATATGGAAGAGGAGGAGGTGGGGTTTCTTTTAAGGAGGGTAAGTTATGGTCTCCTTCCTGTCTTTCATATCTCATTGATGCATAAAGTAAAAGGTAAGAGCCATACAAATGAAAGAATCTGGGATGCATGTCTTTTCCAGTGGGAAATAAGAGAATCAAGAGAAACATGAGCTGAGGAAGGCTGAGCTCTGTGCTTTAGTAAGATCACTTCTCTTTGGCAGGATACTGCTGTTGGCCTCTTCCATAGCTTTGCTGAGCTGCTAACCATCAGCAGATTGTTCCACTCTTTTCCCCAACCTCACTGGAGGCTTCAGCCAGATATCTTGATTAACAGAATTTAAAACAGAAAATGTCTATTTTCATATGTGGTGGGTTGAAATTACCCCTCAACTAATCTGGAGGAATGACCCCCAAAATAATATCTGCAGACCAGCTCAGTTTGGGATGGAAGCAAATGAAGCTCTCTTTACAAGCAAACTAAACTCTAGAAGGATGAAATGCAATGAACATGTACAAAATATCCAAGAGATGTACAATATAGAGATATTTATAAACAACACAGAAACTCCTCAGACCCCCTGGATGGGCACCATTCACTTCCTTCCCCACTCCCTCCCTCCTTCCCATTACCTCACTCAGGAATCACAACAGAGATCCCCTGGCAAGGCCACAGGAGAGAGGGAGAGAGAGAAGTTGCAAGTTGAAGTGACAGAAGAAAAAAAAAAGAAAAAAACTGTTTCTGCCACTACTCTGTATCCCCATTAGTAATCCGATGAATTCTATGGACCTTAGCATTATTTTCCATTTGTATCCAATGGTAATTTATTTTACTTTCAGTCTTTGCAGTCGGGGACTAGGCTGAAGTTCCCCCTTCAAACTGTGACATCATACAATTTTACTATGATGGAATTGTCCATTTTTGAGCTCCTCCATTAGCAAACATGTCTTAAATTTTAGAATAATTCCTTTATATTAAGTTAGAAATACATTAAATTCTTTTTCAGATGCTGGCCAATTCGTATGGACACTGTGAGTGTCTTCTCTTGCTTCTGAGACCTCCACTGAATCCAGGAATGTGTTGTAGAAACGGGTGGTTGTGTTCTCTTTCAAATGCTATGCAGAAGAATAATCTAGAGAAACACTCATAGAATATAATTGTGTGCTACCTAGGGTCCTTAGCTAGGCAACCAGGCACAGAGAGGAGCTGCAGATAGCTTCAGTGAAAGGTCATCATTTCCTTCAGCCTCAGCCTCACCTCTGTGCCTTGCAAGATCATGGAACAGACCCTCATAGACACCATGCTAAGGCACAGGGGGGACAGGGAGGTGATTCAAGACAGCCAGCAGGGCTTTACTAGGGGCAGGTCCTGCCTGACTGACCTTGTGGCTTTCTATGACACAGGGACTGTGGCAGTGGATAAGGGATGACCTCTGGATGTGATCCATCTGGACTGCTGCAAGGACTTTGGCACAGTCCCCACAGCATCCTGCTGGCCAAGATGGATAGATGTGGATTTTCTGGGTGGACTGTTCAGTGGATAAGGAATTGGCTGGGTGGTCACATCCAGAGGGTGCTGCTCAATGGCTTGAAGTCCAGCTGGAGAGCAGTGACAGTGGTGTCCCTCAGGGGTCCCTACTGGGACCTGTGCTGTTTAATATTTGTATCAATGCTATAGGCAGAGGGATCCAGGAACCACCAGCAGTGTGCAGATGACAACAAGCTGGGTGGTGCTGTCGATACACCAGAGGGACAGGATGGCATCCAGAGGGGCCTGGACAGGCTGGAGAGGTGGTGCCCAGGTGAACCTCATGAGGTTCAACAAGAGCAAGGCAGAGTTCTGCACCTGGGCTGGAACAATCCTCACTGCCAATACAGACTGGGGGAGGAGGGGATAGAAAGCAGCCCTGAGGAAAAGGACTTGGGGGTGCTGATGGATGAGAAGCTGGACAGGAGCAGGCAGTGTGAGCTTGCAGCCCAGAAGGCCAGTTAGGACCTTTCTGATGTGATTGTGATGATGTCTCCAAAACCTGACTTGCTAAAGGCTCTTATATCACATTTCCTTATCTAAGTTACTTTTTTTTTTTTTTAGTAGCTAAGAGAATATTTACCATGCAAGAGATCTGTAAAGTTCCCAGAATAATAAATCAACTGAGTAGCTTCCAGAATTTTCAATATGGTCCCTATGGCAATCTATAGGTTTCACTGCTGATTTTGATTTACAAGAAATAAAGTAGGTACTTATTACATTCTACAAATGGATCATGACAGCCAAACCCTGCAACAAGCCATTTTGGCACTGCCCTGTGGCTCTCAGGAATGAAAAACACACCATACATGATGTAGCTTCTAAGAAGTTGATGTCTTTGCTATATAATATTGCATTGGAATATAATGCTGTGCAGGCGAGGGCACAAAGCAGCTGGGATTAAATATCTGAGAAATTAAATCCCTTTGGATGACTGTCAGGACCAGTCTGCCTCCATTATCCCAAGACACAAGATGGCATATTATCATTTTTATACATAGTTAAATACCCAGCCTCTGATTTTGTTAATTATTCACTTAGGGCTGCACCCTAAGCGTTCCCTGCCTTCACGTGGGGTGCTGGTTACTAAAACACCACAGACCTGTGGCATCATACAAATGTCTGACATTGTGACAATAATACCTGCACTTGACTCAAAGGTGTTTTTTCCCTTCAGTTCCCCTTTAGCCTGCATACGTTTTCATTTCATAGAATCACAGAATGGTCCAGGCTGGAAGGGACCTCCAAAGCTCATCCAGTCTGATCTCCCTGCACTCAGCAGAGACATCCCCAACTAGATCAGGCTGCCCAGGGCCTCCTCCAGCCTCACCTTCAACATCTCCAGGGAAGGAGCCTCAACCACCTCCCTGGACAACCTGTGCCAGTGTTCCACCACCCTCAGAGTGAAGAACTTCTTCCTCACATCCAATCTCAATCTGCTCTGCTCTAATTTGAAGCCATTGTCCCTCGTCCTGTCCCTGCAGGCCTTTGCAAACAGTCTCTCTCCAGCCTTCCTGGAGCCCCCTTCAGGTACTGCCAGGCTGCTATTAGGTCTCCCCAGAGCCTCCTCTTCTCCAGGCTGAACACCCCCAGCTCCCTCAGCCTGTTCTCGGAGCAGAGCTGCTCCAACCCCCTGAGCATTCTCATGGCCTCCTCTGGACCCTCTCCATCAGCTCCATGTCCTTCCTATACTGAGGGCTCCAGAGCTGTACACAGCACTCCAGGTGAGGTCTCCCCCAGAGCAGAGCAAAGTGTCAGAATCACCTCTCTGGCTCTGCTGGCAATGCTGCTTTGGATGCAGCCCAGGCTGGGATTTGCCTTCTGTGCTGCAAGCTCACACTGCCTGCTCCTGTCCAGCTTCTCATCTATCAGCACCCCCAAGTCCTTTTTCTCATGGCTGCTTTCTATCCCCTCCTCCCCCAGTCTGTATTGCCAGTGAGGATTGTTCCAGCCCAGGTGCAGAACTTTGCACTTGCTCTTAGTGAACCTCATGAGGCTCACCTGGGCACCACCTCTGCAGCTTGTCACAGAGCCTTTCTTAGACCAAATCAGAACAACAAAAAAACAAAAAAAAAAAAACAAACAAAAAAAAAAAAAACCAAACAGCAAAAAGTGTAGAGCACCTCACCCCACTTTAATCACAGGGCCTCCAGAAGTGCATCCCCTTCACATTCCAAAGAACCAGTCCTATGTCCTTAAAAGCTAAGGAGGAAATAAATATGCAGTATCTGCTGAGTAAGATGGAATCAGCTTCCAAAAAAATTATGCCAGAGGATCAGAACCTCCTGCCTTGCAAAATGTATCCATTTCCAAACTACTGGAGACCTTGCCTGTATCAAACAGACGCTAAGGTCAGACTAAAGCCTTCTGCAAATGGACTAAGCAGATGCACAAGCAGTACTCTTCTTTCATTCATTCCGAATCTCTCTTCTGTTCTCAGATGTCATGCTGGGACCAACTGCAAGAGATATGCCTTCCCACTCTCCCAAGATGTACTGCAAGGGGCTAGAAAGAACTTTGGAGTCCTGTGTAAGCACCACACCAATACACAGAGTTGAGATGCTTCATAGGTAACTCCTGTGGTATTGTAACATTTCCCTTTACCAGCAGATGAAGTAACTTGGACACCATTTCAGGCAAAACCTTGAAGCCTTATTTTTACTCTTTATGCAAGCAAAGGTAGAAGCAAGTCTGCTCTGCAAAATTACATCAGACAGCTAGAAGTCCTTTCTGGGTACAATCAGCTACTTCAGTGTTGAAAGGGAAAAATGATTATAGATGACTGCTATCATCACAGCATCACAGTACATGAGAGGTTAGAAGGGACCTCAAGAGATCATTGAGTACAATCTGCAGGGGTCTTTTGTAAGATCTCTTTCTTGATAGCCAAACTAACAGGCTTGGGAAAAAAATACTGAACTGTTACTAGATACAAGTTTTGGTGTAATTTAATTACTTTCAGAGTGTTTTCTGAAAGGAAATAATCATCATACTCAACTCTATGCTTTCACTAAAGCCAATTCATGGGATTTTTTCAGGACACTAAATCCTGGAGCTATGCTCAGATGCCAATCATAATAATCATTTTAGTTTCTTGTGATGGTTACATTTCTTTTTAATTTTTTTTTTAAAGTTAGACCTAGACTGCACACACTGTCATTCCAGCCTGCATCTCCCATTGTTAAGCAGACCCAGAATGCCTTTTTTCAAACTGGGTGAAGAAACAGCTACCACTGGTAGTTAATACTTGCAGGCATGGAGCTACCATTTAAGGTGAGTTTGAAACTCAAGCCATGCTACCGGAGCTCAAGGTGTTGATTATTTTCCAATTCCTGTTGAGATTCACCCACTCCTCTTTCCTTAGTGTTCAGTCTCCTTCTTCAAAAGGAGTCAGCAAACCATAAAATTAAATAACAGACTTCAGCCAAATTCTACTTAACCAATGGCACTATTCAGGAAAGAAAGGGCAAAGAGGGTCTGGCCCCCACCAGGAGTGCAATATTGCTCCTGGGTTGTGCATATCTCAAAAGGCTAAGGCAGTCACTAAAAAGAGCTCAGTCAGGGCAGTGGGGTATGGAAATGTGAGGTTTGCTATCACTGGATGTCTACACTAACAAGGTTCTCCTCCATTCTGCTCCAGCTGCACCAGGGGAGGTTTAGGCTCGAGTTGAGGAGAAAGTTCTTCACGGAGACAGTTGTTAGGTGTTGGAATGTGTTGCCCAGGGAGGTGGTGGAGTCACCATCCCTGGAGGTGTTCAAGAGGGGATTGATGCCATGGTTTAGTCGTCATGAGGCCTTGGGAGACAGGTTGGACTTGATGATCCTTGAGGTCTTTTCCAACCTTATTGATTCTGTGATTCTTTGATTCTCACTTCAGAACACTAAGAGTATTCTTCCCTCTGTTCAACACCTTTATCAATGACAGACAGACAGAGTCTGCTCAGCAAGTTTGCTGATGATACCAAACTGGGAGGCTTGGCTGAGACACCTGTAGGCTGTGAGGCCATTCAGAGACTTGGACAGACTGAGAGCTGGGCAGAGAGGAACCTAAGGAGGGTCAACAAGGAGAAGTGCAGAGTCCTGCACCTGGGAAGGAAGAATAAACTGCAGCAGGACAGGTTGGGAGGGGATCTGCTGGAGAGCAGCCCCAAGGAGAAGGACCTGGGAGTGCTGGTGGACAACAAGTTCTGCATGGGACAGCAATGTGCCCTGGTGGCCAAGAAGGCCAAAGGGGTCCTGGGGTGCATTCAGAGGAGTGTGTCCAGCAGAGCCAGGGAGGTTCTCCTCCCTCTCTACTCTGCCCTGCTGAGACCTCACCTGGAATATTGCATCCAGTTCCAGGCTCCCCAGTTCAGGAGGGAGAGGGATCTGCTGGAGAGAGTCCAAGGGAGGGCTGTGAGGATGCTGAAGGGACTGGAGCACTGCCTGGGGAGGAGAGGCTGAGAGCCCTGGGGCTGTTTAGTGTGGAGAGGAGAAGACTGAGAGGGGATTTGATAAATGTTTATCAATATCTGAAGGCTGGGGGTCAAGAGGGAGGGGACAGGCTCTGCTCACTTGCACCCTGGGATAGGACAAGGGGCAATGGATAGAAACTCCAGCACAGGAGGTTCCACCTCAACACAAGGAGGAACTTCTTCACTGTGAGGGTCCCAGAGCACTGGAACAGGCTGCCCAGAGAGGTTGTGGAGTCTCCTTCTCTGGAGACTTTCCAGCCCCATCTGGATGCATTCCTGTGTGACCTGTGCTGGATTCTCTGGTCCTGCTCTGGCAGGGGGTTGGACTCGATGATCTCTGGAATTCCCTTTCAACCCCTAACCTCCTCCAATCCTGTGATCCTGTGACCCTGTGATTCACCTCTCTCCTCTTTTGCCTGTCCACTGGATGTTCTCTCCCACTAGTAGTTTTTTTTTTTCATCCAATCATCTCTAACTACTTTTCAACATTTCCTTCTGTGATTACTTACCTCGGCTAATTGATTCCTGACTTCAAATCCTTTCTCATCTGATCTTCTTTTCTAAATCCTGGCACAAAAAGCTTTTTTTGGATAAGTGGATTAGTTTCCATGCTCTTGCCAGATAAGTTACTTGAAACTATCCCTTATCCTACATCATTGCAGGGCAGGCCCTGTTTACCAGGGAGTTAGGACACTAGGAGCTCCAGGAATACATTCATTTTAACAGTGATATAAAATAAAGGTTTAACAAACAAAAGCAAGAAGTTTTCAGACAAAACTTTCCTCACCAAGTGCCATTAAAAGGAGAGCAGTGAAGGGGAAAAGGACCTGAGGGTCCTGGTGGATGGGAGGTTGACTATGAGCCAGCAATGTGCTCTGGTGGCCAAGAAGGCCAAAGGCATCCTGGGGTGGATTAGAAGGGCTGTGGGGAGTAGGTGGAGAGAGGTTCTCCTCCCCCTCTACTCTGCCCTGGGGAGGCCACATCTGGAATATTGTGTCCAGTTCTGGGCCCCTCAGTTCAAGAAGGACCTCAGGGAACTGCTTGAGAGAGTCCAGCACAGAGCCACAAAAATGCTGAAGGGAGTGGAACATCTTCCTTCTGAGGAGAGCCTGAGGGAGCTGAGGGCTCTGGAGCTTGGACAGGAGGAGCCTGAGGCATAGGAAGTTCGATGGAAACACGAGGAAGAATTTTTTCACTGTGAGAGTGACAGAACCCTGGAAGAGGCTGTCCAGGGGGGTTGTGGAGTCTCCCTCTCTGGAGATATTCAAGACTTGCCTGGATGTGTTCCTCTGTGACCTGCTCTAGGTGACCCTGCTCTGGCAGGGAGGTTGGACTGGATGAGCTTTGGAGGTCCCTTCTGGTCCCTAACATTCTGTGATTCTGTGATTCTGTGCTTGTGCTCTATACCCAGATGTATTTCTCCCATAACCATGAGTGTCAGCTGCCAGTCCCTTGGCTAATCTGTAAAGCAATCATATCACAGCCACTGGGGAAAATAATTTTTGTTCATAGGGAGTAACATTCAGGTAAGTTCCCCACTTAATGATGATCCAGAAACATCTTGTAGCAGCCTGCCTTGAACACATGAGTGCTGGATTTGTGATTTTAAGCTATGAATCCTGTTCATCCTCCATGCAGTCCCATTGAAAGCCCTCTTGGCCCAGCCCAGAAGGTACTGAGTGTTCAGTAGATAAACTACTTTAACAGAAACAAACATTTTAAGTAGTTGAATCCTAACAGTCTTTAAATGTCTGAGCTTTTTATATCCCCAGGGTCTCTCTGCTTACACCTCCCTAAACAATACAAGCCATTCTTCAGGACATGAATAATGTGTCATGCTATTATATTAGGATATAATTAAAAATAAGACAGATAAGACTCGAAGCTCTACCAAACACCACACACAGATTTTGGGCTTCTGTGCTTTTTCTGAATGAAACTGACACTTCTTGCTTGAAATCTCACCTCTTTTTTTCCCTCACATAGCAGCTAGCACCTATTTGAACAACTCTCACTTTTGTTAATAAAAAGCTGTCCCCACAGCTCAGGGGCAGGTACTCTCCTGCCTCCCTGAGCAGCCTTCCTCTCTGGTGTGGTGGTTTAAAACTGTCTTTTTAATTTTTCTTTGCAAAGTTCAAGCAGAGAAAGCTAAAGAACATAAAAAAAATCACTATTGGGTGTAAGAAAGCAAAATAATGATTGTTCTAAACACTTCCATTGGATAGAGAGAAATGTTTAAGAACTACTACTCAAAACAGAGTTGGGGCAGTCGGAGTCTGACTCAGTTTGCTTGCTGGGCTTCTGTCTGCTGCTGCTTCTTCTCTGGCTGAAGATAACACACTGACCTTGACAAGCTAAGTCTAACAGCCTCTCTTCTTCTTGACTCTCTGCCTTTTACCAGGGGGTCTGGGGAGGGGAGAGAGGCCCCTTGGGAGAGGCTCCTTGGGGAAAGTCCCTTTGGGGGAAGCAAAGGGAGCTTGGTTGTGCTTTTCTGTTGATTGTACATATTTTTAAATGTTGTGAATTTTATCTATTTGTACAGATCCATTGCATTTCATCAGAGATTGTAGATTTGCTTGTAAATACAGCTTGCATTTGCTTCCAGACTGAGCTAGCCTGGTGTGATCGTTTGAAACTGTCTCTTTAATTTTTCTTCTCAAAGTTCAAGCAGAGAAAGTGAAAGAGTGTAAATAAGTCACTACTGGGTGTAAGAAAGCAAAATAATGATTGTTCTAAACACTTCCATTGGAGAGAGAGAAATGTTTAAGGACCACTACTCAAAACAGGGGTCTGAGTTCTTGGCTTCCTTGCTGGGCTGTCTGGCTGCTGCTGCTTCTCTTCTGGCTGGAGATAACACACTGACCTTGGAGAGCTAAGTTAACAGCCTCTCTGCTTCTATCTCTCTGCTTTCTGCCAGGGGGGTCTTGGGGGGAGGCCCCTTGGGAGGTCCCCTCAGGGGAACCAAAGGGAGTTGGTTGTACTTTTCAGTTGATTGTGTATATTTGTAAATGTTGTGAATTGTGTCTATTTGTACAGATTCATTGCATTGCATCATAGGTTGTAGATTTGCTTGTAAGTACAGCTTCATCTGCTTTCCAGACTGAGCTAGCCTGGTCATTGTCGGTGGGGGGCATTTCAGCTCACACTGATACACCTGGTTATTGTTGGTGGGGGGATTTCAGCTCTTACACTGTTACATCTGGCTACTGAGGAGGGTTCCAGGAGCCATGGGAGCAAGGAGACCTCACTTCTCTTGGAACACCCCACAGTGTGGTCAGCCCAGCATTGCATTGGAAAACCCAGCCCCGCCAGTCTTGCCTGTGGAGGCAACATACTTGCCCCCTCCCTGCTTGAGGTGGCAGCTTCCAGTCTGCAGCAATTTCGTAAGGGCCTCTCCCACAGCAAAAGTACTAAATGTGCAGCTAGGATCATAGCCAAGACTTCCTCAGGACCATCATGACTGGTATCAAGCTAAACTAAGGCACCCTTGACTTCTTCCATCAAGCACTCAGATCTCAGAGACAGTTTGCTCTCACTAATCTATTTAGTTAACCTCAAATGCTATGTTAAAAGCCAGGAACACGTTGACTCAAGAACATGTTGGCAGGTGACCTGATTTTACCCAGCTATCAGCTGACTCAGAGCCAGGAGTGATGCCAAGCAAGCACAGCCTGCTGACTCAGAAGCAGTGTTTCATGGTAACTTCTCTTTCCTCCTTCCTCTGCTGTTGCAGATCGTTGGTACCACAGACGAAAGGGAGCAAAGAGCTCTCTACCTGACTGCAGGCTCGACAAGTGGCCAATATGTCCTCCCTGCTGATTTTAACTCATAATTCCTCCTTCTCCCCACAACTGGAAGAGTACTCAGACTCTCTGTCTTAACCACTGTCCATAACGCCAACCTAAAACTCCATAACCTCTCAGACTTGTCAGACTGTGAAGCAAAGAGGAGAGGTTTATTGGCTGGGAAGAGTGAGGCTCTCAGGATCAGGAGGAGCTCTAGAAAGTACTCAGAGATGAACCTGGTGACTGCATTTCTCCAGCCAAGAGTCAGGAGAGTTCAGAGGCTTTGAGGATGACTGATGCAACTCTTTGTTGTATTCACACCAGAAATATGTCTGCAAAAGGTCTTCCTGGTCCTGTCTGGAATTGTTTCCAAATCCAGCTGTGGATTCATACCAGACTTGAAACCTGCTGAGCAAGGATGGAAGCTATAAACAATTTAGGTGCTTTGATGAGTGTTTGGTGTCTAGCTTCTGTCACAGTCTCATCTGAAGAGGTGGATGAGCTGATGTAGTTCTTTTCCAGGTGAAGTGGCTCAGCACACAATCCTTTATTTAGTCTGAAGGCTAACCTAAAAAGATACAATAATGTATTGCCTCCATTGACAGGAGTCAGAGTTGTTTAAAGGTAAATGCTGTTGGAGGAGAGGTGCAAGTAATACTGGGAACACCCAACAGAGGATTTTCTAACACCTTTGCTTGCATTCAAGGACCCTTTTAGTTCAAGGACCAGGCTATGAAGCTTTAAGTGCTAGGTTACCCCAAACATAGCCAGAAGATTGGATTTCGGTCAGATCCTTTGAGCAGCTTCTGGAGCAATATCAGACTATGAGAAAGCCTTCCTACACACACTAGGACCTATACCAATGAGAATTTGTTAAAACAAAAGGGCCAAGTGGTTGATTTGATTGGAGGAGTGGATTTTATTCTCCTTTAGTGACCAAAGCATTAGACTTCTCAGGAATAAAATACCTGGCAACTGAATTTGTTTTGTCTCTTGGCATGGTGGTCTTAGCACCACCTGCAGCTCAGAAGAGTTCAAAGATGTCAGCCTGCTGTATTCTTGCCAACTCTGATGAACATGTAAGGTCTAGCTAAGGAATACTTGGTCCCTGCCCTATGAAGCAGAGAGGCCATGGGCACAATGGTGCATTTTCATCCAAGGTTCCAAAGAGAGATGCTAAGCTGCCCATTCAAGCAGACAGCAAAGCTTCTTGTCAGATAGAAATTTTCAGGTGTGGGTAGAATCCATGACAGAGCAGCAAAAACTGTTAAGATCAGCTCTGTACAAAGCTTTTTCCCAAGTCTAGGATGCTGCTATGGAGGCCATCCTGGGAAGCAGGCTCAGTGCCTGTTCTTTTCAGAGCTTTCAAGACCTACCAGGGAAACCAAAGCAATATGTAAATTTTTCTGGCTGCCTGATCTGTTCCAGCCTCACCAGAGCAACAGCTTGGTGCCATATGTATTGGCTCAGCTAAGTATTCCATTAATGATTCAGCTAATATGGTTTCATACAGGAAATGTAGATGTCACATCATCAAACAATTATTTATGGATTCTAGACCCTTACCATCTTGAGATGTGTTAAGTTATTTCTTCCCTAGTGTTTGTAAGGTAGGACATCCTGCAAGCAACTAATTTTACATCTCCATGAATCTGAGATCTAATCATCATTGGAGACTTAGAAATAGACACATTTGTAAGGGCAGGGAGTTGCCACTTCTCAATGACATGGATTTTTTTAAATAGGAGGGACAACACAAATGGAAGTGGAAATAAAAAAAAGAGGAGGAGAAACATCAAGGAGGAGACATGGCTTAGAGAGACACAAAAACTCCAGCTGGAGGTAAGCAACATGGAGTGCAAGCTTCATGAGACTCTGTAGCTGAGCTTCTGCTGTTAGGATCAGCCTTCAGACTCTGGCCTTAAATCATTAGACCCTTTGCCTGGTGATAGAAAAGAGTTGATTAGAATATAACAATTCACAGAGCCATTCTGTTCCTTACAAACTCCACAACAAAAGTGTACATTCAGAGACACCCTACCCAGAGCCTCCCATATTTGGCCTGCAGTTCCAGGATTGATTTAGCTCCGTGACCTGCTCCATTACATGTCTTAATTCAATTTATTCCTCTTGGGAAGTAAGTGAAACAAGACACAAGTAGCAGAGGATCTCTCAAGAGACCAACTACTACGTTGAAACCATATATATATATATATATGTGTGTGGGGGGGGGTGGGTGTGTGGGTGATATTACAATATCACAGTATCAGAGTACATTAAAGGTTGGAAGGGACCTCCAGAGATCATCAGGTCCAACCTCACTGCCAGAGCAGCATCACCCAGGGGAGTCTGCACAGGAATGCAGCCAGGTGGGGTTTGAATGTGTCCAGAGAAGGAGACTCCACAACCTCTCCGGGTAGCCTGCTTCAGGGCTCTGTTACCCTCACTGGAAAGAAGTTTCTCCTCATGCTGAGGTGAAATCTTCTCTGTTCCAGCTTGTACTTCTTGTTCCTTGGCTTATCACTGTGCACCACCCAAAAGAGCCTGGCCCCCTCCACTTGACACCCACCCCTCAGCTATCGATAGACATTGATCAGATCCCCTCTCAGCCTTCTCTTCTCCAGACTAGGGGACCAGGTGATGGAGTGTGGGAGATGTGAGGACTGGGTGGAAAACTGCAAACTTTTTAGAAACTTTAGGAGTTGGTGAGGCCACAAGAGAAAGAAGGAGAATGTATGGTGGGCACTGGCTTAGAGGTGAGGGAAGTAGCAGAGACAAGTGTCTCTGGAGGTCAAGAAGAGGAGGAGAAAATCATAGTTTGTGCAGGATCCAAACTTGTCCTAGTGGAGACTGAAGAGATTAGTAAGTGAAGGGAATAGAAGGGAAGGTAGCACATGAGCAGAGATAAGGTGGTTTGAAGTTGTGACTGAGATGGGGGCAGAGGTAATACTGAGTGGTCGGTGGCTGGTAACCATAACAACAATAACAACATTGTTTGAAAAATAGTGTAAAGGTACAGCCCCAGAAGGGCCCTCTGCAGCTGGGAGATCATTACCCCACCTGCAAGGGAGCAGAGATGGTAACTCAAAGCCTCTCAGTGAGCTCTTCCCTGTTTTAGTGTGAGCCTTTGTATGAAACAGAAAGCATTTGATCTCCACATGAAAGCTTCACCTAAGTCTGATAGTTACAGTTCTGGATAATTACATCTCAGACAGCTGGCCAAGAGGAAAAATAAGTTAATTTAGGGTAAGCAGGAAAACAAAAGAGGGTCTGTAAGTGTTCTGTACTGGGTTATCCATTCCAGGTAATTTACAAAGGAACAGGACTTCAGTGGATCTGTTCAAGACCCACTTAAGGGAGCAAGCACTAAAATACCAGAGATACAATCAGAGCATTATAAACTGCAACATAAAAATTGTAGACACAGATAAAAAATCACACAAACTGCTGTTTTACTGTGCACTAACTGGTCAAATGCAGTAGAGCATGACAGTAGATGACAGTAATCAAGGCTCACTGAAAGCAATTACTGTTTCAGGGTAAGGAAATAAGCAGAGCACATTTAAACCTCAATCGAATTCAGAATGAAGCGAAAAGCTTCAACAGTCCTACAGGAAGACCACAGTAAAGAAGTCAGCACTCAGGAGCACAGAGACTTTTCACTTTGTTTCCAAAAAGCCTCAGCAGAATCCAGCCACTCTCCAAAACAGGGATTTTATGCTAATTATCAGTGTGAAGATGAGAATACAAAGCAGGTGCTTTATTCCTATAAAGCAATCTAATGTGCCACTAGACTCTGGGTTTCTTTTCAAACTGGATTTAGCTGGTGCAGTGTGAAGCAACACATACCTCTCATTACTAGCTGTGCTTTATTTGCATAGCAATGCAGAAAAGCAGCAGAACACATTGTTGGCCCACTCTTTTCTAGCATCTGCTCAAACCTGTGCAACCAGCTCTTATGGATTCTATCACTTGCTAAAACACCGGAGCAGCTCCATGGAGAAAGACCTTGGAGTGCTGGTGGACATCAATGGGACAGCAATGTGCCCTTGTGGCCAAGAGAGCCAATGGGATCCTGAGGTACAGCAAGAAAAGTGTGGCCAGCAGGGCTAGGGAGGTTCTTCTCCCCCTCTACTCTGCCCTGCTGAGACCACACCTGCAATCCTGTGTCCAGTTTGGGGCTCCCCAGTTCAAGAGAGACAGAGACCTGCTGGAGAGAGTCCAAGGGAGAGCCAGGAGGATGCTTAGGGGACTTGAGCATCTCCCCTGTGAAGAGAGACTGAGAGCCCTGGGGCTGTTTAGTCTGGAGAAGAGAAGGCTGAGAGGGGATCTGATCAATGTCTATCAATAGCTGAGGGGTGGGTGTCAAGTGGAGGGGGCCAGGCTCTTTTGGGTGGTGCACAGTAATAAGGCAAAGAACAAGAGGTACAAGCTGGAACAGAGAAGATTTCAGCTCAACATGAGGAGAAACTTCTTTACAGGGAAGGTGACAGAGCCCTGGAGCAGGCTGCCCAGAGAGGTTGTGGAGTCTTCTTCTCTGGACACATTCAAATCCCACCTGGCTGCATTCCTGTGCAGACTCCCCTGGGTGATGCTGCTCTGGCAGGGGGGTTGGACCTGATGATCTCTGCAGGTCCCTTCCAGCCTGTAATATATCTGTGGTAGTGTGATTACATTACCAGTTGGCCCCTTGAGAATGAAGCTATTATTTACATCAGCTGCCAACAGCAGGCTGGTAGGTAGAAACAAAGCCTAATGCAAAGGTAGTTTGGTCAGACTCCTCTTTTTTGTTTGTTTGTTTGTTTGTTTTTTTGAAGGCAGAACTCCTACCCAGGTAGCCAGGATAAAGGATAAAGTAGCTGCTACTCAACAGTCTTCTAGGTATCAGTGGCTGCATTTGCTTTCTTGTAAAGGAGCAGAGCAAAACCAGAAGCAGTAGTGCAGAGAACAATGACCAGTTAATTTCTAATACAATTTAACATGGAATATTCAGGAAAGCAAATGGTGCAAAACACAAAGGAGTTATTTTCCTGGGCTCAGTAGGGAGCTGAATAAAAACAAAATGTTGACACTCATTCATCACTGAAATGAACAATCACTGTCAATTACTACTTGCATTCAGTACTTAAATTATTTTGCAGCACTCTCTCTTCAGCTTCACTGCTGGTCTTATTTTATTTAATGTACACACCATCTCATTCCAATTCTGCCACTTCCATTAAGAGCCTTTTATGAGTTACTGATGCTCCGTTGTTTAGCATCTACTTCATTCTTTACCATCTCTTGACAAGGTTTTTAATCTTTTTACACAAGCAACCAGGCTCAAGCAAGAATGGCCTGTCAAGAATACTTACAGCTTTGTGGTTAACTTTCTCTTGAGCACAATTTAATTGACATGGTGCTGCCTGACAACATACAAGATTTAGCAACATAATAAAATCTAGATGTTAACATTTGAGACCAGCAAGGAGAGAGGTTTAGATGTTTGGGGGTTTGCAGGAGCACAAAACCTGGATCATCTAAGTTTCTTTTAAGAAGAGTGAAACAAATGGGTTTGCATTGTGTTTTAGAAGGGGCAGCTGCAAATTTGCAGGTTACTGCTGCTTGGGTTTTCATATTAGTATCATAGCAGACTGTGGACAGCAATGGCAAACATTTCCAGGTGCAGTTCTGTCACTGGGACTTCTTTACATGAAACAATCACTCCAGAAGTCAGATCATTTTAAGCCACCTTTTCAGGCAGTCTTTGACCAAAGTTTTAAGCAAATATGGCACTTGTAACACTCATTTATCTACTATGAACAGAACTAATGCCATCAAACCATGTATAAGCTAGAAGACAGCAACTGGACACCACTCTGATAGACATCCTGGGCTGCATCCAAAGCAGCATTGCCAGCAGAGCCAGAGAGGTGATTCTGACACTTTGCTCTGCTCTGCTGAGACCTCACCTGGAGTGCTGTGTACAGCTCTGGAGCCCTCAGTATAGGAAGGACATGGAGCTGATGGAGAGGGTCCAGAGGAGGCCCATGAGAATGATCAGGAGGTTGGAGCAGCTCTGCTCTGAGGACAGGCTGAGGGAGCTGGGGGTGTTCAGCCTGGAGAAGAGGAGGCTCTGGGGAGACCTCATAGCAGCCTGGCAGTACCTGAAGGGGGCTCCAGGAAGGCTGGAGAGAGACTGTTTGCAAAGGCCTGCAGGGATAGGATGAGGGACAATGGCTTCAAACTAGAGAAGGGCATATTGAGATTGGATGTTAGGAAGAAGTTCTTTACTCTGAGAGTTGTGGAACACTGGAACAGGTTGTCCAGTGTGTCAGTGTGAGCTGAAATTCCCCCCCCACCAACAATAACCAGGCTAGCTCAGTCTGGAAGCAAATGAAAAGCTGTATTTACAAGCAGAGTCTAAAATCTACGATGAAATGCAATGAATATGTACAAATATACAAAATTCACAACATTCACAAATATATACAATCAACAGAAAAGCACAACCGATCTCCCTTTGCTTCCCCCCAAGGGGACCCTCCCAAAGGGGCCTCTCTCTCTCCCAAGAGCTTCCCCCCCAGCAGACAGAGAAGCAGAGTTAGTTAAGCAGAAAGTTGTTAACTTAGCTGCCAAGGTCAGTGTGTTATCTTCAGCCAGAAGAGAAGAAGAAACAGCAGCCAGACAGCCCAGCAACTGCCCCCACTGCCGAACGCAGAATGTGCAGAATGCCTACTTTGTTTTGGGTAATAGTTCTTAAACATTTCTATCTATCCAATGGAAGTGTTTAGAACAATCGTTATTTTGCTTTCTTACACCCAATAGTGACTTATTTACATTCTTTCACTTTCTCTGTTCTGAACTCTGCAAGGAAAAATTAAAAAGATAGTTTCAAACCATCACATCCAGGGAGGTGGTTGAGGCTCCTTCCCTGGAGATGTTCAAGGTGAGGCTGGAGGAGGCCCTGGGCAGCCTGATCTAGTTGGGGATGCCCCTGCTGACTGTGGGGAGGTTGGACTGGATGAGCTTTGGAGGTCCCTTCCAGCCCAGACCATTCTATGATTCTATAATTCTATGATTCTGTATTCCAGGACAGACACTGTAGGAAGGAAACTCAGGGAGGATATTAATATCAATCCATCACAGGAAGAGAGACAAGGTACTGTACTGATGAGAGATAGGTGATTTGTGACCAGGTAAGAAACCTTCTGCAGTGCTTATGGAATAATCCTCCAGCCTTTTATTCTGCTCCAGTGGCTAAACATGCCAGGTTTCATCACTGAGAGGTACATGCCACCTGTCAGTCTGGTGCACCTGGCCACAGGACAGTGCTCTCTTGAATACACTGGCACCAACCTCATTCAGTCAGCTGAAACACTTCCATTTTACATCTCTCCACTAGCTCTCTTCTAACCACCAGATTAGATATACATATTTTACTCTCCCCTTCAGTGCCCCACATAACCACACACTTTGCCTATATGTAGGTTTGCTCATCACTGACTGTTGACATCTGTCTTAATGTCCCACTTACATACCTCTCCTGCAAGTTTTTCTGTGTCATTCTGCCCAGAGTGGGAGCTGCAATGCTGATTCTGGATCACTGAATCTGAACTTTGCATTCAAATCCCTCCATTTAAGTTCATTTTGGTGGTGCCTACAATCAGTGGCTCCCTGATCATAATTATTTCAAGCAAACCATTTAGTTAAGCAGTTGAGGTATTTACATTGCAAGCAGTTTAACAGCTCGATTTTACATCTCTAACATGGAAGGTAGCTCCTCACTTCATCTCCTCCTGCTGTTTATTACTCTCTTTCTAATCTAAAGTTAGATGGTAAATTCTTCAGGTAAGTGATTATATCTTTCTTGCTGTTCAGTGTAGTTCCTGTCATGTGTCAAGGCACACAAAAAAATGCAATATAGAATGTACACAAGCTGAAACCTGTGACCCAACCCAGACTCAAACCTGTTAATACAGTTAAGAAAAAGTAAACCTTAAAATCCAAATGCCTCAGTGGATGTTCATTGACAAACAAGAACAGCAGAAATCCCTCAGATTATAACCATGTTAACTAACCATCTTAATTTGCAAGTCTTTGTAATAAAATATATATTTTAACATTTTTTACTATTCAGTGTTTCTGGCAGTGGTATCTTCAGACACCACCAGAACTTGTTCACAGAGTATATTCACAGGTGCTGGTATTCGGTTGGGAGTGATACATCCCACATATGAAGACAGTTAAATGATTTAAGCACAGGTCTAAGAATTTCCAACACAGCCATTGAAATTGGAAATAAAGGTGCTGTGACCTGCAGTTTCCCACCAGGGGGATTCTGTAGCAATGTAGCTGGGGACTCATGGCTTGCTCCTTTGTCCGGTATCTTCCCAGATGCTGTGACTATAATTCAAGTGGCTCTTGGCTCAGAGAGGTCTAAGGAGCCTCTCTCCTCTCATGCCCAGTTCACAGTCTGGAGCTTTTCCTTGGCTTGGGGAGGGCTAAGGGGTCTCTCTCCTCTCTTGTGCTCTGTTTGTAGGCTGTAGGAGCATTGGTTGCCTTGGTCCAGGTGCAAGGCCCAAGTGTGGTTTGCCTGTTAGGAGAAGCTCTTCAGCTGCAACTCCAGCAACATGTGGCTCTTGTTGCTGCCTTGGTGAGAAAAAGGCCAATTGCCTACCTCCTCAGATGGTTTAAATACTGTCCCAAGGCAATTAATGCCCCTTGATAACAGAGAAACCTGATCACTGGACCTCTGGGACGGGGCATATCCAAACATGGCCGGGGCACACGCAGTTCCCAGCTGTCTTACAAGGGTGATTATTCCTGCTACATGTTTGCCTGGGCCCCAGGAAGTGTCCAGGTTTGCACATCCACAAGTGCTTAGCCCATTGCCTGGGTTAGGGCAGGGTTTTGGGCTTGTCCCTTCAGGACAGTCTTTCTAAAGAAGCAGTGCCACACTTCAAGAGAACTGGAAAGTATTCAAGGGAATATTTTTAAACACTTTCTACAGAGGTGTTTAAAATTCAGTAGATTGAATGAAGGCAAACTGCCTATTTTAGTCTATGGAAGCAGCCAAGTATGTCTGTCTAGAAACAGTTTTCCAGGACACAGCTGTCACAGGCTTCAGATGAATGTTGTGCTTGCTTTTAGCAGAGATGAAGTCTCTGACTTAATCTTATCTGTTTAACATCCAAGAATCCAGTTTTAGATTTTTGGCAGCCAGCATATGCTCCCCCTGTGGCAACTGCATAATAGCATAATATAGTTAAAAAAAAAAAACAAACCAAAACCAACAGATCCTTTAAGGCTCAATTACATCATGAAACTATTCTAAAATTCAGGGTGAACAAAACTGCAGTATTTCAATTTACAAGCATCATTTTAGTTTACAGCTGTTTTGAAGGACCCATTCTAATGGTTTATGTCTTTCACCACCTGCAGAGCTGAATGAAAATATTTTTTCTATTTGGCAGAAGGCTGGCTACCAGAAACAAGAAAGCAGAACTGAGTAAGAAAGAATAAAGTATTTCAAAATAAAGATCCAAGATAACTGGGTTTATTACCACTCTGCAGGACTGAAGGTAGGATAAAAGGTCTTGCAAAGCCAGAAAAAAATGACCTGTAGGCAAGAAACAATCTTAAAAATGGCTCATTGCCTAAATACGTATTTATATTAGTACTCATAATCCTGATGTAACCAAATTAGATTTTTAATGCTTTTAATTGCTGGTTTTAAGCAATAAAAGGATTGGTTCATTTAATCTATCAAATGAATTCACCTACATTCTAAATTCTTGGGGTGGGAGCTCTCATGTCAGTGATTATCAACACTAGTTGGGGTTTCTGTTGTACCATAAACCAAACAAGAAGAATGGGAGGGTAGAATAAGCAGACCTTGATAGATCACTGCCTGATGCCAGGTTAGGCATCTTCCTCCCCAAAGCAGGAAAGGCTGAGGAGAAATTGTATCAATCACCAAAAGCAAAAAAGGAAGAAAATGAAGCACATAACAGAGCAAGGTGAGGGCTGCAGCAGAAGAATAATGGAGAGAGAAGGCATTAAAGATAATGGAGCTGAAAGGAATTGGTCTCTGGTTTGGGTTAACTAAAAGGATTCTGTTAGCAGCACAGGAAAGAGAGTTGAAGGTTTAAATAGATATCCTGGACTAGGATGCCAGGAAGAAATTCCAGGCAGTGCCAAAGTCTCTGCAAGAGGGTTGAAGGATTCAGTGAGCAGTACCCAAAGGCACTCTGCCAGATGCAGGAGAGAATTAGGGATGAAAACTGGGCCTCCCTCCTTACTTCTCTCTTTGTGAGCAGCTAAGGGGGGCTAAAGGTACTAGCTTTGTTCTGACAGCACAGAAGGTATCACAGTATCACAGAACATTAGAGGTTGGAAGGGACCTCCAGAGATCATCGAGTCCAACCCCCCTCTGCTGGAGCAGCATCACCCAGGGGAGTCTGCACAGGAATGCAGCCAGGTGGGGTTGGAGTGTGTCCAGAGAAGGAGACTCCACAACCCCCGTGGGCAGCCTGCTCCAGGGCTCTGTCACCCTCACAAAAAAGAAGTTTCTCCTCATGTTGAGCTGAAATATTCTCTGTTCAAGTTTGAACCCATTGTTCCTTGGCTTATCACTGTGAACCACCAAAAAGAGCCTGGCCCCCTTCCCTTGACACCCACCCCTCAGCTATTGATAGACATTGATCAGATCCCCTCTCAGCCTTCTCTTCTCCACACTAAACAGCCCCAGGGCTCTCAGTCTCTCTTCACAGGGGAGATGCTCAAGTCAAGGTACAGGTATTGCCTTTCACACCAGAAAGTCTGTGCTGCTGTGCTAACATCAGTTGAGTGCAGCTCAGACCACAGGGGCCAATTTTAGTACAAAGTGAGCAGGCAACTGTCTGTGTGCTTTTCTTCTCTTCACAAAGAGGGGCCTAAGGTGATACTTGTGGCTTCAGCACCAGTGTACCTCTTTACTGGGAACTGAGACCATAAACACACTCTGCTCAGAACAGCTCTGTCACTGCAAGGCTTTCAGCAGAGCTGGGAAAAAGATGGGCAGCGGGGAGGGAAATTCTCGATGAATTATGGAGCTGGTCAAACACCAGGAAAAAAAATGAAGTGTCAAAAAAATGATTTCAGGAGAAACCCCCACAATCACTGAGCAATGAAAAGATTTTTCACCTTAGAGTACATCCATCTAAATTTCCAAGCTGATTCTGAACCAGACATAATTTCCATTCTTCATGACTCTTCATGACAGGCACTGATAATCTTTTCATAAATAGCTTTAGCCCAAGAATTATGATGTGAGGAAATGTATGAATAACTTTGAATTACAAGTTGAAGAGTTCCACAATCTGTCCATGAACTCTGTACCAGTGAGGAAAAGCAGCTATCTTCACTGAATAAATAATTTGTTCTAAACTATTTGCTCAGTCCAGACTTACAGACTTACCAATTTGGCCTGGAGTCAAACTCTCATTAAGTGAAAAACTGCTTCCTGAAACTCATCCAACAAACCCAGTCCATTCCCATGAAACTTGCACGTGTTGAGTCACTTGAGATAAACCATGATTTTTTTGCAAACAGGTCATCAGCACCAGGTCTGAGCAGTGATGGCTGCCTGCATTTGCAGACAGTCTGGATCATTGCTTTGGGAAATGGGAAGTGCTGCGTGAATCTCAAGAGTGTGCTAACAAAGTGCTCTCCGGAGCTTGTCAGCAGCCCCTAGGGAACAGCATCTGTGTGACGACAGCTCGGCAGGGCCCGGCCGGCCGCCCGGGAGAGGGCAAAGACGACAGGGAGGCATAGCTACAACCTTTCTCTTGCCAGGTGCATTTCTCCAGAGAAAAGGCTGCTGCTACAGCAAAGAATGCTGCAGAAGCTGTGAAAGGAGCCTCTTGGTGCTCCTGTCCCACAAAAGTGCCCTTGCCACTGGCACTCCAGTCCAAGGTGTTATTTTGTGACTGAAGCCCATTTCTCTTGGCTGCAGTACCAGCTTTGGCAACTCCTGCTCCTTGTTCCCTTAGCAATGTCTCAGCTGTGTTGATGCAATGCTTTGTCTAGCTGTATGGTGAATCAGATCAGGGAGCTAATAGAACCTCTACCAGGAGCTAATGTAATATAAATTCATAGATAAGAGTGGGAGTGGGAGTGGGAGTGGGGCAAAAGAGATTTTTGGTTATGAATAACTCACTGCATGGTTTATAGAGTTAGTGAGAAACCAGTGTTCACATCATTCTTCAGTGCCTGCTGAAATATACTCAGGAGAGTATTATGGTGAAACCACCCTTACAAACAGAGACAGAGACCATTCAAGTCCTTCTAAATCCACCTCCACAACTCCCTCCCACACACACAGACCCATAGAACACTCAGGATTGGAAAGGACCTCAAGGATCATCCAGTTCCAACCCCTCTGCCATGAGCAGGGACACCTCACACTACATCAGGCTGCTCACAGCCACATCCAACCTGGCCTTCAAGACCTCCAGGGATGAGGCTTCCACCACCTCCCTGGGCAACCTGTTCAGTGTCTCACCACCCTACGATGAAGAACTTCTTCCTAACATCCAGTCTGAACCCATTTCTGGTTTTGCTCCATTCTTCCTAGTCCTCCACACCTTTTTCCATGTTGGACATCCTGTTCATTGGCTTAGTTTCATATAAATGTGTTTGGCTGATTTTATTTTTTTTTATTCTCTGTGTAGTTACGTGTTTGCTCAACATTTTAAGTTTATTTATTTAGCATCTTTTAATTTACTTATGAACTGTAAAGTATTCAGTAGGGACATGTTTAAACAATTTGAGGCAAAGCAATAAGAAAATCAGGTATGTGGTTGACTCTAGAAAAGGGAAAGTGTTAGAGTCACATTCTAGCAAAAACATTATTAATGTTTTGTATCTTCATCATATGCTGTAAGCACACACTTGACTAAACTTAATCCTATTTAAACTAAGGAAGTTACTCACATGTGTGGCCAGCAGGGCTAGGGAGGTTCTTCTCCCCCTCTCCTCTGCCCTGCTGAGACCACAGCTGCAATCCTGTGTCCAGTTTGGGGCTCCCCAGTTCAAGAGAGACAGAGACCTGCTGGAGAGAGTCCAAGGGAGAGCCAGGAGGATGCTTAGGGGACTTGAGCATCTCCCCTGTGAAGAGAGACTGAGAGCCCTGGGGCTGTTTAGTGTGGAGAAGAGAAGGCTGAGAGGGGATCTGATCAATGTCTATCAATAGCTGAGGGGTGGGTGTCAAGGGGAGGGGGCCAGGCTCTTTTGGGTGGTGCACAGCAATAAGCCAAGGAACACGAGGTACAAGCTGGAACAGAGAAGATTTCACCTCAACATGAGGAGAAACTTCTTTGCAGTGAGGGTGACAGAGCCCTGGAGCAGGCTGCCCAGAGAGGTTGTGGAGTCTCCTTCTCTGGATGGATTCCAACCCCACCTGGATGCATTCCTGTGCAGACTCCCCTGGGTGATGCTGCTCTGGCAGGGGGGTTGGACTCAATGATCTCTGGAGGTCCCTTCCAACCTTTAATGTACTGTGGCACTGTGATACATACAGAAAGTAAAAGGATACATAAGAACAATGTGGAATAGGCTGAAATGGACACCGAATGTAAAAACACATCACATTTTAATAGGATTTACCTGACCAAGGGCTCTGACTGGAAAAATTGTACTGTCACCAGAATGATAAACATTCCACTAAACATGGTCTTAGATGGCACCTGGATATATCTTCTGAGGAGACAGTGCAATTTCCCATGTCTTTTGGAAATACAAAACAGCAACATTTGAAAAAAGAGATTACACTCCTCTGGTTGTTTCGTGGGTTTTGGTTTGTTGTATGTTTTTTGTTTTTTTTTTTTTAAGGTTGTACAACTAGCAAAGAGACCTACTAATAATTATGTACATTATTTGACTCAGGATGAACCTATTTGTTTAATATAGAATTGCCAGAGTTGGAAGTGAGCTCAAGGATCATCCAGTTCCAACCCCCCTGCCATAGCCAAGGACACCTCACACTACAGCAGGTTGCTCACAGCCACATCCAGCCTGGCTGCAGAAACCTCCAGGGATGAGGCTTCCACCACCTCCCTGGGCAACCTGTTCCAGTCTCTCACCATCCTCATGGATAAGAACTTCTTTCTAACATCCAATCTGAATCTCCCTATTTCTAGTTTTGCTCCATTCCTCCCTAGTCCTATCACTCCCTGACACCCTCCCCAGCTTTCTTGTAGCCCCCTTCAGATCCTGGAAGGCCACAAGAAGGTCCCCTTGGAGCCTTCTCTTCTCCAGACTGAACAGCCCCAACTCTCTCAATCAGTCTGGCTCCATAGCAGAGCAGCTCCAGCCCTCTGATCATCCTCTTGGCCCTCCTCGTCTGGTCCCTTTCCAAAGCTTAAAACTGTGTTACCAGCTCTTGACTTATGTCAGCTCTGAGAGCTGTACTAAATTTCTAGAAAGGAAAGAAACCCAAATATATGCAGTCCTTTGCATGACTCTACCTTTTTCATAAAAGAAATATGTGTATTTTTAGCATCATTGGAATAAAGCATATCACAATCCCTCAGCTTGCTATGCAGATTCCAGGAACATAAAAGCATTATTACAAAATGTATAGGTCTTCCTGGAAGAAGTAGCATACACCTGAAAATAGTGAAGGTGAAAAACCTCTGAACCAGCCTCTTAAAAATCTCCTGGGAACTCAGAAGATACCCTGCACTCCTGTCAAACCCACATTTCCACAGATTTTTTTGGTGACTCATGATGTTGGAATACTACCCTCCTCAAATCACAGCTCACAGGATGTTAGGGGTTGGAAGGGACCTCTGGAGTCCAACCCCCTGCCGGAGCAGGACCAGGGAATCCAGCACAGGTCACACAGGAATGCATCCAGATGGGGCTGGAAAGTCTCCAGAGAAGGAGACTCCACAACCTCTCTGGGCAGCCTGTTCCAGTGCTCTAGGAGCCTCACAATGAAGGGGTTCCTCCTCATGTTGAGGTTCAATATACACAAAGTCTATCATCCTAGAATCACCAGAATATATATATACACATTTCTGTTCTACATGAATGAACTGCTGGGATGATGCATAGGACCAATGCCAAGGGTTGCTACTGTTGCCAGCTATTGGCTTTCTTTACAGAACATGAACCTTTCCATATCCATAATGACTTTACGGAAAACCAAGGGTTTGGGAGATTTCTTGATTTTTCACTCTAGGTCTTAAGAAATTTTGATTTCATCAAAGTTTTTGATACTGACTCAGTTCCAGCAAAGGTAAATTTTCAGAGGCCATGAGGTGAATAGTAGGCTGAACATGAGCCAGCAGTGCGCCCAGAGGGCCAGGAGAGCCAGTGGCATCCTGGCCTGGATCAGGAATAGTGTAGCCAGCAGGACAAGGGAGGTTATTCTTCCCCTTTACACAGCCCTGGTCAGGCCACACCTTGAGTCCTGTGTTCAGTTCTGGGCTCCTCAATTCAAGAGAGATGTTGAGGTACTGGAATGTGTCCAGAGCAGGGCAACGAAGCTGGGGAGGGGTCTGGAGCACAGCCCTGTGAGGAGAGGCTGAGGGAGCTGGGGGTGTTTAGCCTGGAGAAGAGGAGGCTCAGGGGAGACCTCATTGCTGTCTACAACTACCTGAAGGGAGGTTGTAGCCAGGTGGGGGTTGGTCTCTTCTCCCAGGCAACCAGCAGCAGAACAAGAGGACACAGTCTCAAGCTGTGCCAGGGGAGGTACAGGCTGGGTGTGAGGAGGAAGTTCTTCACAGAGGGAGTGACTGCCTGTTGGAATGTGCTGCCCAGGGAGGTGGTGGAGTCACCATGACTGGAGATGTTCAAGAGAAGACTGGATGAGACACTTGGTGCCATGGTGTAGGGCTGGGTGATAGGTTGGACTGGATGATCTTGGAGGTCTCTTCCAAGCTGGTTGATTCTATGATTCTATTCTATGATTCTAGGTACCGTTATGACAATGAAATCCTGGCTTCCTTCCAGCACTTCTCCAACTGTCTCTACCAAGGCTTGTTCCTAAATCACCTCTGCAGCTAGGGGTTGCCTGACCAGATGCAAACCAGAGCTGAAGAAAAGACACTGCAAAAGAAGAAACAGACTTTTGTCTACAAATTTTGATTTGACCTTCAATTCAAATCCTCCTAAATAGGCCTTGAGCAGCAGCTGCAGCGACACAACTTGCTGCCCCTAAGTGTTCCAAAACAGTCAGGCAAAAATCCCCACTTTGCCTTCAACAGCCTGACTCTGGGTGCTGAGGGCTCTGTGTGCTTTTACTAAGGATTATGAAGCTATAGGATCCACACCTTCAAGTTTTCTTCACAGTTTTTACGTAACTCTGAGATTCTCCCCACAGCCTCGGAACATCTGGAGCTAATGACTCCAGGAAAGCACTAGACATTCACAAATATACCTAGACTGCCAGCTTGGCTCTGGAGCACTACCAGCAGACATCTTTTTTTTTGCGGCTGCAGGGAATTCACTTCAGCAGCAGAGAAGCATGGAAAGGATTCCTGCAGGCAGGAGAGGAAAAGGAGAAGTGAAGGGAGGTGGAGCTCCTCTTCAAATCACACAATCACAGAATGTCAGGAGCTGGAAGGGAACTTGAAAGCTCATCCAGCCCAACCCCCCTGCCAGAGCAGGATCACCTAGAGCAGGTCACACAGGAACACATCCAGGTGGGTTTTGAATATCTCCAGAGAGGGAGAATCCACAACCCCCCTGGGCAGCCTCTTCCAGGGTTCTGTCACCCTCTCAGGGAAAAATTCTTCCTCATGTTTCCATGGAAGTTCCTATGGCTCAGCTTCCACCATTGCCCCTTGTGCTGGCATTGGGCATCACCCAGCAGAGCCTGGCTCCAGCCTCTTAGCATTCACTTTGCACCTCCTGGCAAAGCACACACGTCACTGCCTGTGTGAAACAGGATGGTTGCACCACTCCATGTCCTGCCTTCCTTCATTTTGCATCAATATTTCATTCTGGTTTGGAAAACTTCAGTGTTTCAAATCTAGGTATGTTGAACACCCTGTACAATTATTTGGCAGTAATGTTTCTTTTTTTGATTTGCAACTCAAATGGGTAGCACTGGACAAAAGGTGACAAGAAGGCTGAGGCAGGTGAGCTCAGAATTACTCCAAGGTGTTGCCTCAGCCATGCTCATTCCTGTAGCAAAATGCCACATGCATTAGGAACAGTTCCCCCTGATCCTAGAGAGAGGGTGGGAGGAAGCAAAACCAGCAAGTGAGCACACACCAGTCTCCCACAGACCTCCTACATTATATTTTAATTTTCTGCTTCTTTCTGTATGTTCCTCCTTTCCTCCACAGCCCTCTTCCTGCAGCTGAGTCCTATATTATCAAAGGACCACCAGCTAGCTTCCAGTTACAAAAGCCTTCCTAGAGAATAATGAGAAAATAAAAGCCCACAGAGCATTTGGGCAGGGATCTTCTGGTGTGGACTCTCAGCACCTAGACGAACTGCTGAGTACACTGCCTTCCACAGAGCAGGTGAGGCTTCTTACCTCCTAAGAGCAATAAGGAGGCACAGACAAGAACAAATCTCTGTGTTATGCTCTAAAATAACCCAGAGTGGTGCGTTCTGGAGGGTTTAAAGACAAAGCAGTCAGCCTTATTATTATTATTATTATTATTATTTTACTGCCATAAGGGAGCTCTGTTCAAAGGCACAGTGACAGAGCAATAATCTCCAGTGCACATCCTCATCATCACTCATAAATCATATAAAACTTCTCCATTATCATACCCCATCAAAAGATTAAGCCATATGCACATTTTAAAAAGGTAATTATCACATTTAAAGAAATGAAACCACATTCTGAATTACCTCAGTACCTTATTTAGCACAAAAGACTGCACCCATTTGTTTTCATTTCTGTCAAAGCAATTTCCACAATTCGTTTTTGTCAGAAAATAAAAGCTTAAAGCCAAGCACAGCTGCAGAAAAGCATTAACGAAAAACTGTCTGCACAGCAGAACTAAAGCAGTAGTAGCACAGCTCACAGGATCACAGCTCACAGGATGTTAGGGGTTGGAAGGGACCTCTGGAGATCTTCGAGTCCAACCCCCCTGACAGAGCAGGACCATAGAATCCAGTACAGCTCACACAGGAATGCATCCAGATGGGGCTGGAAAGTCTCCAGAGAAGGAGACTCCACAACCTCTCTGGGCAGCCTGTTCCAGTGCTCTGGGACCCTCACAGTGAAGAAGTTCCTCCTCATGTTGAGGTGGAACCTCCTGTGCTGGAGTTTCTATCCATGGCCCCTTGTCCTATCCCAGGGTGCAAGTGAGCAGAGCCTGTCCCCTCCCTCTTGACCCCCAGCCTTCAGATATTGATAAACATTTATTAAATCCCCTCTCAGTCTTCTCCTCTCCAGACTAAACACCCCCAGGGCTCTCCACCTCTCCTCCCCAGGCAGTGCTCCAGTCCCTTCAGCATCCTTGTAGTCCTCCCTTGGACTCTCTCCAGCAGATCCCTGTTCACATGAAAAGAGCTGTACACCTGTTTCTAGGCCCATCCTAGTCCACCCAGGTGAAAGGAAACCTGTGCATGTGTCACATGCCTCCCTTACATTCTGGGGACTCATCAACAGATTGTTAATTACCAGTAATGGCCAGATCAGGCAGTGCTTCAGCATCCTTGTAGCCCTCCGTTGGACTCTCTCCAGCAGATCCCTGTCCTTCTTGAACTGAGGAGCCTAAAACTGGATGCAATATTCCAGTTGTGGTCTCAGTAGGGCAGAGTAGAGAGGGAGGAGAACCTCTCTGGATCTGCTGGACACACTCCTCTCAATGCACCCCAGTAACAGCCACAGGAAAGGGCAGATGACATAGGAAAAGTCGTAATATGGGATGGATGAGACAGAAGGAGAGAGCAAAGATTTAGAATTAGTTACTCATTGCCATCCATTACCATCAATATCTGCAGTAGGAAAAAACACAGCTAAGAACATTTGCATGTTTGAAAATGCTACTTTTTAATGATGATACCAAACACCAAAACCCTTTGTTGTGACTTACAAGGTGCATCCCATACAGCAGGTTATGTAGGATCTGGTTAAACCAAAACAAACATGCACTTGAAAACTCTCATTTATGTGGCTGGATGCTTTCTCAAAGGCCTATGGACAGTCTGTTATTAATGTTATTAAGCTCTGGAAATTGTGTTTCTTACAATCACAAATACACTACTTTTTACACTTCCAGATTCACTCAAGCTGACATGAACTGTCTTCTGTTAAGTAGGTGTTTTAATTGTTAGACAAACTCCTAAGAGTTTGCTTTTTTTGAAAGCAAATGATTCTTTTTAGTTAAATCTCATGCAGATGGGCAGACTCCAATGGCATGAGGTTTACCAAGACTGACTTTGGCCACACCAACCCCATGCAGTGCCACAGGCTGGGGACAGAGTGGCTGGAGAGCAGCCAGGCAGAAAGGGACCTGGGGGGACTGGTGGACAGCAGCTGAACATGAGCCAGCAGTGTGCCCAGGTGGCCAAGAAGGCCAATGGCATCCTGGCCTGCATCAGGCATAGTGTGGCCAGCAGGAGCAGGGAAGTCATTCTGCCCTGTGCTCAGCACTGGTTAGACCACACCTTGAGTCCTGTGTCCAGTTCTGGGCTCCTCAATTTCAGAAGGAAATTGAGACACTTGAATGTGTCCAGAGAAGGGAAACAAGGCTGGGGAGGGGTCTGGAGCACAGCCCTGTGAGGAGAGGCTGAGGGAGCTGGGGGTGTTTAGCCTGGGGAAGAGGAGGCTCAGGGGAAACCTTATTACTCTCTACAACCACCTGAGGGGTGGGGGTTGGTCTCTTCTCCTAGGCAACAAGCAACAGAACAAGAGGACACAGTCTCAAGCTGTGCCAGGGGAGGTTTGGGCTGGATGTGAGGAAGAAATTCTTCCCAGAAAGAGAGATTGGCCATTGGGATGTGCTGCCCAGGGAAATGGTGGAGTCGCCGTCCCTGGAAGTCCTTAAAAAGAGCCTGGATGAGGCACTCAGTGCCATGGGTTAGTTGATCAGATGGTGTTGGGTGATAGGTTGGACTTGAAGATCTCGAAGGTCTTTTCCAAACTGGTAAATTCTGTGAACACCACACATAATGGAGATGGATCTTGGAGCAAAGATGTCAGCGTGTCTTCATCCTACAGTGATGGTTTGTGGAAACAGCACAGTGGTCATTGAAATACGCTGTTAATTTGTCATGCCCTCTGGCATGACACTTGGTGCATAGTGAAATTATATTGGAATTGAAATTGGCCATGGTTTAGTTGATCAGATGGTATTGGGCAATAGGTTGGACTTGATGATCTTGAAGGTCTTTTCCAACCTGGTTAATTCTGTGATTGTGTGAAAACAAAAATATCTGAATGACTTCTCCCTCTCCATGACTTTCAGAGCAGCTACTTTTCTGGAAGATTAGAAGACTTTTGGGCTCAAGCCCTATCTCTTCTAGTATCTGTAAACAACAGTTTCAATTTCTTTTCTCCTTCACCAAAAACTCCTGATCTGGTGGAGAATTTCTTAATTACTTTTCAAGCTTTTCCTGTTACTGTGGAAATTTATAAAGATCTGACTACAATACTAATAAAAAGAGCAAATAACATTTTTTCCATTTCGTCTTCAAAATACAAAGATAGGTAATGTCACAAAGGAAGATTGCATTGATATGAATATATGAATGTGGTATTTGGTGCCATGGTTTAGTGGTCATGAGTTCTTGGGTGACAGGTTGGACTTTGATGATCCTTGAGGTCTTTTCCAAACTTATTGATTCTGTGATTCTGTGATTCTGTGATGCCAAATGAGAACCTTATGCCACGAAAACGTAACTGTGGGAAGTATTTAACAATATGCAACAATGTGAAGTCCTAAGGAAATAAATTTGACATTTCAGGTGTTCAGAATTCTTTACCAAGGTAGTTTGTAAGAAAGAAGATTTGTCACCTCCAAAAGCTAAGGAAAAAATGTGCATTTCCCACAATCTTAAAAATAAACAAACAAACAAATAAATAAATAAATAAAAGTGGAGGGAAATCTTAGGTCCAAGAACCCCAAAGACTTTGAATTTCTAAAGCTGACAGTGGTGCTTCAAAGGCCACAAGCAGCTTCCAGTCTGCCACTAGCAGCTTCCATTCTACCACCAAACATAAAGATTCTGAACACACAGTCAGGGTGGCTGCTCTCTTTGACAGCAAATACAGACTTAAAAATCTGCCCAGTCAAAGTTACACAGCACAAGGCCAGAAAGGGAAACAGAATTCTACAGCAGGGAGTTGCAAATCTGTTATGGTTTAGCAGGTGCTGAAATAAATCTTCATCTCTTCTGTATTAGATGTCTTTATCCTGGGATAGAAAATTCTGTATCCCATACCAATGACAAAGACATTCACAAGACTCCAAACTACAAGCAAGGTAACCTGAACTGAACAGGATAGAAGATGTCTCACTTTATCAGGATTTTGGAATCACTTCTGTTAACACAAAACTGGAGAAACATGGCTGAATGCTACAGGGGGTTGTGGTGGGTTGAAATTACCCCCCAACTAATTTGGAGAACTACCCCCAAAACAAAATTGTCAGACCAGCTCAGAAGGTTTTGGAAGCAAATAAAGCTCTATTTACAAGCAAACTAAACTCTAGAAGTATGAAATGCATTGAATATGTACAAAATATCCAAGAGATGTACAATATAGAGATATTTATAAACAACACAGAAACTCCTCAGACCCCCCTGGATCCATCCAGGGGGACCATTCACCTCCTCCCCCACTCCTTCCCTCTTTTGCATTACCTCACACAGGAATTACAACAGAGATCCCCTGGCAAGGCCACAGCAGAGAGAGAGAAGTTGCAAGCAGAAGAGACAGAAGAAGACAAGAGACCAAGAACTGTTTCTGCCCCTGCTCTATATCCCCATTAGCAATCCAGTGAATTCTATAGACCTTAGCATTATTTTCCTTTTGCATCCAATGGTAATTTGCTTAACTTTCAGTCATTGCAGTCAGGGATTAGGCTAAGTTCCCCCTTCAAACTGTAGCAGGGGCTTGCTTCATTTTTAGACAAAGTAAAGGAGTGGCACTTCAACAGGAATAGAGCATGGTGACTGTCAAAGCAGGCTTGCTCTGCATTGTCTGCAGGAGTTCAGCAGAAGCTGAAGCCATTGCCTTGTTGGGACCAGCTGATTAGCTGCATCCTGCCATCACAGAGGGCTCCTGTAGGTGCTCTTTCAGAAGCCAGAGATCTGGCTTCAAAAACGGTACTTCAGTGTTCTTCGAAGTTACAGACTGAAGGCAAAGCATATTGGTCTCTTCAGCCATATGGCACCTGCCTATCCATGCTGCCTGCACTCTCACAGTAGCCCCAGGAGTTTTATGCTGGCTTCTTGTATTTCTGTACTGGCCATAGAAACATTCTTCCCTGCCTGGGAGTCTCAGGTACAAGTAATCATTGTCACATCATAGCCCCTTCTGTTGTTTTTCTCCCCTGGTTCAGGTTGCTATTGGGTGACAAATGAAGGCAGGAACCCTGCTGCCATATAGCAATAAGATTCCAGAAATGCAGAGGGCAGGGAATCTCTGAAGTCCTCCCAGAATTCCTCCCAGAAGTCCTTTACTGCTGCATTGTAGAATCCTTTGCATTGCAGAGTCTCAGTGTCCTTAACAGCAGAAGCCCTGGAAGCCCTTAACAGACAAAGCAGCTAACAGAAGTCCTGAGCACGTCCCTAGCAGCATCCCTACACCAAAGCCCTACTCAGAAGTAGCTAACTAACAGAGGCAGAAGTCCCTAGCAGCCCTGAACCCCCAATCTACCTTATAGCTCAGAGTGGCTGTTTCTATCCTCTTTGTTATCAGTCCCTTAACCAATACAACCCAACCACATCTCTAAGCTCAAATCTTTTCCCAATGGGAGGTGCCAGCATGTCAAGGAGGTGGCTTCTGCAGCATGTTCCAATCCAAGGGTGCCAAGGTGAGGCTGTTGTTCTTGGCACCCATGGAATGCGATTGTTTTGCTCTAGGCAGCCTGCTAAGGAATTGGTCAGCTAAGGAATCCTGCACTCTGCACATAGCCAGCAGCTGCCCTAAGAGCAGTGGCTGCAACACCTTCTCCTGCCACACAGCACCTGCAGGTCCTTTTTATCCGATGCCACTTGTGACACAGCTCTACTGTCCTCATCACACAAGTCAAGGCAGCAAGGGACTCCTAGTCATCGCTGTTTAGTTCTGAAAATGAAGTGGAAAACACATGTAAACACTGCTGGTTTGTTAACATCTAAATCTGCCTGCTAAAGCCCACGTGCCAGAAGGAAAGAACAAAATCTGGTTGCTTGTCCTGAGGAGTCTGATTTCCTGACATCACCAGCAGTGAGGCAGGCAGAGCAGAGCCTTTCCCCCTTTGGTTCTGTCGCTCTGATTGGCCATTTGCTGCTCAACACACTACTGAAACATAGGGGAGGCAGAGTACCTTTTTAACTTTTTTTTTTCTTCTGTAAATTCAGAGTAAATTAGATGCAGCACTCTGCCAAGCACAAAATACTTTCTACTGTTCTAAGGATTATGTTGGGCCAGATCTTCAAATCTTTACTACTGGTAAAGCATGTTTGTCCAGCTATTGAGTTGGTAAAGATATCTGATCTGGCCCAACGTCTTTTACATCCATGCCTTTAACTCCCTTTCCTGCCAGAACACACAAAGGAACACAGGCTTTATAACAGAAAAATAATCACATCTGCTTAAAAAAACAGTTCAGAATTCCTTGCTACGATGATACCTGGCCTGGCTGATTAGAGATCTCTGTTTTAAACAGTGCAGTTACTTTCGATACTATATAAATATGACCTTATTTGCATGAGTGGAATAAAATGAATCCAATGGAAGCACCCAAGAGAACAGAAGTCTAAATGATGTATCTAGCAGCCACAATAATAACTGCCTTGTGGAAAGTTGGAAATTTCTCCTCTTTTCATTGCTGCTTTTCTTAATGCTTGTAGTTTTCTGATTCCAGAGCATCTTAGAGTCTGAAAAAAAAATGTACTTAAGACATTTGTTAAAATTTCCAAGTGGATCCATCCACAGCTCTCTCTTGTTGGCCTTTCTGTAAACACTGCACATTTCTAGTTAAAAGCTCCTCCCTGTTTACACTTCACAAAGGGGATGGAGCAGACAGCTTCATCTCATCCCAAAAAGTGCAAATTTCAGACATTTTTTCTATCAGTCTCACAAATAATTTTAAATTATTACAAAATAATTCATAATTATGTGATGTGTGGTCAGACATTAAAATCCAGTGAAAAGTATTCAGTAAACAGAAGTTTTGTTGTAATTGATTTGCCTCTTTAAATTTTCCCAGCATTGCCTGGAGGGTGCTGGTGGAGGAGAAGCTCAACAGGAGCCAGCAGTGAGCACTTGCAGCCCAGAGAGCCAAGCAGAGCCTGGGCTGCAGCAAGAGAAGTGTGGCCAGCAGGGCCAGGGAGGGGATTCTCCCCCTCTGCTCCACTCTGCTCAGACCACACCTGGAGCTCTGTGTCCAGTTCTGGAGCCTCTGTTACAAGAAGGATCTGGAGGTGCTGGAAGGTGTCCAGAGAAGGGCCATGAGGATGAGCAGAGGGCTTGAGCTGCTCTGCTCTGGAGACAGACTGAGAGAGTTGGGGTTGTTCAGTCTGGAGAAGAGAAGGCTCCCAGGAGACCTTCTTGTGGCCTTGCAGGATCTGAAGGGGGCTACAAGAAAGCTGGGGAGGGACTTTTTCAGGGTGTCAGGGAGTGATAGGACTGGGGGGAATGGAGCAAAACTAGAAATGGGGAGATTCAGATTGGATGTTAGGAAGAAATTCTTCCCCATGAGGGTGGTGAGACACTGGCAGAGGTTGCCCAGGGAGGTGGTGGAAGCCTCATCCCTGGAGGTTTTTGCAGCCAGGCTGGATGTGGCTGTGAGCAACCTGCTGTAGTGTGAGGTGTCCCTGCCCATGGCAGGGAGGTTGGAACTGGATGATCCTTGAGGTCCCTTCCAACCCTGACAATTCTATGATTCTATGGCTGCTGTCATGAATACAAATTACATGGTTTAATATTTTTTCTTTGCTGTGAAAAAGTAATTAAAATAGAATTTTAAATTTAATTGATTTATAAAACAATTTATAAAACAGTTTGACTTGATTTATAAAACTGATTTATAAAACAGTTACAAGTTATTAAAGAAAATGTATTTTTACTGTAAAATTATTTTTCAATGACAGGATACAGGATAGGGAGGCATTCTAGAAGGACCAGAGAGTGGTGGAGGAATTCCATTCTGACCAAGTGAAAAACCTGGTGCTTTAGCAATAGTATCCTTCAATAATGAAATTTGTTATAATTAATAGTCTCTTTAACATGTGAATTCTATCATCAGGAATTATTGTGCTTCACAGATCTCTCTGTGGACGTTAAAGACACAGTAGAGGGTGGTATTAAGGTGTTAGAGGCAGAAGAAGCCACACTGGTCCCACAGCTGGCAGGAAAAGATTCACATTATCATGGTCCTGTTAATGATGACTTCTGCCAAGGAGTGACTTTGCTTGGAGGCAGACTCTACACTGATGGGTTCACCCATGGCAGGCAAGCTTTACCCACTATATGATATGGACAAACCCATTTTCACCAGAGTAGAAAATTGGCATCACATTGCAGAGTAATACAGAGTAATACAGAGTAATCCACAGTGGCTGAGTTAAACTGGGTAGCAGCTAAGAGTGAAAAGTTGTTGGATTTCTGCTTGTATGAAAGGGGTAGAAAATAAGAAATATTGCCTCTGTCTTTTTCATACTGTTTCTACTACTTTCCTACCCTTTCTACCCTTTTGATGAGGCCCTGGGCAACCTGATCTAGCTGGGGATGTCCCTGCTGACTGTGGGGATGTTGGAGTGGATGACCTTTGGAGGTTCCTTCTGGCCCAGACCATTCTATGATTCTATGTTTCTACTCTCACCACTTCAATAACTGACCTCACAAAATAGTCTAGCTGTACACTAGTTTGCAGCTATTTCTGCTGTCTTAATGTGTTCTCAAGAGACTTGAGATATGAAAGGGGCCAAAAAAGCTAGGGCTTAACCTACATGAAGGAATAAACATTGGTAATTGATGTCCACTGGAAGAGGAACTGAGTGCTTCACTCTAGCAGAGGGGATGTCAAGATCACTCCTATTTTCTGCACTATCCTGGTGTCAACTACAATGACTTGTATCTCATGGAGTCAGATAAACTGATCTGGATTTACAGTGGTGTAATAGGAGGTTGTATTCTCCTGGCCTCACTAATGCTGAGATGCATGTTTGTGGTGGGTTGAAACTACTGCCCACAGCCTAAAACTACCACAATGTTACTTTCCTAGGCTCAAATCCGTCCATCAACAGTGTTAAGAATATGTCCTTGTACCCACTTTGTGCTCCCATTAATTACAGAGGTATGAACTGTCCCTGAGTGATCATGACAATTTCCTTCAGTAAGTGGATGTAGAAGAGCTCTCAGCCTGCTGAAGGTAATGTCAATCACACCTGAGTGAACTGAATTTGTGTTAAATCACTTTGTGACTGCAGAGTATTGACTACAAAGACTGAGTCTCCTCCGCTGATCTGAGACAAGGGTGTGGAAGCATGCAGGGAATTGCCTGGATCCTCCCAGTTGCTGCAGTTCTGTGTCATTCTTTGAAGGGCTCCCCAAGGAAGAGCACGCTACCCAGCTGAATCCAGATGAATCAATCAAGGCTTGCCATAATACCACATTTTCAAAATTGGTCTATTTCAGCTCAAAATGAGTTGTGTCCTTCGTTTTGTGTATCTCCTTTCTAAACTTAAAAATATTTATTTTTACAGAACAGAAAGAATCCTCCCCTGAAAGGGTGTTGTAGGAGATGTGACAAATTAGCAATAAGCTCCTTATTGCTGCCTTGTTCAAACAGTTCTCTTCCTGACCTATGCTTACTGTGTGACTCTCACTGAGGTTTAAGTAATATTTCACAACACTGACTCTGGAAATGTGGCTTGCGTTTTGTATTTAATCAAACAGATTGGGTTTGTTCTGCATGGAAATTGGCTTTAAGGTATCACTTAATTACAGCTCAAATTTCAAGGAAACTCACTCTCAGTATTCCACAATGTCTCCTTCCTTAGTAAGATGATTGCCACGAGGATGATCAGAGGGCTGGAGCACCTCTCCTATGAGGACAGACCAAAAGAGTTGGGGCTGTTCAGTCTGGAGAAGAGAAGGCTCCAAGGTGACCTTCTTGTGGCCTTCCAGTATCTGAAGGGGGCTACAAGAAAGCTGGGGAGGGACTTTTTAGGGTGTCAGGGAGTGATAGGACTGGGGGGAGTGGAATAAAGCTGGAAGTGGAGAGATTCAGGCTGGATGTGAGGAAGAAGTTCTTCCCCATGAGAGTGGTGAGAGCCTGGAATGGGTTGTCCAGGGAGGTGGTTGAGGCCCCATCCCTGAAGGTGTTTAAGGCCAGGCTGGCAGAGGCTCTGGCCAGCCTGCTCTAGTGTGAGGTGTCCCTGCCCATGGCAGGGGGGTTGGAACTGTATGATCCTTGTGGTCCCTTCCAACCCTGATTGATTCTATGATCCTACGATTTATCAAAACATTTCAGTTCAGCACTGAAATGGTGCCTTAGACAAAAGTGTGTGCGCTAAACTGCAAAATTACAGCCTGGGTCATGGCAGAACACACAGGTACTTCACAGAGAGCAGCAGGAGAAAAACTGAGAGGGACAAGTGTCCTGCTCTAATACTGCTGACCTATTCAGTTTGCTACCCAGTACACTGAAAGGAGCAGAGAGACTCCTAAGAGTTTACAGTGAGGATGACAGAGCCCTGGAGCAGGCTGCCCAGAGAAGTTGTGGAGTCTCCTTCTCTGGACACATTCAAACCCCACCTGGATGCATTCCTGTGTGGACTACCCTGGGTGATCCTGCTCTGGCAGGGGTTGGACCTGATGATCTCTGGAGGTCAATTCCAACCTATAATGTACTGTGATGCTGAGAGGCTCCTATAGTCTTGGGCAGTGTCCAAGAAAGAAATGAAAAGTTAAAGCAGTTAACTTTGGCACTTCAGATGATTGACATGGCTCAGATCTGATAGTTTGTGTCAGGCCCACTACCCACAGAACCCCACAGTGTTATAATTAGTTTCAAAAGATCCTCTTTTGACAGTACTGTTCTTATTTTAATCAAACTGTGCCTCTTAAAGTAGTTGTAATATCTCTGGGAGTTGTTGCTAATCTAGAAACTCTTTCCACTTCTGAAATGGGTCACTAATGAGATGGCTGCTACTGCATGTTAGAATCCCATCTATAGGTTGCAAGATATGTTCAAACTGGTCAAGGGGAGGCTTTATTTATTAATTACCCTCACAGCAATAATTAATAAAACGATATGGCAAACGCGTATTGATAAAAATAGTAACCCTTTATTAATATGAAATATGCCAAACTCGTTAAAGGATCGTTTCTACGGTCGGAAGACATATTTCCAGAGGGAATTGTGCAATCTCAGGGCAAATATGAACTATTCTGTGCAAATTAGGAGGCAACAACTTGGAGAGAGAAGGTCTCCGAGAGCAGGTAGTGCTCAGTTACAGCAAGGAGGAGACTCAATAAGAACCATTAAACCCAAAGGGCAGTGAATGAGTCACTCACAGCTATTCTCACCCATATAAGGGATGCTGCTGCTGCTGTGTTAGCTTTGGGGGCACTCTCACAGGTGCAGCACAGCAGATTGCCGGCAGGAAAGGTTCACTGCGCGGTCCCAGGCTGGTCTGGCGTCAGCGGACGGCAGGCAGTTAACGACGCTCTTGGGACGGGTGCTGGCGTGGTTCCTGCGTGGGGAAACTGAGGCACGGCATGAGTCTGGTGGCAAGGGAAGCAGGCTCGGACACTCTGGCTGTCTAGGCGATGACTTCTCCGGCTTCCATATGTATGGCTCGTGGCTTTATCCCGGGCTCTGGACCAGGCACTCAAGGCAGGGCAAGGCAACTCGAGGTGACAAAGCTTGAAGCAAGGCTTGGAGCAAGGCTTCAACAGGCATGAGCAAGGCAAGGCAAGGCTACCTAGTCACTTGTATATATACAAAATGCCAGAAGTCAATAGGTCCAATGGGCACTGAAGCTAACATGTAGCCACCCAATGCAAAGCCTTCTGCCAGGCTGTGACCATCAAAGGCAGAGGCCAGGACCTCGTATCTGGGGGAGCTTAGGTGCTCTGACCCCAGCTGGCATCTTGTTTACCAGCCAGGCAAGGGCCTGTCCCCTTTGTTCCTTTTCCCACCTTGCCCTGTTGTTGTGGCAGGAAGGAGGGGAGAGAAAGGACCTGTCTGGACATCTTGAGGCCTGTCTGGATTTGTATTGGGCCATGCGATGGCCCTACCATCACAACTACAAATCAAAGACACCATGAGATCTCCACACTAAAAAGGAAGACCACCTAGTCATAAATGCCATATCTTGGCAGTTTGGGGGCACACTATAACACTGCATAATTACATGTTCCAGTATAGAGAAGACTGCAATTCCAACTACTGTCTCAGACTTTTGGCAATTCTTTTAGTGTGGATAGCATCTTAGTAGAATTCATGCAGGGAGAATAAATATCTGCTTTTACTCCCAGCTGCATAGACCTGTACCCTCGTGATTGTTACAACAACATCTGCAGTTAAAGGATACTAGCTGTCTGTAAACAGTAAAGGATACTAGCTGTCTGACACAGGATCACAGCTCACAGGGTGTCAGTGTTTGGAAGGGACCCAAAGAGATCATTGAGTCCAACCCCCCTGCCAAAGCAGGACCATACAGTCTAGCTCAGGTCACAGAGGAACACATCCAGGTGGGGCTTGAAAGTCTCCAGAGGAGACTCCACAACCTCTCTGGGCAGCCTGTTCCAGTGCTCTGTGACCCTCACTGTAAAAAGTCCCCCCTTGTGTTGAGGTGGAACCTCCTGTGCTGCAGATTACATCCACTGCTCCTTGTCTTATCACAGGGAGCAACTGAACAGAGCCTGTCCCTTCCCTCTTGACCCCCATCCCTCAGATATTTAGAAATATTTATTAGATCCCTACTCAGTCTTTTCCTTTCCAGACTAAACAGCCCCAGGTCCCTCAGCCTCTGCTCACCAGGCAGTGCTCCAGTCCCTTCAGCATTCTCATAGTCCTCCGCTGGACCCTCTGCAGCAGGTCCCTGTCCCTCTTAAACTGGGGAGCCCAAAACTGAATGCAGTACTCAAGATGAGGTCTCAGCAGGGCAGAGTAGAGGGGGAGGAGAACCTCCCTGGATCTGCTAGACACACTCCTCTGAATACACCTCAGGATCCCATTGGCCTTCTTGGCCATCAGGGCACACTGCATGCATGCAGTCCCATGCAGAACTTGTCCACCAGCACTCCCAGGTCCTTCTCCACAGGATTGCTCTCCAGCAGATCACCTCCCAACCTGCTGCAGTTTATTATTCCTCCCCAGATGCAGGACTCTGCACTTGTCCCTGTTGAACCGCATTTGGTTCGTCTGTGCCCAGCTCTCAGTCTGTCCAAGTCTCACTGGATGGACATGCTTTGTCTTTGTCTGTCCTGGCCTGTATTAGAAATGCTGTGTCCAGCAGGAGCAGGGAGGGGATTGTCTACTGGGACTCAGCTCTGGGAAGGCCACACCTTGAATACTGTGTCCAGTTTTGGGCAGCTGAATGCAAGAGAGATGTGGAGGTGCTGGAGCCAGGGCAGAGGAGGGCAAGGAAGCTGTGAAGGGCCTGGAGAAGAAATCTGATGAAGAGCAACTGAAGGAGCTGGGGCTGGTTAGTGTGAAACAGAGGAGGCTGAGAGGAGACCTCATTGCTGCCTACAACTCCCTGAAAGGAGGTTGTGGAGAGGCTGCTGCTGGTCTCTTCTTACAGGTAATTGCTGAGCTACTTGGATCCTCACTAGTCCATGGGAGCAGATGGGATCCATCCTAAGTGCTGAGAGAGCTGGCAGATGAGCTGGCCAAGCCACTGGCCATCATTTTCCACCAGTCCTGGCTCACTGGAGAGGTCCCAGATGACTGGAAACTGGCCAATGTGATGCCCATCCACAAGAAGGGCCAGATGGAGGAACCTGGAAACTCCAGGCCTGTCAGCCTGACCTCAGTGCCAGACAAGGCTATGGAGCAGATCATGTTGAGGGCAATCACACAGAACCTGCAGGATGGCCAAGGGATCAGACCCAGTCAACATGGATTTAGGAAGGGCAGGTCCTGCCTCACCAACCTGATCTCCTTCTATGATCAGGTGACCACCTGGTGGATGTGGGGCAGGCTGTGGATGTAGTCTGCCTGGACTTCAGCAAGGCCTTTGACACCATCCCCCAGAGCAAACTCCTGGCCAAGCTGTCAGCCTGTGGCTTGGACAGGAGCACTCTGTGCTGGGTTAGGAACTGGCTGGAGGGCCGAGCCCAGAGAGTGGTGGTGAATGGTGCCACATCCAGCTGGCAGCCTGTCACTAGTGGTGTCCCCCAGGGATCAGTGTTGGGCCCAATCCTGTTCAATATCTTTATTGATGATCTGGAGGAGGGGATTGAGTCCATCATCAGTAAGTCTGCAGATGACACCAAGCTAGGAGCAGGAGTTGATGTGTTGGAGGGTAGGAGGGCTCTGCAGAGGGACCTTGCCAGGCTGGACAGATGGGCAGAGTCCAACAGGATGGCATTCAACAAGTCCAAGTGCCAGGTGCTCCACTTTGGCCACACCAACCCCATGCAGAGCTACAGGCTGGGGACAGAGTGGCTAGAGAGCAGCCAGGCAGAGAGGGACCTGGGGGTACTGGTGGACAGCAGCTGAACATGAGCCAGAAGTGTGCCCAGGTGGCCAAGAAGGCCAATGGCATCCTGGCCTGCATCAGGCATAGTGTGGCCAGCAGGAGCAGGGGCCAAACGCCCAGCAAGCTGCTCTAACCCTCTGCTTCTTAGATGGACAGGGGAGAAGGTAAACTATAACCAAAAGCCCATAACAAGATAGAAGCAATTTTAATAATGCAAAGGCAAAGCAAAGGCTGCATGTGGAAGCAAAAGCAAAAAAAAGATGTGATTCTCTATTTCCCATCAGCAGATGATGCTGGGCCACTCCTGGGAAGCCCGGCTCCAATACACATAGCGGTTGCTCCAGAGGACAGACCAGTGAATTGTCCCCACACTTCCTTCTTTCACTGAGCTTATGTGTCTGAGCTGACCTCATATGGCATGGAATACCTCTTTGGAAGTTTGGGTCAGCTGGTTTGGCTGTGTCCTCTCCCAAGATCTTGCCCACCCCTCACTGTACTCTTGGGGCAGGGAAATGTTGGAAAAGCAGAGCCTGGGTGCTCAGCCCAGCAGTAGCTAAAACACTGCTGTGTTATCAACACTCAGCTACAGCACTGCAAAGCACAGCATTGGAACAATGCTCTAGGGAGAATTAACTCCAGCTCAGCCAAACCCAATACAATACTCAGTGTCTGGAAGGGAACAGTTCTTTCTGATAAACAGCCTCCCAATTTATCATCAGTCAACAGTCTGTGAGTTACTGTGAGGAACTAAGGCATGCACTTACACAGATGGAAAATCGACAAGAGACTGAGCTAAACAGGAAAGTTTTGCTGAGGTGTGTGCCCTCCCAGGGTGCTCTTGGTACCATGAGGCTCCACTACAGCAGATGGCTTTAGAACATAAACTGTGGCAGAAGTGAGGTTTGAAAACGCAGAGATTTGAAAGCTATTGGATGGTACAAAAGACAGCATTAATAAGAAAACAGAAATAGGCTTCATCTGAAGCACTAAAGTTTCCATTATGATCAAAAGTGTCAGACCTGTACATGGCTTGAAGTCCAGCAGTAGAGCAGTGACAGTGGTGTCCCTCAGGGGTCTGCCCTGGGGCCTGTGCTGTTTAATATTTTCATCAATCACATAGACATATTGAATGTACCATCAGCAGCCTGCAGATGGCACCCAGCTGAGTGGTGCTGTCAATACACCAGAGGGACAGGATGGCATCCAGAGGGACCTGGACAGGCTGGAGAGGTGGTGTCCAGATGAACCTCATGAGGTTCAACAAGAGCAAGTGCAGGGTTCTGCACCTGGGATGGAACAATCCTCACTGGCAATACAGACTGGGGGAGGAGGTGATAGAAAGCAGCCCTGAGGAAAAGGACTTGGGGGTGCTGATGGATGAGAAGCTGGACAGGAGCAGGCAGTGTGAGCTTGCAGCACAGAAGGCAAATCCCAGCCTGGGCTGCATCCAAAGCAGCATTGCCAGCAGAGCCAGAGAGGTGATTCTGCCACTTTGCTCTGCTCTGGGGAGACCTCACCTGGAGTGCTGTGTACAGCTCTGGAGCCCTCAATAGAGGAAGGACATGGACCTGATGGAGAGGGTCCAGAGGAGGGCCATGAGAATGATCAGGGGGTTGGAGCAGCTCTGCTATGAGGACGGGCTGAGGGAGCTGGGGGTGTTCAGCCTGGAGAAGAGGAGGCAGATTTAGATTGGATTTTAGGAACAAGTTCTTTACTCTGAGGGTGGTGGAACACTGGCACAGGTTGGCCAGGGAGGTGGTTGAGGCTCCTTCCCTGGAGATCTTCAAGGTGAGGCTGGAGGAGGCCCTGGGCAGCCTGATCTAGTTGGGGATGTCCCTGCTGACTGCGGGGAGGTCGGACTGGATGAGCTTTGGAGGTCCCTTCCAGCCTGAACTATTCTATGATTCTATGAGAGCTGCCAGGTATTCATGAAGAAAGGCAACATCTGGCAAGTGAAACATTTTTGTTAACTGATTATTGTTTTGAAATCTATCTTTTCCATAATAATTTTTCCATAAGTAAATAATCAAGGTGGTTGATTTTTGATGAATGCTATCTTTGTCCTTCAGATTCAAGGCTAGATGCTGATCAAAACTGAGCCCCCCTGGTATAACACATGGAGGCATGCAGGCATAACTCTTTGCTAAGGACAGCAGGAAACACAGGTCCTCATCTTGATCCCACCTAAAAGAAGTTGATAACTGAAGATCTAAAACTTGCAGTAAATAGTGGAAAATGAAACCGAAGGGGCAGCCTGATCTAGTTTGAGGTGTTTCTGCTCACTGCAGGGGCGTTGGACCTTTGAGGGTCCCCTCCAACCTGATGCAATTTGTGAATCTGTGAAGTGTTGGCTGCTCTTCTCCCAGTAACCCTTACAGAGGTTACCAGACTGCTGCCAGAGGTTGCCACCTCCTAACACAGGGGAGCTGAAGAGGCTATGAATCAACTCTAAACCACTGCAGGTTATAACTTGGCCTATTAAGGTAAACCAACATTGATTTTGGTATATGCTAAACTGTAAGGTTCAGGAGCTGATTCATGAGCAATGCAGCCAGCCCTGCCACAGGTCAGATGCCTCGGGAAGGCAGCAGGGTTGAGGGCATTAAGTGCCTTAGCCACCGACATTTGAAAACTGCCACTAGCTGTGTGCCAATATATTTACGGGGAGTTCCCTGGGGAGAAGACCACAAAACCCCCAAACAAACAGAAAGTTACAGCTTAGTCTGAAACTGTGATAATAATCATTTGTAGCTTACTTAGGATCCCTATCTTCCCATTTCTCATTAAAACTGTACATTATTGTTGCTACCAAGAATACAACTGCAGTCTCAGATCTCTGATGCATGTTTTCTTATAGAATCATAGAATTGTCAGAAGGGACCTCAAGCATCATCCAGTTCCAACTCCCCTGCCATGGGCAGGGACACCTCACACTACAGCAGGTTGCTCACAGCCACATCCAGCCTGGCTGCAAAAACTTCCAGGGATGAGGCTTCCACCACCTCCCTGGGCAACCTCTGCCAGTGTCTCACCACCCTCATGGGGAAGAATTTCTTCCTAACATCCGATCTGAATCTACCCATTTCAAGTTTTGCTCCATTTCTCCAGTCCCATTACTCCCTGACACCCTCAAAAGTCCCTCCCCAGCTTTCTTGTAGCCTCCTTCTGATACTGGAAGGCCACAAGAAGGTCTGCTTGGAGCCTTCTCTTCTCCAGACTGAACAACCCCAACTCTCTCAGTCTGTCTCCAGAGCAGAGCAGCTCCAGCCCTCTGCTCATCCTCATGGCCCTTCTCTAGACACATTCCAGCACCTCCAGATCCTTCTTGTAACAGAGGCTCCAGAAACAGATACAGTACTCCAGGTGGGGTGTCACCAAAGTTGAGTAGAGGGGGAGAATCACCTCCCTGGCCCTGCTGGCTATTATTCCTTCTACACCTGGAGTAAAGAAGGGTATCACAATTCCCCTTTACAGCTATACTATGGAAAACGAAAGCTCTTGTAATATTCATTGATGCTGTCAAGAGTTGCATTAGTATTTTGCATCTCAACCTGAAGAACTCATAATTCTACACAAATGACATTGGGTCTGAGCTTTTTGACATCCATATTACTCTTATGTGTACTTTGTAAATGGGAAACTGAAGAAAAGTCATTCTGTATATTTACACAAATCATTGTAGCTCTCCTTGCTTCATATCCTGAGTTTTACCAGAAAAGAGCATTCTTCCTCCAAGACACTCACAACAAAATCTGAAATCACATGAATATAGGCTGGTTTGCAGGTTCATTTTAAGTTTAAAAGCTTATTTTTGGGGAAAAACAAAAGCCTTTCTATGACATTCAGGACCTTCCGAATTCATCTAGATACTTATTTGAGCAAACTTGCCAATAGATCTGGTTTGGCAACCAAACTGTGTAAAGCACATGTCTTGAAGGGGATTATCAATTACCCTCACAACAATGATAAACGCTATGGCAAACAGGTATTAATAAAATATTAGCAACCCTTTATTAATGAAAATTGCCAAACTCGTTAAAAGGATCCTTGTGCGGTTGGAACGTAGATTTGCAATGGGAATATGCAGTCTCTGGGCAAAACACAAACAATTCTATGCAAACCAGGAGGCAATAACTTGGAAAGAGAAGGTCCCTGGGAGCACACCGCACTCGATTACTGCGGGGGAGGCTCGATAAGAACCTTTAAACCCAAAGGGCAGTGAATTAGTTACTCACAGCTGGTTTTACCCACATGGGGAATGCTGCTGCTGTTTTGTCAGCTTTGGGGTGCTCTCGTATGGCGCTGGCATGGCAGATTGCTGGCAAGAAGAGTTTCCTGCCTGGTCCCAGGCTGGTCTGGCTGCAGCGGACAGCAGGCAGTTGACTACGCTCTTCACGACGGGCGCTGGCTTGGTTCCTGGGGAAACTGAGGCACGGCACAACTGTAGTGGCAAGGGGGAGCAGGCTAGGCGGATCCAGCTTCTAGGCTTGTGGCTTCTCCAGCTTGCTGTGTATGGCTCATGGCTATACCCCAGGCTCTGGACCAGGCACTCGAGGCAGGGCAGGGCAACGCGAGGCAGCTTCTACAAGAGGGGTCCAAGTAGGCTTGAAAGCAAGGCTTAAAGCAAGGCAAAGCAAGGTCTGAAGCAAGGCTTGAAACAAGGCAAAGGCGACTACCAGGTCCACTTCTCTATACATATGGCCAGAGATAGAGTATTCCAATGGGGCACTGAAGCTAAGGTGTAGCTGCCCAATGGAAAGGCCTTCTGCCAGGCTACAGCCATAAAAGGCAGAAACAAGGACCTTGTATCTGGGGGAGCAGTGGTCAGTACATGCTCTCACCCAGATAAACCTCTTGTTTACTAGACAGGCAGGAGTCCTGTCCCCTTTGTTCTTTTTCCCACTTTGCCCTGTCTTTCAGCAGGAAGGAGGGGAGAGAAAGGGACCTTGTCTAGACATCTTAAGGCCTGTCTGGGTTTGTACTGGGCCAGGTCATGGCCCTACTGTGACAGCACATGAAATCGGATCACCCAAGCTTTGATAATTCTTAGGCTTGGTTTGTGTGTTGAGTTTCACACCAAAACTGTTGTGGAGGGAATGAGCTGTTATTCATCAGAAGAGAGACAATGTTTATGTGAGGTTCTCTCTAAAGAAAGCCACATACTTCTGCCCAGTTCCCTGTTTTCCCTACAAAATTAAACAGCATATTTTGCCTCTCTCTACAAATAAATAAAAACTAAATTTTCCTAGCAGCGAGTTTACTCTTCCAAAAAAGAAGGTATCCATTTTAAGGAGCATATTCCCTATGGTACATTCAGGACCACTTTATTAGAATGTATGGCATCAGTAAAAATGAGTTAGAGAGGCAATTGGGATTTCATCCAAATTCATTAATGTCAGAAGGAATGTTTCCATTGATTTCAAAGGAGTTTGAAGGATCACAGGATGTTAGGGGTTGGAAAGGACCTTAGGAGATCATCAAGTCCAACTCCTCTGCCAGAGCAGGACCATACTATCTAGCACAGGTCACACAGCAATGCATCCAGATGGGTCTTGAAAATCTCCAGAGAAGGAGACTCCACAACCTCTCTGGGCAGCCTGTTCCAGTGCTCTGGGACCCTCACAGTGAAGAAGTTCCTCCTCATGCTGAGGTGGAACCTCCTGTGCTGGAGTTTCTATCCATGGCCCCTTGTCCTATCCCAGGCTGCAAGTGAGCAGAGCCTGTTCATTCCCCCTTGACCCCCAGACCTCAGATATTGATAAACATTTGTTAAATCCCCCTTCAATCTTCTCCTCTCCAGACTAACCAACCCCAGGGCTCTCCGCCTCTCCTCACCAGGCAGTGCTCCAGTCCCTTCAGCATCCTTGTAGTCCTCCCTTGGACTCTCTCCAGCAGATCCCTGTCCACATGAAAAGAGCTGTACACCTGTTTCTAGGCCCATCCTAGTCCACCCAGGTGAAAGGAAACCTGTGCATGTGTCACATGCCTCCCTTACATTCTGGGGACTCATCAACAGATTGTTAATTACCAGTAATGGCCAGACCATTATGTTTAAACTGACAGTCAAATTCTGGTCCAGTGTATCAGATCTGTGGGCTCCACAAGCAGCTGCTGAGGGAACTGTGCAGCTCTCAGTTTCTGTGGCATTTCACCTAATGGGAGATAGAGCATAACAAACCATTTAGCTGGTGTTCCCCATAGCTGGCAGCTCTGGTCTGGGAACACAGTGCAATCCAAGCTGTTGGCTTGCAGGAGTGGAAAGCTATTGTTGAAACTCTTCCAAAATCAAATTACATCTTTCATTGTCTCAAAGGAATAATAAACCCTGGCTAGCTGATTGTAGAGTATATAATCATCTAGCTGAATTAGTGAGCATTCCTGGGACTGACTGATTTCTGCTTTTCCCAAACACCTTTCCCCCCACCCGCCCCCCCAAGATAAAAGTCCTTATATGAGAAATTTGATTTCTTTATACATAACTACATGGAAACTAAAGGTAAGAAATTTAGAAATGGTGATATTCAGCAAAAATACATAGCTGGTACAACTGGTTTCCACTGAATATATCAGGGCCCTGAGGGAATTCATCAGCCTGACTGTCCTTATCCGGGCCCTGCTGGGGACTGTCCTGCTCTGCCCAAGGCTCCATGTCAGTCCCTCAGGACTGTCAGCCCCTGCTCCAGGCATGCTGCTGCAGGGACAGTCTGCAGGTCCTCACAGATCTGCTGAGCCAGGGTCACCATCAGGGCCATGACTTTGGCCTGTCCTTATCCCCAGAGAGACCACTGAATCATGGAACATCTCAAGCTGGAAAGGATCCATAATGATCACCGAGTCCAACTCCCTGCTCCTTCTCACACTACCTGAAACTAAAAGCGTTGCTCCTTGGTGATGCCTGATGCCTGGGCAGAGCATTTCACAGCACTGCAAGAAGTTTTGAGCAATGATGTCTTCAGGGATATCGACTGTTCACCTTCCACAGCAGGTCTGAACTGGGTGCACAAACATCTCACTCCTGCATCAGCACACAGCTGTACAGCATGTTTGAATCAGTAACATGCCCCTTGTTACTTTAATGTATTTTTTCAGGGAATGGTGGATTGTGGTTTCTGGTTCCAAGTGAGTCACATCTTTGATCTCCCAAGTAGAACCCTAAGGCCTTGATGTCACCGAGCAATTTAACACCTACTTGTGATCCTGACAACAACGATTCACACACTAAGGATCCTGCTATCTTGCTCACAGATGCTGGCCTTGCAGAGCCAGCACTCCCATCCTTACCGGCAGCACTTTACAAAATGTGAAGCAGTTACAACTTTGACTGAGGAGGTCAGAGACATGGGCACTAACTGCCTGTCCTGCAGGAACACATGATTTTGAATTGCTGCCTTGAAAACAGGCAATGGTGTGAGAAGGGGACAGGGGACTTTTTAGTTTCTCTTGCTGATGCTCTTTGGTTTTGAATGGCATCATTAAATATTTAAAAAGTGAAAAATCAAAAGACAGCAAACGACCCTTAGCCTGTTAGGCCTCACACGTTTGCAGTTCCACTCTATCGCAGATGTAGGTGTTTTCAAAGAGAAGAGAGAACAAATAAGCCGAGCACCACAATGCTGTAGTGATTAGGACACACTTCTGGGAGTTAGAAGCTGTAGTTTTGTCCTTTCAGTCAGCAGATAGATTTCCATTTCCCATATTATCAGTGATACCTCCATCACCAGAAGATTGAACAGGCAATCGTCTTCTGCTTAGATCCAGGAGAAACGGATCCAGGAACCCTCTTAGCCAGAAGCCCCAAAGAGAGAGAGGTATTTATAGTTGTGGAAAACACTGTGCCAGTGTCACCTCTCTCCTTGCCACTTCCTAATGAACAGGTTAAGTGACTCACTACTCAAACATTTGTGGATCTCCATTGTGTAAATATCAACTATTTCACTGAGAATTGTGAACCTCACTAGACAATACAGCATCGTTAATTAAAAATTCTTGCCTTTGTGGGCCTGGTCCTCAGCTGTTTCAGTTCAAAGAGCTCTGCTGAACACAGGAAATGGAGACAAAGAAATATTTTGAAGAGAAATTGTGTGCTTTCCTCTTTTCCACATCAACTGCAAAACACAAGAAGTATCTACTTTGCAGAGGCAGACACAGCTATGTAAGATGAATCTTTATCAGTGACCTGGCTGAGGGGACTGAGGCTACCCTCAGCGAGTTCACTGATGATACAAAACAGACACCCCTCAGGCTGTGCTGCCATCCAACAAGAGCTGGACAGGCTGAGAGCTGGGTGCAGGCAACCCTCATGGAGTTTAATAAAGACAAGGGCAGAGTCCTGCATCTGGGGAGGAATAACAACAGGCACCAGGACAGGTCAGGGCTGCCCTGATGGAAAGCAGCTCCACAGAGAAAGACCTTGGAGTGCTGGTGGACAGCAAGTTCTGCATGGGACAGCAATGTGCCCTTGTGGCCAAGAGAGACAATGGCATCCTGGGGTGCAGCAAGAAAAGTGTGGCCAGCAGGGCTAGGGAGGTTCTTCTCCCCCTCTACTCTGCCCTGCTGAGACCACATCTGGAATACTGCATTCAGTTTGGGGCTCCCCAGTTCAAGACAGACAGAGACCTGCTGGAAAGAGTCCAAGGGAGAGCCACAAGGATAATTAGGGGTCTTGAGCATCTCCCCTGTGAAGAGAGACTGAGAGCCCTGAGGCTGTTTAGTCTTGAGAAATATTTGAGAGATGGGTGTCAAGCTCTTTTTGGTGGTTCACAGTAGTAAGACAAGAAACAACAGATACAAACTTGAACATAGAAGATTTCACCTCAACATGAGGAGACACTTCCTTACAGTGAGGGTGGCAGAGCACTGGAACAGGATACCCATGAGGGTTGTGGATTCTCCTTCTCTGGACACATTCAAACCCCACCTGGATGCATTCCTGTGCAGACTCCCCTGGGTGATGCTGCTCTGGCAGGGGGTTGGACCTGATGATCTCTCTTCCAACCTCAAATATCCTGTGATACTGTGATGCAAAGCTAGTAAAAATAAAGGTCTGGTTGGATTAAATCAGAGTGATAAATACAGCTATGTACACTCTGAGCTTATCAGGTTCAGCAAAATTCCTTGAAATATTATATGATTAAGACATCCAACAATCCAGTTGTCTTCCTGCTCTGTCTTGCAGCTTTTTTAAATTAAATGTATGTCTTACCTGATCTCTCATCTCCACCTCCCCATGACTTTGCAGTCTCAGGAACAGCTTCAGTGTGATTAGGAGAGTGTGTCCATTCCCTGTAGTGGCTGCCTCCATTGTTTGTCTCCTTTGTTTCAGGTAGGGGAGAAAGATGATCACTAGCTGTGCTGTTTCTTGCTCCCTGAGGTTCTGCAGAAGGAACTTAGAGAAGAGTAGACAGGAATTTGTCAGGCAGTGCCTTATCTATCAGAAAAAAAAAAAAAAAAAGATGCTATTTACTGCAACAATTACCACCACAGATGAGAAAAGAAAATGTTCGGCTTTTTTCTTTCTTGGTTTGTCCATGGACTTAGACACTGGCAGCTGCTGCATTAGCACTAGTTGGGTATAAAGTTCCATAAAGCAGGAGATAATTTATGTTTATCAATCAGCAGACATTTCCCTTTCTCCCTTCTAAGTACAGCCAAAATCAGGCTCCTTGTCCAGGATCTTCAGGAAAAAAGTATAAACCATAACTAGTCTGACACTGCTGAAGGGGACTTCCATTTCACTGGGGGAATTCCCTGCAGAGAACGTGTGGGTAATTTCCACTCTGTAGAAGGCAGACAATCTGCTTTCAACTGCTTGTGGTCCCTTGGGTTCCTGGGAGAGATTTGGTCATTCATATTCAAAGGACTGCAAAAGCCTGCTGTGTGGGGTTGGGTTTGCTTTGGTGGATAGACCAGCCTACACCTTAAGCATGTATTAATCCTACATTAACCATGGAGTCTTCTGGTATTGCTCCCCTGGATCAGGGTGCTGAATGCAGTAGCAGTAATAGACCCTGCAGAGGGCAGAGAATCTCAGAAGTCTTCTCAGAAGTCCTTTACTACCATGTTGTACAATCCCCAGCATTACAAATTCTTAGAGTCCCACTTTCAGAAGAAGTCCCAGAAGTCCTTAACAGAAGAAGTAGCTAACAGAAGCAGAAGTCCCTAGAGAAGCCCAAACCCCACAATGTGCTCTATTGCTTAGAGTAGCTGTTTAAATTCCCTTTCTCATCAATCACTTAACCAATATAATCCAACCACATATACAAGCTGAAATCTTTTCCCAATAAGAAGTGCCAGCATACCAGGATGGTGTTCCTGGCACACATGGAATGTGATTGCTTTGCTGTGCACAGTGTGCAATTGGTCAGCTAGGGAATCATGCACTCTGCACACATCCCAGCAGGACAGTGGCTGTAACATTCTGTAACTTTAAGGAAACATGAATGCCCGTGGGTTCTCTTTTTGGGTAAAGACACAACTTTCCCTACAGAATCACAAGAGATACCAGAATTTTACCCATCTTTAATCAGGAAACCCAGCTTTGATCCTACAAAGATGTTATGAAACCAACAGAAAATAATACAAATGCAGAGGTGCAGAAGAGCTTGGGGAAATAACACCTAAAAACACCCCCAGTTTTCTTTTCTAACCTATCTTCACTTTTCAACACTCTCTCCCACATATGGTGATGAATTAAGATAGGCAATGCAGGGAATTCTCTCTTTTGTACATGACTGCATTACAATACCTTTGGAAATAAAGATTTTTTTTTCTCCTCTTCACTACATACAAGATGAGATTTTAAAAACAGTGGCTAAATCTAGGATTCAGTTGTCAACAATTGCTGTCTAGAAACTACTAGAGAATCATCTTAAATTGGGCACTAAACTGGAACAGAGAAACACACCTCTGTTCCAGACACTAAGTAGTCATTTATTCCCTATCTTAAAAATAAAAAAATAAAAATTTAAAAAAAAATAAAAGGAACAAAAAAGGAAAGAAAAAAAAAGAGCCAGGCTTTCAACAAGGACACAGAAACAAGCTATTACCTCTCTCCACCCATCCTTAATATGTTTTATCTTTATTCTTTACAATCCTGGACAGCAAAGTGGCTGAGAGCCATCAGGATCTCTGATGCCACATGGTCATTGTCCCAGCTGTTCCTTCTGTTTCCATCTGAATGATAGTGGGAGTTGCTCTACCTCTGAGCAAAAAGCAAGAGAAAAAAGGTGCAACTTCTTAGTTTTTTTTAGGTTAGAGTAAAAGGGATCTTAAAAGTTGTTTGCCTCAAAAATTGCCAACTTTTTATACTGAATGCCTTGAAAAGATCAGGGTAAAGAAATCCTAATGATTTGGGAGTTTATACTACTGTAGAGCAAACAAAGAAGTATTAGTAATAGCTCGTTGCTGTGCCCACACAGTCATTTTACTGCAGAATGCCACAAAAATACTTTAAACAGACTTCTGTCAAGGCACTATGTGAATAATAGGTTTACCTGGTGTTCAGGATTCAGTCGTCTTTTCCTTGATCTAGGACGTCATTTTCTAAGGAATGAGGACATACACAATTAGCTGAAACCTGTAATGAAATTTCTGCTGCAGATATCTTCTTTGCTACTCCATTCTACATGCTGATAGCACAGAAACAAAATGAAGAGTCTTGATCTCTGAATCACTCAAATGTTGTTCCAGACACAGCTGGTGCTTTGAAGATCAGGGTACCTGTCAATTTCAGTTTCCATTTGCCAGTATACAGAGTGGGATTCAGCCAAGTGTAATGAAACAGCAATGAAAGAGTGTAGAAAATAAGATTTTTAAAATAGATGCAGTATGACAATAATCTACCTACGAAAGAATTATCAGAGAGGGGAAAAAAGTAGAGAACAGGGCAGATTCTCTGGACTATCGGTGTGGCTTTTGCCTTCATAGTAGTGTAAGGCTGGCCAGCTGTGGGAGAAGAAACTTGTAACAGCACAAAGCCACTGCATAGACTCTCTCATTCTTTGTCCCTGCCTCAGCTCAGAGGTGGAGGACAAGACTGGGAAGAGAGGGCCTGCTGCTGAGAGCTGCTTGCTATCTGCTCTCTGACCAGCCCCATGGGGCCCAAGACTCGGCAAGGACGAAATGCTGGGAATGACACAGACTGAGGTAACTCCTGCAGAGCTGAAAAGTGGAACTAGGTAAAGAACTTGTTCTTTGTCCCCATTCCTCCAATCTTCTTCTGATAATAGTTCAGACAGATTAAATTATTTGGTTCACTAGAATTTGGCTGAGATTGATAGAACAACAGAGCACAGCACTGACAACTAAATACTTCCTTCCATGTTACTTTTTTACTCTGAAATATTACAGTTTTGAAAGTGAGATATGCTATCAGAAGAGAGATACTGTTATGCTTTGAAGCTGTATCACAGTTAATTCCTCTTTTCTTCACCTCAGAAAATCAACCCTTTTTTTTATAACTCGACAATATTCAAGAACTTAAATAGCAATATTAAAACATGCCCTTTTAAATGAGAATGAACAATTATTCAGAAATAGAACTCCAGAAAAACCTCAGTTCCATCTTCCTATTTCTTTTTTGATGTGTAACAATAATTTATAATTTCCCTGTTTTCTAACTGAAAAGAAATAGGTAAGATTTGCCATAAATGACACTTCTGCACATAGATAAGTCTAAAATTCTAAATTCATCCAATACTTCTTTAAATATAATACTTAAATGGAGACTCAGCTCAGGTTTCTCCAACTTCATGCATTTTGATTGTTGTACCTGTCCTTGTAACAGACACTTTCTATCAAGAGGCCTCAACAGAAGTGTCCTTAACTACAACACTCTTGAAGCGTGACTGTCTGCGCCAGGTGAGCTGAAGTTGGTGTCTCTCTCAGAAAGCTGCAAGCTTCTGTGAGAGTGAGGGACTCAGGCTGTTTTGGATGCATCTGACTTTGTAAATAGTGTCAGCTTTTAGAAAGTGCATAAAACAAAGCAGGGAAAAAAAGAAACGGGTGGGAGGCAGGGTGGGGAAGCATAATGTGCATGCCTTAGCACTCGAGCATGGGTAAAATCTACCACTGGAGTGTTGACATTTCTAAAGGGCCAGGATTTCACCCTATGTGATCCAGACTTAAAAGTCTCTCAAAGGATTTTGAATAATACAATGTTATGCAGCTTTTAACATCTGAGGGCCACACACGTCATTTTGAAAGGTCAAAAGGATAAAACTGGGAGCAGTTGATTACCCTGCCCTACAATGTTTACACTGCATCAGGAGGGCTCATTCAAATCCTCCACTTTTAAAATGACAGGGCACACCTCAGAGTGTTAGTTCTATTCATAAGGCAGTACAAACCATCTCCCTAGTTTAGTTGTCCTTAATTTAAGCCCTACCATTTAGGGCTTTGGGCCAGAGGTTACACACCAAATGAAAAATCAGGGCCTGAGTCTCAATGACTCAAACTCTTGGTGCTGGAACACTTCAGTACTCCCTTCATTTTTTTTTCCTTGGCACCAGGAACTTATGACCCAGATTCTGGGACACTATAGGGCCCCATCCTACCCCTTTCTGAATTAGGCTATTCACTGAGCTTTTCTCTCTCTGCACTTCCTGCAGATCCTAGAAGAAGAGAACTATAATGAAAGCCACCAAACTGTCACTGAAGTCCTGACACAGACCAAGGGGTTTCAATAGACGAGGTATTTGGACAAGAATTTATGCCTCCTTTAAAAGGCACCTTCAAGCAATCAGGGTAACATGGAGGAAATACAGTAGAAGACTCATTTAGAAGTGAATTTCATCATTTTCTGGATGGTTTTCAGGAGGTCTGTTTTGGAATGACTGAAAGGAGAAGCAATGGTTTAAATGATTTCAAAAAAAGAGTACAGTGATGTCAAGAATATGCAATGCACCAGCAGCCTTTTAGTCTGCTAAGTATTACTTGCAGGAAAATTGCTTTCTTTAAAGGATTTTTATGCATCATATTCTGTTAATTACTCAATTATTGGTACTTGTGAGAAGTCATGCATACTAGCAAGTAGAAACCCACCTGGCTGACATTAGGAGCTTTTGTCTGTGAGTTCACCAGAAGCAGGAAAATAACTTGTAAATGCTCATGAAATATGAAGAACCAGCTGACTGCAGCATTTTTAGATTTAGGTGAAAATGTCACTGGGATTATTGAACAAAGAAATAGGAAGAGACAATAAGCCAAGTTATTTGAAAACTATTAAGAAAGAAAAAGAGTAATTTATTTACAGGGAAACTGCAAAAAAACTTCTGTTGCCTGGATATAATGCGTGAATAGGTGCCAACAGTGTTTCTAATCCTTAAGTATTTCAGCAGTGCTCAGGCTGTCAATTTCTGTGTGTTTGGTAGAACAGACTCCACCTACACCATAGCCATGAGTCAGAAAGTATGCTCAAGCAGGGAAGAACTTTTCCTTGTACAGGTGGAATGGCAAGAACACATTATACTTTTTTAACTCCCTTTAGTTGTTAAAAGGGGGAAAACACGTTTGACTTGCCATTACTCCTTTACCCTTGGCTGGTATATTCCCCTGTTAGATGAAGAAAGGTTTGAGGTGGTAAGTGGTTATTTAGGTTATGTAAAGATTAAAGCAGCAGGGTCATTGCAGGGACAGAAGTACCTCGGTTAGGCCAGCACAGCCAGCTGTCTGGCAGCCAGTTACCTGCCAGCCACTTGTGTTTGAGGTTTGTTTTTTCCCAGGTTAATAGTATTCATATGATATATGTAACATTTAAGCGAGACGCTGCCTTCGCCTCTCCCATTGCTTATTGCCCTGCTTGCCAGGGAGGCAATGCCTGTGTGGGAGGTGAGATTCACTTACCTGACCACAGTCACGCTACAGCACCTACCTCCAGCTGGGATGCTGCACGTCATCCCATGTTGTTAGTGGCCAGGGGCAGTTTGTGCCATCAAGCAGTGCTAACACGACGCAGCAGCCTCGTGGTCGAAACTACCATGATGAACACAAAAATATGACCTGAAGTACCGGCCTCGGCCTTCTCTGCACGCTGGAAAAGGCACCGTGTGCTCTCGCACCTCCCCTTGCAAGGTACCACGTCCCGCTCCGCCCGGCCGCCGTCAGCAGCAGCCCGGAGCCTTAGCTCCCCGGGGAACAAGCCGGCGTGTCTCAGGCCGCTCCGTCAGGCGGAGTGCCGCGGAGGCTTCGCGGAGACAAAGGCCGCAGGGAGGTGCGGGCAGCGGCCCGGCAGGACCAGAGGGGCGGAAGAGGGGACGACCGGCGGCAGGAACAAAGAAGCATAAAAAGACGGGAAGAGCAAAGAAAGTTGATACCAGCCCCCGTACGCCACTGCCACCACCACCGCCCCCCTACCCTGGCCCGGCTTGCCCGGCCGCTGACACTCAGGACTGTTCGCGGGGGTACCGGAGTACTGGGAAAAAAGCGAGTCAGGTACCCTAACCTTTACTGTTCACCCCTCAACCCCGACTCTCGGTCGGGACTTCTCATCCTCTCACACCTTCTTCCTCCTCAACCTCTCTGACCCCGCCCAAAGCCCGCCCCCTCCTCCCCCACGCTTCCCTTTAACGCGCGCTCCCGCCGGCAGCTCTTCCCCGTCCTCCCGCCCCCGCCTGGCCCGGAGGCGCGCGGCCTTCACTGGCCCTCGCGGGCGCGTGTTTCATTGCCCCCCCGCCCCGGCCTGTCATTTTCCCCCTCCCCATCTCCCCTCCCCCGCCTGTCACTTTCCCCCTCCCCCCCCACGCCTGTCACTTTCCCCCTCCCCCCCCCGCCCCCTCGCTGACAGTGCGCGAGCGCGCGCGCCCCCGCCCATCCCGCCCCTCCCCTGGCGAACCGCGAGCGCCCGGGCTAATTGACAGGCGGACGCGCGCTCGCCGTTGGACGCTAGGGCGGGGGTGCGCGCGCGGAGGCGGTGGCAAGGGCGCGCGCGCGGCAGCCGCTGCACTTCTCTTCGGGCAACGGGGGCAGGAGCGGCGGCCGTAGGAGAAGGAGCAGTAGCAGTAGCGGCCGCCGCCGCTGCTCGGGCGAGCGGAGAAAGAAATAAGAGGGCGAGAAGCGCGGCGGAGCGAGCTCATGACTCAGTGAGGAGCAGCAGCCCCTTTCCAGCCCTGCGCCCGGCCGGAGTGGGGGCGACCGCGTTGGATTGTCCCGCAGCCTGTGCCCGGCACCAGCGAGAAGAGAGACCTGCCCTCGCCTGCAGGTAGAAGACCCCCTCCTCACCCGCCCTCTCCCTTCCGAGGTACACCTTTGCCCCGGGTTAGGTCCCCGGCTGCTTCCCCTCCCCTTCGCCAGGCCCTTATCGTCCTTCCCCCTCCCCCCACTCCCCCTCAGTCTCTCTCCATCTCTCCCTCACGCGCCCCATCCCCTCTGTTTAACTACGACCCTCGGTCTCTACCTTTATCCTTCATCTCCCCTCTCTCCTCCTCACCTCTCCCGCAGTACCCCCTTATCCCCCTTGCCATCCGCGGCCATGCCCTTTCTTAGCAACAGTCCTGTCCGCCGCCCCCTGCCACCTCAGCATCTCTGCCACTGCTTCTCGCTCCCCCTGGCTCCATCCATCCTTCCTTTGGTCATCGCTCCAGCCTCCATTGCTCCTCAGCACCTTCACACCCCTTCAGGAACTCTTCCGCGTCCATTTGTCCTGCTTGCCCCACTGCGGGCGGGAGCAGCAGCCACCTCCGTTCTCTGCCGGCTCTTCCCCCCACCCCCGGCCCACCTCCGTGCCGATCGCGTGGTGCCCGCGGCACTCGCTGCGCCCCTGGGTCGCTCCGGCGCCGGCTTACCCCTGTCCCCCCAACTCTCCCATGGCCGAGCCGCCCTGTGTGAGGTGGGTGCCCCGAGCTGGAGCCTCTCGGGATGGGCGCTAGTCCTCCACCCCTCCTAACCGGGAGCGCCCCGAGGAGCCCCGCAGCCCAACCCCCTCCCTTCCCTCCTGTGCCCCCGACATCTTCCTCTTGCAGTCTCCTCCTCCTCCTCCTCCTTCTCCCAGGCTGTCTTTTACTTCTCACCCCGGCCCGGCCGACGCCTGCCTGGCCAGGGCAGTGCGGGATGAGTGTGGATTTTGGGGGTGCCCATGTTCCCCCGCCCCGCGCCCCGGTACGGCCTGATGCCGCACTCTGGGCTCCCCGACGGGTGGGGGCAGTTGCGTGTGCACCCGTCGCTGGCGGTGGGGCCGTGGAAGCCCAGGGTTGCCGTCTTGTCCCTTTGGGTGTCCCTCTCAGAGAAGAACCCTACCCGGCCAGATACCAGGCTCCTTCGGTGTCCTCTACTATGATGTTTCGGTCCTTTTGCCCTTTACTGTTTCTAATGAAGATAAGTAAGGCGGCTGCTGCTGTTGCTGCTCTTCGTGGACCCTGCAGAAATACTCCATTTATCTCGGCTTATAGGAAATTAAGACCGCTTTAGAGAGACATCATCACTATCTCTGGCGCCCTAGGGACCCATCTGCACATTGCCAGGATCTCTGTCCCCAAATGCTGGATTTTTTCTTTTTTTTTGGGGTGGGGGATGGGGGGAGGATTGGGAGTGATGGTGGTGGTTATTTTTCTTGTTGTGTTTTTTTTTTTTTTTTTTTTTTTAAGAGGAGAAGGGAGGGGAAGTCCCCTTTCACTCCTTCCTCTGTCCCCTCTGCTCCTTTTTCTCAGCACAACAGCAGGGAGGTTAGTAACCACCCTCCTTTGAATGTAGAATAGCCTGGCAGCCAGGAACCTGGACATTGTACGTTTTTCCTCTCGCTCCGTGTGGCAGTTGCAAATGCACTCAAGGAGTATTTTATACTTGTCTGTGTTCCTGGCAGTGAAATGTTTTCCTAACAGTGTCACCCCTTCAGTTAATTTTATTACTTTTTTCCATTCTCTTGTATGTTCATGTGTGTGTTTGTCTTTAACTTTGAAGCGTCTAACTTCAGGCCCTTCAAAAATGCTCTGTGACTGCGGTATTGAGCATCTCTTGAACTATGCAAAATTCCTAAGATTGCACATACTGGGAGGAGAGGGCATGGGAGGAACTGCCTGGGTGTCAGGAAGGGGAACAGAGAGGAAAAAACTCCCGAGAAACTCGCCAGACATAAGATGACAGATTTAAGCATTTTCCTGATGTAAATGCTGGCGTTACAGCAATTACATGCTTTGGGCTACTGTTAGAGTGTTTGTCTGCTGGATGGTAACCTGAACTTACGAAGTGAATACAATTGTTTTTGGATAATAAGAGTATTTATAGCCAAGGTTATTCACAGCAGATGTCCTGTGCATATAGGCTTTATTAAATATGCTTTTAAACAATCTGGCCTGCAGTGGTAAAGACTATATATACGTTGTGAAAAGAGTTTTTCTCTTTAAAATTAGATATATTGAGCAAAGCTCTGAACTAAAATGTAGAGTAAGTAAATGCCATCAGAAGTATTAAAAAAAAAAAGAGATTATTATATTTTAGCTAAAAAGATAAGATTATATTTTAGCTGTATATAGAAGCAAAGAAAACAGATACCTGCTATCAAAATTGTGTTATAGCTATTAAATGTGTATTTTGACTTGTTGGAATATGATACCTACGTGTTTCATCACTTCTCAATTTTCTGTTGCTTTTCTCTTAAAGTATGACAGCCAGCATGTAAATATCTAAACATTAACTTGCATAAATATATTAATTATATTAAATAGAATGTTAGAGATGTGCCATAGGAAAATTGTTCTTCAAGAATGAATAACTTTTGTCGTTTAGTTTTAGGACACAAACTATGCATTATTTCAGTTACTTGAATGAGCAGGCTAGGGGTTGTGGGTTTAAGTAAAATTTTGTATGAAAATATAAAACATTCTTTTCCTTAATAAAATCTAAACTGTACCTTAAACCCATTAAGGGAAACCTAGGCCCATATCCCTGGCTTGCTATTACTTTCTATTTCTTTTAGCATCTAAACATTCTGAAGGGATTTCCCTTTCTGTATAGTTTCATAAATTAGACAAAAAAGGGATCTAATTCCTCTTGGAGTTGGTTGTGTTGTGTCAATAATGCCTGAAACAGTTTTCCACTCCACGTTGCATACTGTTTGATAGAACTTGGTAAGGCTTTTGCAGAATAGGAGTAAATTTCTTACATGCAGCTATGACTAGAACATTTATGACCTTTCTACAAAGCATCCTTTTCAACATAACCCTGTCAGCATTGTTGTTACTTTACTTTTCCTTTACTGTCTCTTCACATAAATGTGTACGGAGATGAACTCCGTTTAATCCTTCTGAACAAGCATGTTTGAATCTGAGCCTGCAGTGTCATTGCTCTCCCTTGAGAGAGCATTAAAACATACAATAGTCAAGGTGAATAGTTTTATTTTCAGTTGTGATGGTGTCTGTGCATGGGTAAAAGGAAAAGCAAGTTGAAGTTCACAGCAATTTAAAACTCTTGGTGTATGAATGAACCAAGTTTTGATGAAGGGACTGGAGCACTGCCCTGTGAGGAGAGGCTGAGAGCCCTGGGGCTGTTTAGTCTGGAGAGGAGAAGACTGAGAGGGATTTAATCAATGTTTCTAAATACCTGAGGGCTGGGGGTCAAGAGGGAGGGCACAGGCTCTGCTCACTTGCAGCCTGGACTAGGACAAGGGGCAATGGATAGAAACTCCAGCACAGGAGGTTCCACCTCAACATGAGGAGAAACTTCTTCACTGGGAGGTTCCCAGAGCACTGGAACAGGCTGCCCAGAGAGGTTGTGGAGTCTCCTTCTCTGGAGACTTTCCAGCCCCATCTGGATGCATTCCTGTGTGACCTGTGCTGGATTCTCTGGTCCTGCTCCAGCAGGGGGGTTGGACTCAATGATCTCTGGAGGTCCCTTTCAAGCCCTGACATCTTGTGATCCTGTGGTTTGGACGGATTTGATCAGAAAATCACCCAGGTACTTGGGGATGGCTTGGGAGTAGTCAAGGAATGTTTGGGCCTCTGTGCTTTGAAGTTGATTCTTTTAATAAAATCTCCAGAGGAGAATATGTAAAATATGTATATAAACTACAGGTTTGTAATTAGAGTAAAGACCTTCTGGGGTTGGGTTTGCCTGTTTCTTTATTTGGTTTTGGTAAAATTTTCTAACAATCATTGCCACCATATATTCTAATTTGGTCAGAGTTATTCATGGACATCTGCCTTTGTTAGAACAGTTAGAGAAGTCATGACAGCTGTAACAGTGGGCTTGTAATTCCTCATCTGTCAGCATATTGTTATATTATTTTACATGAGGGAAGAAATGAAAGTAGCTAAGTAGTATCAGAAGTGTACAAATAATGTGTTAACTTGACTTCTGAAGGAATGCTGAGATTTCTTGTTGGTTGAGTTCTCTGACACACTGTTGCCTGAGCAGAGCTTGTCAAGAAAAAAATTTCCTTCTATCCTCTACCAGTGTACTTACAGTTCTAGAAGCACACTGGTTTAGTAAATACAAACAGTCCTGTGTTGGTGCCCCCTGGTTCTGTGAAGATTTCCATTGAGCATGCTAGGATGGAGGGTTTCTAATGTGGAAGCCCATGTTACAGACCTGGGGTTGGAAGGGACTGTGAAAGATCATCTAGTCCAACCCACCTGCCAAAGCAGAATCACCTGCAGTAGGTCACCTAGAGTAGGTCACATAGGAGCACATCCAGGCAGGTTTTGAATGTCTCTGGAGACAGAAACTCCACAACCTCTCTGGGCAGTGAGTTCACAGATGTGTTTCAAAAGGGGTAACAGAGTCTTGAGACTATACAGCTCTGGGTAATAATAGGTAAATAAATATGTAAGTGTTTATCATTTATTTGATATGAGGTTTAAAATGGCCAGCTCTGGAATTATTGTTAAGATGCTTATGGCAAACTCTTCAGTACTAAGACTACTTAAGTACTGTAGCACAAGTGTTACATATTAAGATATGTTATTTCCTTAAGGCAGGTAATGAATACCACTGGACAGTTTCTTCTGAAAAAGCTAACTTTTATTTGTTTTTTATTCAGTGCAGCATCTGCCATGTCTACAGAAGGGCAGAGAGTTGATGATAGTCCAAGCACTAGTGGAGGCAGCTCTGATGGGGATCAGCGTGAAGGTGTTCAGCAGGAACAAGAAAGGGAGCAAGTTCAACCAAAGAAAAAAGAGGGCAAAATATCAAGCAAAACAGCTGCTAAACTGTCAACTAGTGCTAAAAGGTATGGTGTTCTTTCTGGCTGCTTGTTTTCCTTTCTTCTTGTCAGCTGACCATCAGATGTATATACTGACTCAGTATATTAATTTTCTTACTGCTTTATTATCACTCTACTTGTAATAGCCTTTTGAGACTGGGCACAATAATGGGACCTGTATAGTTTTTCCTTTCTTTGACAGATTCTCCTTCACATGGTTTTAATGGTAGCTTGCATGATAAAAGCTGACATTTTTTTTATTGCTAGTAAATCTCAGACAGTTTTGTAGCCTTATAAAATATATTTCTGTGTGTGTACGTATGACTGATGTTGAAACTTGTCAGTGTAACTTACAGTTAATTAACCATAAACATTTCAGTTCAGTAACTCAGCATGTTAGGAGTACTGTAATACCTATTGCTGCAAAGCACTTTGCTTCCTTTTCCCAGATGGTTGAGCCAGAAATACTTGAGTGAACAATCAATGCATGTTGGTGTCATTACTTTTAACTGTGGTATGGTTTAATACTCATTTATTTTCCTTCCCTCTTTTAGAGGGAAGGTGGAGAATAGCTATTTAAATTATTCTGTACTATCATGTCAATCTCTAAATAATGATTGTCTTGCTGGATCAGGCAGAAGGAATTTACAGCTTAGTGTTGCACCAATAGTAGACATAGGGGTGTTAGTGTGGGTGACAAAATTAAATGGGATTATAGTATTGATGGGATTATAGTATTGAAGTTAGAAAACATTTCTAAAATAATCTGACAAGAGACCAGTTCTGTAAACTGTACTGACAGAATTCCCAGATGCTGTTTCTTTGCTAATTCAATGCCATTTAAACTACAGGAAAAACCTGGAATTATGCCACTATGATGCTGTGGTAAAGGAGAAATGAGAAGGCTCTATGGCCATAATTTCTAACATATACATGCAGTTGGAGTCTGTAAATACCAGTATATAAACATGTGTGTACATCTCCTCAATATTCATGCTTTCATCTTGGCTTAATCTGTCCCCTACCCACTGCCTACTTTTCTGAAGTCTCTTCTGTCTTTCCAGTGAGGTATTGTCATGATTTTTGTCTGCCATAGAATCATGGAATGGTCCAGGCCAGAAGGGACCTCCAAAGCTCATCCAGTCCAACCTCCCGCAGTCAGCAGGGACATCCCCAACTAGATCAGGCTGCCCAGGGCCTCTTCCAGCCCTACCTTGAAGATCTCCAGGCATGGGGCCCCAACCACCTCCTGTCACTGTAGGACTTTGTAAACAGTCTCTCTCCAGCCTTCCTGTAGCTGCATTCAGGTACTGCCAGGCTGCTATTAGGTCTCCCCAGAGCCTCCTCTTCTCCAGGCTGAACACCCCCAGCTCCCTCAGCCTGTCCTCAGAGCAGAGCTGCTCCAGCCCCCTGATCATATTTGTGGCCCTCCTCTGGACCCTCTCCATCAGCTCCATGGGCACCTTCTGTAGAGCTAACATGTCTTCTTATTTTGTCTCCCCTGGTGAAATACTTTCCTGGTATGGCACCGGTAGGGGATTAGGCAGTCATCTCTCTTACAGGATGGCTTGCAAATCTTGCCTGTGTTTCCTTTTATGACTAAAAGCAAAACACAAAACCACCAGCTGTCGGGTACACAGCCACTATGATTTCTGCCTTTTTCTTTCATTTGCTTCCTGCTGTAATTATTTTTTTAAATATTAGGATTATTGGACTAATCATGACTTTTAAGGTCTCAAAATCTGTTATTTAACACCTTCAGAAAAGAGTCTATGTATTCTGGACCTTGTAATGTAATGATGCCACAATTCTGACAAGGGCCTGTGGACGCTAACCTATTAAAAAATTAATAATGATATGTTAGAAATTGGTCTATTAATCTTAGCTTTGCATCTTCAAAGCTCAGAGCTTTTATCAACATGCATTTCACAGTGATAAAATTACTTAAACCTTTTAAAGTTTAATCATGTCTGCTTATGGTTCTGCTAAAGCTAATTATGCCAGTTGCTGACATCAGTACATTTGCCAGTTAGACTCTAAAGTGAGTTGCACATCTGTAATAATGTTGAAGGAAGGACTTTGATTGTGTATTTTAAAAGCTGAGATGATTTTTAAGAGTTCTTTAGATGTGTCCAATAAATAATATTTTTGAAAAAAATTCTTTTAGGAGTGCTGGCTGTCATAGTACTTTGGAAGTTTCACAGCAGCATAATCTTTCTATAAACAGGGGGTTATCTTCCTAGTAACATTATTGGGTTTGTTCATTAGGAATGAAAAATAACGCAGGAATAAGGCTATATTCCTTCAATGGAAGTGTTGTTCTTGACCAGGTTAAAAGATTGAAATAAATTGAAGTATTTCAGCTGTCTGAGTTAAAAAAGACAACATGTATGCTTAGCAGCTTTTTCCTCTTCTAGCTTTTGAATTCTGTGCATTTCTATGGCATTACTCTGAAGTCACAATAATCTTCACTTAAGTGTTTTATTATGCAGTTCCCTCTAATAACTCCATTATAGTTAGAGAAGTCAGCTCAGCTAAAATCAGTAAAACCTCCTAAAGAATAGGGCTTTGGTCAAAATCACTTAACTCCCATTTAGAGCAAGTTAATATAGCATTGGAGCTAAAGTCACAGACTACAGACTTGATTCTGTCTTGAGTTTGAAAGTTATATTTTCTCACTTGGAAAGCTTTTCCATACATACAGAATTGTGGTCACGCTATTTTTGGATTGCATTATGATGCCTGGTGTGTATCTTGGATTAGAATGAAGAATTGTCTCTATTTTGAATACTTCTGTTATGCTTTTTATTCATATGTTTATGTAGTCCAATTTAAAGAATTTTCAGTAGCATTAGGTTTTATGTAAATCAAGATTTAGCAGTGTGCTGACTTGTGCATGTGTAAAAGCAAACTGCTACTATGTCTCATATTCATACATGAGGGTGGTGAGACACTGGCACAGGTTGCCCAGGGAGGTGGTGGAAGCCTCATCCCTGGAGATTTTTGCAGCCAGGCTGGATGTGGCTGTGAGCAACCTGCTGTAGTGTGAGGTGTCCCTGCCCATGGCAGGGGGGTTGGAACTGGATGATCCTTGAGGTCCCTTCCAACCCTGAGAATTCTGTGATTCTGTAATACACTACTCCTGCAGCTTGTGGCTCCCCAGAATGGTCTGACTATGGAGCCTATATGAAACCACTTGAATTTGAGTAAGATTTTTTGGTTTTAAGATACAGAGTTTCTTCTGTTAGCATTACTGTAGATGGCATCAAGAAGGCAGAATGCCATCAGATGCCATCCTTCTTTGTTAATGCTTTCAGGACTAGCTGCTGTCAGGTGTAACAGCTCATATCATGTGTCATGCAGTGTGCTGGTCCTTCAAATTTCCTCACCCAGAGGGCACCACCTTCAGTAGCAACCTTTCTTGCCTAACGTGTCAAGATTGAGAAACTTTCTGCATATCACAGTTACAGTTCAGACACAGAATTGGATTGATGTCCTTGAAAACAGCAGGCATCTTGTTACCTCTTGAGTAGCAAATCTTAGCATGACCTTTGGATTGAGAGAAGTGTAACCATTCTTGGCTGACAGGGTAGCTTGACAAATAAATGTATTGTTTTTCTTGGCTTCTGAAAAATCTGTCGACCTTTGTATCCAGTCCTGTATTTTTTTTTTATAAATATCTGTGCCAATTGTGATCTTTAAAACTTCAGTTGAGTCTTTATTGAAAGAATATTGAACCTTAGGGAGTAGCAAATAGGTAATGGATTAAATTTGCTTGAAATTCAGCAAAAAAAGAGCGATTTTTTTTTTCCCCCCTCTCCTGTATTTCTCAGATGTTTGTCACTGTTTTCAAGGCATCTAAGAATGGTATTTAGCATGTTGAATGCTTTTTCCTTTATAAGAAATGTCTTTGTCATTTATTCTGTCATATGGTGTGTCACAGTATGGAGGAGAAAATATTTCTTTTCCTCCAACATGAATCTAACCATCTTTAGATCAGTTTTCTGCTCAGTCACAGTTTATATAAGACTGAAATAGAATCATACAATGTTTCTGGCCAGAAGGGACCTCCAAAGCTCATCCAGTCTGACCTCCCCACACTCAGCAGGGACATCCCCAACTAGATCAGGCTGCCCAGGGCCTCCTCCAGCCTCACCTTCAATATCTCCAGGGAAGAAGTCTCAACCACCTCCCTGGACAACCTGTGCCAGTGTTCCACCACCCTCATAGGAAAGAACTTCTTCCTAACATACAATCTCAATCTGCTCTAGTTTGAAGCCATTGTCCCTCGTCCTGTCCCTGCAGGCCTTTGCAAACAGTCTCTCTCCAGCCTTCCTGGAGCCCCCTTCAGGTACTGCCAGGCTGCTATTAGGTCTCTCCAGAGCCTCCTCTTCTCCAGGCTGAACACCCCCAGCTCCCTCAGCCTGTCCTCAGAGCAGAGCTGCTCCAACCCCCTGAGCATTCTCATGGCCTCCTCTGGACCCTCTCCATCAGCTCCATGTCCTTCCTCTATTGAGGGCTCCAGAGCTGTACACAGCACTCCAGGTGAGGTCTCCCCAGAGCAGAGCAAAGTGGCAGAATCACCTCTCTGGCTCTGCTGGCAATGCTGCTTTGGATGCAGCCCAACCAAATGCTTGCATTTCTTAGTATTTTCTAAATAGTGTATCCTTCAGTATGAAGTTTTGGGTCACCTGGCTTTTATGGGTAAAGAAGCATGTATTTTAAAAAAGCAGGTGTGGTAAGAGTAGATTGTTGTCATATAGTGGTAACAGTAGGTTGTTTTCATATAGGCCATTATTTTACTTCTTTGCTATTAATCGTATTGGGAAATCCTCTGACAAATTCAGTTTTCTGCTAGTTTTAGAGGCTTCAACTGTGTCGTAAAGGAAACAATTCACAGGCCCTCTAGGCTTGGAACAGTAGTAAATATGTCTATAAGAATTAATAATATTTGAAATGCACAATGTACTTTCATGCTTCTGAATTTAGGGGTAGATTAACCTTTGCACTATTACTGGAAGGCAACTGTTTGTTCTTTTCTGTTAGTAAAATGGAGGGGAAAATAGTGTGTGTGTGTACATATATATGTATCTGAGAGAGGGGTTACATGACTTCTGTAAACCCAAAGAGTATCAGATGTGACATTGCAAATTAAATGCCCTATGTGTACAGCCTAGGGCTTTGATTACTAGCAAGAGCTTCTCTCCCTACCGTCATCCCACTCCCTAATCATAGGATATTTGGATTGGAAGGGGCCTCCAAAGGTCATCTAGTCCAACCCCCTGCAGTGAGCAGGGATATCCTCTGTTAGATCAGATTGCCCAGAGCCCTGTCAAGCCTGACCTTGAATATCTCCAAGGATGGGGTGTCAAGTACTTCCCTGGGCAACCTGTTCCACTGTTCTCATGATGAAGAACTTCCTCGTAACATCCAACCCAAATCTACTCTTCTCTAATTTAAAGGGATTTCCCCCTGTCCCATCACTGCAGGCCTTTGCAAGCAGTCCCTCTCCAGCCTTCTTCTAGGCCCCCTTCAGATACTGGTAGATACTATTAAGGCTCCCCACAGCCTTCTCTTCTCCAGGCTGAGAAACCCCAGCTTCTTCAGCCTGTCCTCATAGAAGAGGTGTTCCAGCCCCCTGATCATTTTCTAGACCCACTTCATCAGGTCCATGTCCTTCTTGTGTTGAGGGCACTAGAGCTGTACACAGCACTCCAGGTGAGGTCTCCCCAGAGCAGAGCAAAGTGGCAGAATCACCTCTCTGGCTCTGCTGGCAGTGCTGCTTTGGATGCAGCCCAGGATGTGATTTGCCTTCTGTGCTGCAAGCTCACACTGCCTGCTCCTGGCCAGCTTCTTATCCACCAGAGCTCCCAAGTTCTTTTCCACAAGGCTGCTTTCTATCACCTCCTGCCCCAGCCTTCATTGATAATGAGGATTGTTCCAGCCCAGATGCAGAACCCTGCACTTGCTCTTGTTGAGCCTTGTGAGGTTCACCTGGGCCACCTCTGCAACTTGTCCAGGTCCCTCTGGATGTCATAGTGTCCTCATAGCGTATCAGCAGCACCACTCAGCTGGGTGCCATCTGCACACTGCTGCTGATGTGTTCATTATGTCTATGTGATTGATAAAAACGTTAAGCAGCACAGGCCCCAGTGCAGACCCTTGAGGGACACCATTGTCACTGCTCTCCACCTGGACTTTGAGCCATTGAGCACCACGCTCTGGTTGTGACCATCCAGCCAGTTCCTTATACACTGAACGGTCCACCCAGCAAATCCATATCTATCCATCTTGGGAAGCAGGATGTTATGGGGACCATGTCAAAGGCCTTGCAGAAGTCCAAATAGATGACATCCACAGGTTGTCCCTTGTCCAATGACATAGTTGCTCCATCACAGAAAGCCACTAGGTTTGTCAGGCAGGACTTGGCCATAGTGAAGCCATGCTGGCTGTCTTTGATTGCCTCCCTGTGCCTTGTCAGAGTGCCTAGGAGAGTCTGCTCCATGGTCTTCCCAGGCATGGAGGTGAGGCTGACAGGTTGGTAGTTCCCAGGGTCCTCCTCTCTCCCCTTTTTAAAAATGGGTGTGATGTGTCCCTTCTTCCAGTCACCAGTATACATATGTAAGCCAATGACATCCTGGTTTACTAAACTGGATGTATACAATGATTTTAATTTGGAGTCCTTCCTCCTCTTTGGCATAGCTAAACATAAACTGTACTGAGGCAGAAAATCCAAAGTGAAAGATGCCAGAAAAGACCTTGCAAAAAATGTTTTGTTGCCAGAGGCCACATATTCTTGTGGTGAACCCTCTGTGGTAAGTGAAGGAAATGAGGCTTATTCTCTCCTCTACCAGATTCTGAGGGCAACTCAGTGGAGCTATGAAGCAAGTGCCAGAGCAGTAACCCACGCAAGCAACAGCCAGCTTGCACTTTGCAGGTCTTGTTCAATACAAGGCTCTCTGGGATGTTGTCTGATGATTTAATTGTAACTGTGACTGCTGTGACACGTGAACAAAGTATTGCATGTCAGCTGCTCTACAAAAAGAGTTTATAAACATGCTCTCAGCATGCATGCAAGGTAAATTACAGCTGCAACAAAAGAGGTGGAAGCTGTCTATATTAATTTTAATTTGGGATGCCACAGAGTAAGAAAGTAAGTGTGGACAACTTGCTGAGTAGCAACTGATGGACAGTATCATTAATATCTTGTTTGTATAAGAATAATCCTGATTGAAACATCTCTTTATCTTAGATGCTTGCAAAAGCAGTTAGGATTTTTGAACACAAATAAAAAGTACCACCCAATCAGTTATTGCTTGAAGCATAAAGGCTTGCTGTTCTTGTCTGCTCAGTCACAGGAGAAGCTTGATGAAGGAGCATTTTAGTGCTCTTAGTGTTAGAAGTTAGAAATTCTGAGTTGAGCTGAAACAGAGAAAGAAGGTCTTGCTCTATACCCTTTAGTTTCAGAATGGAAGGAGTGTGGATTAGGCCTTAGGAGGAAGAATGCAATTTGTGATGTTTCTGATTCATTGTAGTGCAATGAAGTATTAACTGCTTTTACTACTCTATGTCACAGGATCAGAGGATGTTAGGGCTTGGAAGGGACCTCCAGAAACCATTGAGTCCAACCCCCCCTGCCAGAGCAGGACCATAGATTCTAGTGCAGGTCACACAGGAACACATCCAGATGGGTCTTGAAAGTCTGCAGAGGAGACTCCACAACCTCTCTGGGCAGCCTGTTCCAGTGCTCTGGGACCCTCACAGTGAAGAAGTTCCTCCTCATGTGCAGGTGGAACCTCCTGTGCTGCAGTTTCTATTCACTGCCCCTTGTCCTATCCCAGGGTGCAAGTGAGCAGAGCCTGTCCCCTCCCTCTTGACACTCTTTGCACATGTAGAGCAAAGTCGTCGTCCCTGGCTCTGGAACCTAAATGCCATCCTTCTGTAATTTGTGAAACGGCAGGAAAAGCAAAGCAGACATGAAACATGAAACTGAAGGTGATTCCACAACACCTAGGTTTTCTGTGATTTGAACTTTTATAGTGTAAATTTCAAGAACACAGGAGAAATTTGACATATACAGAACTATTCAAAGCATCTCCCACGCATGTAAGATCTCCCTTCTAAAAGGTGGGAACTGCTGGGATTGGTGAAATGGAGTAACCTTTTAAAAGCAACATCTTTGTTGTGCTTAGACTTCTCTAATCAGATACTCTGTTTTAATAAATGAGGTGGATTTTCAATGTTGCTCCAGTGACTTGCTGCAAATATTGATTAAGCAGCTTGTGCCTGTGTTTTTACAAGGAATTACATTTTGGGGGGTAAATTCTATGTACTGGAGATGTAAATATTTCAGTTAGTAGAAAAAACAAAGAAACATTGAATTTCTCCCCCCTCTACAGGAGCACCTAGAGTGTGTGTATGTAGGGTTGGGGTACAAAGAGCCTGGAAGAAAAGCTCTGAAATGGTGTTTTTGTATTTTCAAGCATATCTGCCTGTCTAACAAATCCTAGCCAGGAATGTCCTAATTGTTTCAGAACATGAATGATAAAGGATTGTAGTTTCTGGTTCAGGCCAGTGCCTTTATTGCCTTTGGTTCATTTTATTCATTATAACCATAACACCAACTCGTAGTGGTGTAAAGGGAATTTTGATAGTGGCTGTGAGACTCCTTAGCATATAAGGCTGTATTTGGATCTTAACATTATATAGAGAATCCTCCTGATCATTTTGATGTTAAAAATGCTAATATGCCTAAATGTTTGTTTTGATAAACCGATTTTTTCTCTTTTATTTTTTTGCCTGTATTTATGTGCAAAATGGACAACAGTCATTTTAACCAAAATATATGTGTACTTCAAGGGTTGGACTTTTGGGCTGTGGCTTGAGCATGTATCTCAGAAATTTGAGCAGTATTATCCTGCAGGCTTTCTTTTGTAGTGTAGGGAACAATAACAACCTGCTCTGTGTATGAAAACTTGCCAATGAGAAGGGAAGAAGAAAATACACAGGTTGGGGTTTTGGTTTGTTTTGGGGTTTTTTTTGTGTTTATGTGTTATTTTTTAATTGTTGTTGGTTTTGTTTGGGTTTTTTCCTTTTCCTTCCCCCTAAATGTTTGTAGTTCTGCACTGAAGCAGCCTTTAAAAAAGCTTTGGGTGTAGTTTATAGGGGAGGTGGCCATTGAGGTCCTGCTTATGGCATCATACTCTGGCAAGTGTTTGGGAACTGTAAACTCCTGCAAGTTCCTTTGGGAACTCTCTAAATTCCTGCTGTGCATGCTTATGTTTCTTGGAGGGGGAAGATGCAGGCTCTCATGCTGGTCTAATGGGAAAGAGCCCATGCTGCTAGATATGGCAATGATACCGAATTCAAGGATTTGGCATGGGAGCAGCAGGCTGCGAGTATCCAGAAATCCTTAACAATGAATTGCTCTGCCTGAAGGAGGGTGTCCAGCAGGATGCCTGTAATGAGTGCAGTACTGCCAGGACCTGGACTGGACCTGCTCAGCTTTGTGTCTTCATCAGTGATTTTGAAGATATGCAGAGTGCAGGCTTGAGTTTTCAGATAAGACCAAACTGAAGGGGAGCAATTGGAACATGCAGGAGCAGGGCTACTGCTCAGAGGGTCCTCAGCAGGCTGCAAGATGGTTGACAAGGCAACTAATTAAATTCAATAAAGACATCATGCATGTAGGGAGGACCAACCTCCTGCAATGATGCCGGCTGAGGAACAGCTCTGATGAGAAGGATATAGGGGCTCTGGCAGCATGCTCAGTGTGAGTGCTCCAGGGAGCTGGAGCACTTCCCTTTGAGGATAGTCTTTGGGAAGCCCTGGTAGAAGCCCTGCAATACCTAGGAGGATGTCGTGGAAAAGAATAGGCTCTTTTAGGAAGGGTGAGAGGCAACTATCCTCTGAAGTTGGTTTTTTTGCCAGTACAAGGTATATTAAGACACTAAATATTCTGGAGACCAAGACCTGTGAGAGACACAGGCAGAGAGGAAATAAGGAAGGAGGATGTCTGAGACATGTAATTGTTGTCTAAGTGAGCAAAGGAAATGAGAACCCTGACCTATAGAAAACTGGGATTTTCAAGGTCGCTGCTCATGGTATAACTTGTCCCAGATTTTTCAGGAAGAATTTGATTTTTTTAGTTGTGCAATTTTGTGAACCCTTACAGTATCAGCTTTCCATTGGAAATTGTAAGAACTATGTTTTATTATTATTGATTGCTGTAGAAATGTTCATGAAGTTGAAAGCAATACATTACAAAGATAATTTTTTTTCTTTCCCTTAAGAATTCAGAAAGAACTTGCAGAAATCACATTAGACCCTCCTCCAAACTGTAGGTAAGTTCATCTGGATTTTATTAATTTGGAATATGGAAATGGCATCTATGGAATTACAGAAATTGCATAGGGGACTAGAATTAATGTTAGCTCTTTCTTTGTGCTAATTACTTTAGTAACTTTTGAATAAAAGCTGAGAGATAACTTTTGTCTGCATACAAGGCTGTGACATACTTCCTGGTAATAGAAGTAATGGGGAAAAAATGATGAACCCTTTGATGTATTAATAGCTAGAGGGTGAAAATCAAATCATGATGGCATTTTGTTTGATTCTGTAAAATGTAATCTTGGTGGCAGTTGCTGGTGTGTTGGTTTGGTTTTGTTTTCTTCTTCCTTGCAAATTGTTAACATGTTGTGAATATAATGGAGAAGGAAAAATGTTACAGGCACAAGCTATTATTAATCTGCTGTCTGCATTTCGGGTGATCAGTTACAATATTCAGTGGAAGCTTCCTGCAATAGAATATCTCATCACACAGGCTTTCTGATGATGACTTGGAGTTTGTTTGTGGGTTTTGTTTTGGTTTTGGTCAGATACGTTTACTTCTGGTATGTTTAAAATTGACTTTGAAATGAGTGGTGAGGCAGGCCTTGAAACCCTTGCTGCCTGGTGGCCGAGGCGGGATACAGTGGTTTTCAGATGGCTTCTTATCTGTCAGCTTGACATATGGTCAGTGTTGGAGCTGGGCCAGGGCTGTGCAGAGCTGCTTAAAGGAGCCTGTGCCATCACACCACTGGCAGTGAGATACTGGGCTCGGTGCAGAAGAACAGCTTCCATCCAGTCCTGCCAACCCATTTCAACTGGTGTGGTTAGCAGGATTCATTCTATTAGTGCAGTAAAAAGAAAGATTGATAGAAATGGCTGATTGCATGCAGCTTTTATAATGAATCCCAGTACGTTTCAGTATCAAATTAACTAAGCAACCAGCAGTAAAAATGACAGTCAGCTTTATTGTTTTGGTCTCTTGACAGAAGTACGTGTGAGAAAATATTCTAACAAGATTTGATGTGGTTGTGCTGGATCTCAAGATATAAGTCAAGCAGCTATGTACTAAAGCACTGCGTAGCAGACTTGCAATAATAGTGTTAAAAGTGTATTTCAGTCAATTAGGATGAACAGTTCTTTGCTAGATAAAACATTTTAATAGCTAAGCTGTTCTGTCATACTTGTAACTGTGTGCGAGTCTTCAATCACATCAAAGCTGTTTCGTATGGCAGATCCTTACTTAGGTGTTGATGGCTGATGCCTATTAGTGGATTGATTTGCTGAGATGAATATAAAACTTCAGACTGTTGTAGAAGAATGCATAAGTCTTTGAACTGAGTCTAAAAGGCTTATGGTTTTTACAGCAGTATCATTTGTTCTAGTTGTCTGAATCCTTCCCTTTGTAACAAAGCAATTGTTTCAGTATGCAAGATAATGTTGCTTGATTTTTTTTTTTTTTTCTCTTGCTAGCAAGTGTGACGTGAGCACTGCCTTAGTGGAAAGCTCTTTGGTGACTTGCAGTTTTAAGGAAAAAAAAGTGCTCTGAAGATTTCCTGAGTTTGTTTTTGTTTTCTAGTTTTGTTTTTCATTATTTACACACATAAAACGGCAATAAAGCACACTGCATGATGCTGTTTTGCAAAATAAAATTATGTCTAACTTTGTCTTTGCTACTTTAACACAGTTCTTAAGATGTAGAATTATTTCATGTTGTGATCTTGATAGATAACCATTAGTAACTTCACTATTAGCAAATATGTTTTTATAGTCAATACAGAATCACTTCATTGGGTTTTATGCTCTGTTGATATAGTCTAAATACTGTTTTCATTTGAACTTCATCTATTTTCTATTATAGTTAAACATTACAAAATAAATACATCAGCCTGACATGACTCTTCAGCATAATGAAGAAAGGCAAGCTATAGTAGAGTATACCTTACCCTAAAGTATCATAGTGTCACAGTACATTAGGGGATGGAAGGGACCTCCAGAGATCATCCAGTCCAACCCCCCTGCCAGGGGAGTCTGCACAGGAATGCAGCCAGGTGGGTTTTGAATGTGTCCAGAGAAGGAGACTCTACACCCTCCCTGGGAAGCCCGCTCCAGGGCTCTGTCACCCTCACTGTAAAGAAGTTTCTCCTCATGTTGAGGTGAAATCTTCTCTGTTCCAGCTTGTGCCTCTTGTTCCTTGGCTTATTACCGTGCACCACCCAAAAGAGCCTGGCCCCCTCCCCTTGACACCCACCCCTCAGCTATTGATAGACATTGATCAGATCCCCTCTCAGCCTTCTCTTCTCCAGACTAAACAGCCCCAGGGCTCTCAGTCTCACTTCACAGGGGAGATGCTCAAGTCCCCTAAGCATCCTCATGGCTCCCTGTTGGATTTTTTCCAGCAGGTCTCTGTCTCTCTTGAACTGGGGAGCCCAAAACTTGGCTTTAGTGACATTTAGATCATTATTAAAACAGGTGTTAGGTTTTTCTATTCAAACCTCCTTATTTCATAAAGATAAGTTCCTTAAAGATGTAGAGGACTTGAAACAGTTGTGATTTCAGCTTACCCTCACTGTGTCATGTTTCACAAATAAAACAAATCATGGTTGGGCAATATGAATATGAGAAATCTCAAAACTAAATGTCACAGAAGACGTGAAGGAAAATTGTATTATTTAAAAATGCTAAGTAGTTATTCTGCTAGGCAGGGTATTAGGCTGAATCAGAAGATTGCAAGAGGTGTTGCAAGACTTTCCATTAACTACAGCAGGCCAAAACTACCAATTTGTCTTGTTCAGGAAAAAAAATCCAAATGAAACAGTATCTGTAGCACAGTAGCATCCCTTAATAGCTTGCTGGGCTACACAGCTTCCACTTCAGCAGCTGCAATGTGAGCACTTCACCTGCCTCATCCCCACAAAGAGAACGGACTGTGTAATCTTCTTGTTCATCTGGAAGACACACACACAAAATAACGTTGCTCCCACCTGTGACTTGGAATTGGCAGATTATCACTGCTGCAACTTGCAGCATCTTTCCAAAACTCTGGAAAGCTGTGGATTTTGGAGTCCCTGAAAAATCTGTCACCTTTAGCTTTAGAAGAGGATTTAATGTTATGAGGAATGGGAGAGTTGCCTACCTCTCTAGGAATCCATAATCTGTAGTTTGGGTTCTGGACAATGGAAAGAGCCCTCACAGAATTCGGATCATTCCCCAGGACTGAGAGTGTAAAGCTCTAAGTGTCAAATAGTCTGGCTGTGGGGGTGTGTGGGAGTGGAGCAGTGTAGTCATTGCTATTTTTGGAGGAAGACATGCCATAAAAAAGTCTGTTATAATTCAAATGTAACAGAAAGAATGGGATGCTTTTTATTACGGGTTGTGTCCTTGTCCATTCCGTGCCCACCCCCCCTCCCCTTTACTTTTGTCTAGAGCTGAATTTACTGTCAAGGCATCCTGAATGCTAAGAAGGTACATTTCTATTTTAAATCTGCAGCACAGTGAAATTTTAGTTTGTCAGCATACAGTGTATCTAAATTGGAGATGTTTGCCTCTTCTTTTTTCCCCCCAAAGCTTGATTGCTGGAAATGTTGCATGTATGCCTTTGAGTAGTGCAGACTATATCTTTTTCTCATGGGCAATGAAAGCCTCATCTTTAAGTATCTTTTTCCTAAGTTGCCTTGTTTGTAGCTCAAAGAGTACCTCTTCAAACTTCCCCATATTTTGGATGGCATCTTGCCAACGACAATAGATTTCATGAATACAACTTCTATTGTCAGCATTGTAGAATATTCCCCTTCCCACTGTCAAGAGAACGATACCTCTGTGGTGACTAATACCAATTGCTTACATGGGGAAATAATACTTGGGAAATGTTTAATATATTTTTAACTTCATTTAATGTGAACTTAGTAGATGGAAAGCCAGCACAAAGCAGAAAGAGAGCCAGCACGAAGCAAATAGCAGCTCTCCATGGACACCACTTGGAGCAACTGCTTGAAATTCTCCTGTCAAGTCACTGTTGTTACCTATCTTCTTCTTTGTCTTTTCTGTTGTTGTTCTCTACTGTATTTGTCACCATTCCTCTCTTTTCCGTGTATCTACTGCAGTTCCTTTTATGTGTTACAGATTTTTATTTCTTCTTCCCTGTGGCAATATGGGTGGGGCTTGAGGCTCAGAAATACACTTTAAAGGGCTGTGTGGCTTAGTGGGTTGTTTCTTGTTCCAAAACAATCAATTTAAAATTCTGCATGTAGTCTTATCTCTTCTATTAGCTTGGAATAATTACATTAATTCTTTGCTTCTTATACTGTCTGCAAAATTGATAACTGACATATCTGATCCTAGTGTTTTGCTTGTGAAAACTAATCACACTGAAAAGACTTAAACTGGTTCTTTTTAGTATGATGTAGAGAAGAGCCAAGTGGAATGTCAGATTATTCAAGCTGCTTAGAGGGGAGAGGTCAGTGTGCCTCGTGGATGTTTTCTGCTATTACTGGCGCTATGAAGTCCAGCATTCCTGCTCAATATTACTCTGACTGTTTTTTGCAGAAATGGTGAGGCTGAAATCTTCACAACTCGAAAGGATTATGTAAATTCCATCAATTTAAGTTATTGTTCTTCGGGTCCGTCCTGCCTTCCTGCCTTCCTGCCTTCCTGCCTTCCTGCCTTCCTGCCTTCCTGCCTTCCTGCCTTCCTGCCTTCCTGCCTTCCTGCCTTCCTGCCTTCCTGCCTTCCTGCCTTCCTGCCTTCCTGCCTGCCTGCCTTCCTGCCTGCCTTCCTGCCTGCCTTCCCGCCTGCCTTCCCGCCTGCC